>NC_056526.1:131911424-132098962 GCF_019175285.1 Sceloporus undulatus | reverse complement strand
GAGAGTTGAAGGGTGGGCTTAGGAGGAAAGACAAGAAGCTCCATCTTGGACTTGGTCTTGGAGCTACACCAAATACAAAAATATATTTTCTTCTGTTATTATGGATGGATGGATGGATGGATGGATGGATGGATGGATGGACGGACTGGCAGACAGACAGACAGACAGACAGACAGACAGACAGATTTGTTGTCTTATGCCTACATTCCTAAAAGTTGTTTCTCAGTCCAATTTGTTTTTCAGCACATCTTGCCATTACACAATAATTTAGCAATTTTGCAGCCAGGTTAACTGAATCAGGAGAAGGTCAAGTGTCTTGTTGCACTCAAACAGCAGCATGCACTAATTAGAACAGGTTCTGAGTGACGGGTGTTCTTGTCCCTTCAGTTATCTATAAATATTCAGATATCTTTACAAACAGAGACGACTTACAGATTCTAATGTTGAATGCTGGTACAGGATAGTTATTGTTGTACAATAAACTATTCATTTGGCTGATCTTAATTCATTCCCCACTGAGCTGTAATCCATGCTGTTACATATGCTGTCGATTGTACCTTAACAATGAACATAAAGTTCAACCTTTGGAGAATGAAATCAAAATAAAGCCATAGGTGAAGTAAGCTATTGAATTTAAACAGAAAAAAACACAGATTATTGTTGTCTCTATCTCTTGTTGTCTTTGCTAAAGACAGAATTATTTTTCCTAGATATGCTAATGTTTATTCCACAAGTGTTTGCAAAGCTAATCAAATATTCCAAGTGTCAGTGTTTTCATCTTTGCTCTATCAATATTTATAACTGGAGAGAACATCGTAGTTAAAAATACCTTGGGTCAATGGAAAATACCCATTTACAAACAGAATACATAAGAAACAAACCAGTTGAACAATATAATTTTTCTCTGCCTCTGATTGAGTGTCCCACAGGTAATGAGAAAAGAAGCTCCAAATAAATTATGAAGGTCATACCCTGTGGTATAACAATGCAACATGCTTATATAAAGCTGTCTGCTGGCAAGGAAACTGTGCTTTGTAATGATAGACCATGTGACTAACTACTGGAATCTTAGAAACAGAATTATCCAACTTATTACTCAGCTGACAAAGGGCCAGTTCACCCAAACAAAATTCAGATCAAAGCATTTGGTAGAATACCAATCATGTGCACTTATTCCACCATAACAGTGGCATTATGTGCAATGCAATGTTAAGTCGTGCCTCAGGCCACACCTTAGTTCATGCAGTGGGGAGTATACATAATTCTTACATTCCACCATAAGCAGACAATTGAGAGTCACTGATATTGTGAACCAACTCAAAATAAATCCAGTGAAAGATTTGTGTTGTGTTGATAACCTGCGCAAGCACAAACTTCCTCAAATAAATCAGACTATACAGACTCTTAAGAAGCCATCCTAACAAATTAACTGAAAGATGTGATATTGCTCTAATCAATAATAGTGACACTGAGTCCAGCGAAGACCAACTTGGGAAATTAATTATGTTGCAAAAGTATAGTATGTGTGTGTGTGTGTCCATCCTCATCAAACATTCTGAATTCCCAAAGCCATCTGCAAATAGCAAACAGAGAATTACATGAACACCTTTCTAGATTTTGAGCCATGGTTTAAGTTTGCAACTATGAAGCATGCCATACAGTTCTTAACTGCCCATCCAGGAACACTAGGTGCAGACACACACACACTCCTTAAGAGAGCATCCTTACTGCATCTTATCTCTGCCATATGGTTCTCTCCTGCATGAGATATTGACTTAATATATTAGATATCTCATGGATGGAAGAATATAGGCTAGGAATTAAAACCAAAACTTATATCAGCCCAGAGTGTGACAACACACTTTTTCAACCCTTGCAGTATGAGCTAAGGTTATCGTCATTTGTTTGCAATTGTTTAATATTTTCTTCAGACTATATATTTAACATACCAGAAGTCATGAAATTAAGAGATGTATATGAAAAGTTAAGATTAAACAGGCAAACATGGTGTAATTACAGTCATTTGGGCCAGTATAAATGTGGTTGTTAAAATATATTTTGTTTCAGTTACCCTGAGGGTTTATCACTGGTAACCAGATGAAATGTCTCTCTGGGAACACCTGGTAAATTTCCTATTCCAGTTGTGAGAAGAGTTGTACTGTATGTTTACAAGCAGAGATAACTGCTCCTCTTATAGGCTACCTTTCTTTCTGAAAGCTCTGCTTTATTGGAACATGGAATCCTGGAATTTGTAGTTTTACAAGGTCTTTCTCTGTCAAAGAGCTCTGGTGCCTCACCAAACTATAAATTCTAGGATTCCTTAGGATGGAGCCATGTCAGTTAAAGTGGTGTCAAACTGCACTATTTCTATAGTGTATATGCACCCTGTCAGAACAATCTGAGAAAAAAACCTGTAATTCCATAGTAGAACAGGTGGTGTCCATCCAGAAGACTGCATGTTCAGCACTCAGCATCTCCAGGAAAGATTAAGAAAGAATCTTGTCTGAAATCCTGAAAAGTCACAACTAGTCAGTGTCGACAGTGTTGGGCTAGAGGGACCAATGATCTGATTCATTATAAGACAGTTTCTGTGTTCCTAAATCTGAGATGAAGTACATGGTGCAGCTTTCACTTCCATGTCGCCATAATAGGAGAGTAAAGGCTATGGCTCAGATGTTGGTGTGCTTGTGTGACCCGAAGTGCACTATGCTGAAGCTTTGCACCTGGACAAATACCAAAGAAGCCACATGGAGATTGGTGCGGGTTGGAGAACACCTTCTCCCACTTCCAGAAGCAGCAAACAAAACAGCACGCTGAGTCCTCACAAGGAGGCTTTTACGTTTTGTTCCAATGTTTATAAATCTCAATCTCACCGACAGAGGCTCTTGCCATATAACAAGACCATCCATCCACACTGTACACTGTACACTGAGGCTCCTCCCTCATATACATTTGCCATCCTTTGGCATTTAGTCCAGCCCGTTGCCAGTGTGTAACTTCTATACAAGTCTCCCATGTGGCATGACTTTGCATTTTTGGCCACATGATGACTTCACACCCTGCCATGAGTGCATCATATCCTGTGACTCAGCTAGGTGCAAATGCTGTCTCATCATGGCTTCCTTGTGACCTCTGGTTACCTTTGTCCCACATCTATACATTTTCTTAGGATCCAATATTATAATATTAGCTGCACTAGCCAAAACGGCATTGGTCAAATGCTTGTGTTACATGACAAATCTTTTAGATTTATTATGCTTAGTGTTGCACAAATTCATATGGAAACTTCCATCTACATGCTTTTCTCAACCTATTTCCTAAAAGTGTTTGACCACAACTCCAGCCACTCCCACTATCCCAGGTGCTTCCCATGGTGTGTGAAAAGAAGAACATTGTGGCCAACCTAAGGAATATCAGTTAAGGCAAGACCTATTTATGGAGATTATAGACAAGCCTTCACAAGGAATTTTAACCACAATTAAAGTTGGAAAATAGTATGTTTGGCCATATTTATTGCATGGCATAATCTTTGTCACATTACAGCTTTACCTTCATTGATACAGCATCCCTTTTCACTGGCAGGAAAACACATCAATAAGCTACCAAAAGTGCTGTTTTCCCATTACTCCACAGGAACACCTAGTGTAGTTCCCATATTGGGAGTCACATGGTATCAGTGGACATTATTCTCCTCATTTCCCACTCCCTCCTTTCCCCTCGCCTTACTATCCCCAAGCAGGCTGTTTATTTCCTTTCTTTTTAAAAATTTATTTTCCTTCCTTCCTTCCTTCCTTCCTTCCTTCCTTCCTTCCTATACCAAATTGTATTAACATAACTCTGCAATTATGTTGCAAATAATAATTAAAAAGGCCTACTGAGTAAGGCACAAGGCAGGAAGGTTAGATTACAACATAAAGATAAATTGTGGAACAGAATGTGAGGGACGTTCAGTCACACAAATAGCCCACTTGCACTATTGTAGAGATGTTCAATAATGCATTTTCCTAAACTGTCTTGTTTCTATTTCTTTTTACTAACACGACTGTATCAAGACTGACATTCATGTGATAGTGTCCTATATCAATTAGAATGACAAGTAAATATTTTCAACTGTGTAGAAATGACTTTTCAAAATTTGCTGCCCAATTTGATGGAACATGAGTATTTGCACCAACTCTGTTTTTGTTTCCCCAAAGTTGATCACCACATGCACATATGCCCCCGTTGAGTGCCTTCTGTTTTTTCCCCTTCCACTACATATATTCTCCCCACTGCCCAGTGTATCACAGGATATTTGAAAAAGGATGCTCTCAAAATATAAAATCATGGAAACTATTTTTTCTTTCCTTAGAAACCTTGCTCATGCTGGGGTTTATGTATCTACCATATGTTCTTTGGCCTCATTTTGTGTCTATGAAACTAACATATAGTACATATTATGTAAGCTATATATAGCCAAATATAGAAGGTGCTGATGGTGCATTCCCAGTACAGTCATTACTGCTGAATAAGTTCTTCTTTTCTTGAAGCTCACATGCAGACAGAGGCCACAGTAACTTCTCCAAGACAGTGGTATGTTATTGCCTTCATAATATTTGCAGAAAAACATTTCTACCAACTAGGAAAGTAAAAACTTTCACTCAGACATCCTATCAATGCTAAAAAATTGTTTTAATGGCTCAGACAGATTTGAGATTTGTTTACAAAAAGAAATGACAATTCCTCCACGTCTTCAATCCTTTCCCCTTGCATGCATTAGAACATATTTAAATGTGTGCAGTGATATATTCAAGTCTTTTACTCCAAGTTTCAAGTCACAATTTTCTACCTTAAGGTTTCAGATCAAATCTTGAGTCCTTGCAAGATACTTTCAAATCAAATCTCAGGTCAAGTCTCAAGTCTGGGAGTCAACTTTAATACTTAAAAAAAGGAAGAGGTGGTGGTACGGGGGATGTGGACTCATTGAAGTGCCTTGTTCCAAGTCAGTCGACTCATGTCTACATCACTGGTTGTTGGTCCCCTAATATCAATCAACTCAGAAACTGAGAAGAACACTGCTTCAGAGATCCCTGTGAGAATGCACGTCACTGAACAAAGGTTTTTTTTAATAAAAGAAGATCTCCATACATTAGTAAGCAGAAACTGCTTTTTCCTACACTTGTTGTTGTGTGCCTTGAAGTCACTTCAGACTCACAGCAACCATAAGGGGACCCTATCACAAGGTTTTCTTGGCAAGATTTCTTCAGAGGGGCTTTCACCTTTCCTCCCTCTGAGGCTGAGAGAATGTGACTTGCCCAATGTCATCCAATAGGTTTCCATGGCTAAGTGTGGACTCTGACCCTATTCTACAGAGTCTTTGTCCAATGCTCAAACCACTACACCACACCAAAAAAATGGAATGGGGGGATACAATACACAGAGAAAGAGAGACCCAAAACCAGCAGCCCTCTCACTTTTTTTAAAAAAATGTTGTGTGGAGTGGAAAGGAGCCCATGTTAGTGGCACTTACCCCACTTCTATCAGTGTGCCCCCTCAAAACAAAAACAACAACAATCTACATGGACAAGGGAATTGTCCATGGCCTGTAACTGCCACCCTCTCCTTACTCTTCCTTTTCACCAGGCATGTGGCCTCCTTCATTCTCAGGTTCATCTCATTCATCATCTTCCTCCTGGTTTTGTGATGATGCAAATAATGGGAGTGGGGAACAGATGTGGTGAGTGGGCTTGTACGTGTGTGTGTGCACATGCAATGGGGGGAAAGCAGTAAAAAGAGAGACCATGAGGAGGAGGATGAAGGTAGCGGCCCTACAATGGTGGAAAGGTGAGGGTGTGGTATTGCACACCGTAAGCAAAGTGAGGTGGGGTGGTGATAGGGATTGGGGTAGGGGTGGGAATAGGGGTGAAGGAAGGATGAATGTATCATGTTGCTAAACCAAGGCCAGCAAGTTGGTCATTAAAAATATAAAAGTCATGAGTCAAGTGACTGCACCATTTGATGCCAAATCAAGTCCAAGTTGAGTCATTGCAGAAACCTGGGTCTGACTTAAGTCTGAGTCAACTGACTTGAGTCTACATCACTGAATATGTACATTGCAAATGCTAACCAAATAATGTCTTGCCTTTACCACACTTTTCTGTATAAGAGGCATGGCTAATATATCATTAGAGCCTTGGTCTATCAAACAGCTTAAATATGTAAGCACACAGTCCTGATGGATCTTTCTAATATGAGTAAGACCATAAGTTAAAATTAACAAAACTATTGGGCTGGGCTGCCCAGAGGCTTTCTAACAAGGGTGAAATGTGGTTGACTGTAAAAAAAAAATCTTTTCTCTACAGCCAGCATTAAAAAGCATCAAGCTAAAATATGTCCTTTATGCTTCCAATGCTCTCTTCCCTCATCTTTTTCATGTAGGAACTCCCCAGCTACACCAAGGAAGCCTTTCGACTCCCAGTTTCAGAATGCTTCCTTGCTTATTCAACTAACAGACGTTCATTAGTTTCCTAGAAAATACTAGTCCCTACCAGGCATGTAAAAAGTACTTTCATTTCCCCCACTCATTCTCAGTGAGAAAAGGTGTCTTGACAGATTGAGACAAACTGTTGGGACAATGGAACCCTGGAAGACTTTTTACATTGTGGGTTTTTTTTCTGACACTGTTCAGAATTCATCTGCATTAAAAAAAAACCTTAATTTAGTGAAATAATATTTTTCACAGAAAATTGAGTTTTGTACAAAGCATGCCATTTTCTTTGAGCAAGTAAATTTTTCACAAATTTGTGAAATGTGAAACATAACTGAAAAATGTACAAAAAACCCTCCCAGAGGACATAATACTTTTTAAATGATTCATTCTTGTATATATGAGTAATATATGAGTAAAATGAGGTCCATATAGACATGATTAAAGACCACAGGAAGAGAGACCAGGATCATTATAGCAGCCATGTCCTTGACTTACAAGCATTCATTGTGCAAGGAAGACATTCATGAGTACTGCTGCATCTCAGCTCAGGGATTTCTCTTTGTGTGGCTTAAAATCCATTTTGCAGGTCTCCCAATCAAATGCAGATAGCTCCCTCTGGATGGCTTGCAATGATAGGATTCCCAGCACACCTGGAGAATGCCATAGGCTTAAACGTCTATGGCCTGATTACACTACAGTCCACAAAGTTTGTTCATGTATTAAACCTTCCAGCTTAACTTAGATTTTGAGGGAGGAAGTGGTGTAATGGGGGAGTTACTACTAACAAAGGGATGGCAGGGTGGGATGCCTTTTAGACAGCATTTAAAAGCTATTGGGTGATGAATGCTGTCACACCAACCCTCCCAGTTTCAAAGCTGGACGTTCAAAGTTCCACTTCACATCCACACCAGCAAAATTTCAAAGAAATTCTACAGAGGCAGAAGCACTGGGCAAAAAGTAAGAACCAGACCCTCCGCTGAGACAGCCTGTTACCCAGCATCAAGAGTTCCTGCAACTAATAGGGCTGATGCACAATCACAGAGTATTTCAAGTGCTTTGAAACTGCAAAGTTCATGTTGGAAATCAAACCTTGGAAGTGTTTGATGTGTTCCTTAAATAGAAGATACCTTTCAGGGCAGGATTTAGAAAGGATTTTACACATTTCTAATAAGTGGTGCTGCTCTCATCCTTTCTTCATACAAATATCTTATATTTTCAGAGGGTTTTTTTTTAAAGTTTCAGATGTGATTTTAATATGTGATCAATCAGATTCCCTTCTTTTACCAGGAAGTGGAGGAAGAGGAGGAGGAGGAGGTAGTAATTTATAAGCTATATAAATACCATTTAGATGAGCCTTGAGACTAGAAGTATCTCACAAGATCTCAGGCCAATGTATTTCACATCACTAGCAACTGATCGATCCTCTTCACTAGATACAAACTGAACTTGTTATCTTCTGCATGCAAAGTTCATAGTCAGCAATTGAACTACATATTCTCCTATTGCATAAAGCAGGAGATGAAACTGTGTGCTGAATTATTTTGTATGTAACATTCTCAATTGTGAAAAATAATTTTAAAAACAGAGAAACTCTTGTGTTCTCACACATTGGAAGAAGAAAACTTTAGAAATGTTTCATTGTTGCATGAGGAAAGAAAGCAAGCAAAAATTTACATCCTGGAACAAACAGATATTTTTCTGACTTAAGGACAGATAAAACAGTACAGGCATAGAGTGCAGTTGTACATTAGCATGAATATGAACACATCAAAAAGCACACCATATTATGTTACCCCCAAAAATGAATTCTTCATGTTTGTTCTAGTTGCAAGGTATTCAGACAAGCCACCTCATAGATCACTGCCATAACTCCAGCAGGACCAAACAGCATGCAGAAGAGCGTATGCAAAAGCAAGTACACTGCAGGATGAAACATAAATCAAAATGCATTGACTACACCTTCGAAGTGTAATATATAAGTCATAAAATTTGAAGCCATTTTATATTAAAAATGCTGACTGAATAAGTGGAAAATACATTTCCTAAAATTATATTTTAGATACTGGTGGAGATAGTCTTTCTGGATCTGTTCTGCATAGTTTCACTTTTTACTGAGACTTGGTCATGAGGATAAGGCTCACCTTGGAATTACAACTGTTGTTCCAGGAAAAAGAAGACCAGAAATGTTTTTTGCATACAATCCCAAGTGTGTAGTGTAATTGTTTGAGCCTGCTTGCTATTTTTAGCATCGTAAATAATCTTTTCTTCTGAGATCCATCCTCTCATGCTTGTAACCAAACAGTGGATCACCCATGGACAACAGAGGGGTAACCTGAAGTTTGTTGCTTCAGACAACAACAACACTTGAAGTGCTGATTTTTTAAAAAATTAAATAAAAGCAAAGAGATAAAAGGGAAAGGGTCAATTATAATAGTACCATTCATCAGCATGGAATGGTAGGACCCAGTGGATCAAACTGGGAAAGACTTATGGTGAGACTACCTGGAGAAAAAAAGGGAAGAAGTGAAATTCAGCTATAGCTATAGAAAAGAGACAAAGAAACATCACATTGTTTATATAGATCACTTCCTTGTTCATGAGAAGCTGTTTTCAAATAGTTTTAAATATCCCAGGAATGGTGATGAGAGCTGCTCCTGGAAATCTGTGAAGAAATCCAAGATTGTAATGTCACTAGGACTGGGCACAAGTGAACCCACCTGATCCCAAAACTGGGAGACAGGGAAAAAAGTTAAACAACTTGGAGGTATCTGTTTATAGTAATTTTTAGGGAATTACTAGATCTTAATTTGAATA
Source organism: Sceloporus undulatus (assembly GCF_019175285.1). Lineage (NCBI taxonomy): Eukaryota > Metazoa > Chordata > Lepidosauria > Squamata > Phrynosomatidae > Sceloporus > Sceloporus undulatus. The sequence continues at coordinate 132,089,679 of NC_056526.1, read as the reverse complement.
TAACTTTCAAAATATGTGTAGCACTACCCAAAAAAGTAAAGAAATCATGTGCGTAACAAAAGTTTAATATGCACAACTGAGCCAAAGATATGAGCAAGGAAAGAAGCAGCTATGCCAATACTCCTCCTCCCAGTTTAGGGGAAAAAACTATATAGATTGATTTATATGCTACAGTAGGCTTGTGGAGTAATGTCTCTTCAGTAGGTAATATGATTCTTATATGAGAACAGTTTCAATCAGAATGGCATTTGACTAAATGAAAGCTCACTCTTATCTGTATGTAGGGGACTTTTCATGCTATGCTACAGTCAATCACAATTTCCTTGAGAGTACAGCAAATCATGTTTTGGGTGGCTTTTGTTATAGACGAGGTTTGAGCATTTGACTATGATTCTGGAAACCAGAGGTTGAATCCTGGATCAGCTATGTAAACCCAGTGGGTTACCTTGGGCAAGTCACACTCTCTCAGCCTAAGAGGATGGCAATGGTAAATGCCCCCGAAGAAATCTGCCAAGAAAACCCCATGATAGGGTCACCTTACAGTTGACATAAATAAAACATGATTTGAAGATATACAGCAACAACAAAACAACAACAATCCCACTGGGTTACAGCTTTTTTAGGTTGCATGTGGTCAACCACATAAAAGAATGCTTTTGCCTCAGATGCTGCTGCCAAATAACCACAGGAGACCAAGCTGGAGGAAAGGCCACAACTTTATTAATAGCAAACAATTGGTAGGGTTGACACAAAGCATGAGGTCAGGATCTGCGAAATCAAACAACCCCATGTTTGTCTGATTAGCAAAAGCCTAGTCCCCACCAGGCATTAGGATGACCTAGGGGCTAAGGAACACCACTTGACCACAACTCTGCCATGCGTTCACATATTCGCTAAGCCCCTAGTCACCAGGAGGCGCTCTCGCGTTATGGCCCCCACAATGGCCATACTCCTGCCCTATTTGCCCCCGGGTCCCGACTGACTCCCAAACCAGAGCTCCGTAGCCCTGATACCACACCGTGCGGATCCTGGCCTATGCTGCCGCCCCAAAGTTGTGAAAAAAAGCCCAGAACTGAATGGTGGGTGGGTGGGAGAAGCACTCCAGCGCCTCCTCCCTTCCAGCTTGGCTCCGTCCTCAACCAGAGCCAAGCGCTGACTGAGGGCCAGAGCCGGCAGTGCGGCCTTAAATAGGCCCCAGACCACATGCTCAAGGAGACTCCTCCTCCAGGGCAACTGCCCAATGAGCTGCCCTGGAGGACCAAAACTCCTGGACCATAGAGCCCGGCTCCTAGAGCATTGAGGGGTGGAAGAGACACCTCTTCTGCCCCGCGCACCAATAAGGAGCCGGGGCAAGCCCCAGACCATTCTGGGGCTTGTAGTTTTGCCACCGCTTCTAGCGGCAAAGCAGCCTGCCCGTCCAGCTGGGCGGCCGCTTTTTATTACAAAAATTATATCCCTGGCTCTCATTATATTCCATGTCAGGGAGACGATTTGTGTGCTACTGTCTTCCTGAGATTTTTCAATGTGCAATTACTTTGCTGGTGGGTCAGAAGGCATTATCTTGATAAGGGAAGAATATTGGGGGAAATGCAACAGTAATGCCTAGGAATGTTAGCCAATTTACTTATTCTATATGTTGCCTTGGTTATATTTTTCTTGAGACCAACAGGGCTTAATCTCAACCAAATATATAGATTATTGCAGTCATGTGATTGAATCCTGAGTCAACCTATTGCAAACAGAAGAAGCCATTCTATTTCTGGAATTAGCTTTGTTTTAGTAGATTTTCTCACTAGAAGAAAGTCACAAAGCAACTGTTCCCTGCAGATTGCTGTAACACTTCCAAAGCTGGCCAAAAGGTTTTCAGTCCTCCAGAGCAATTTTGCAGGGACTTGGGGGAGAGGAGATGCTGAAAAACCTGAAAATATTCTATGAGCAATTCTCTGCTCACAGAATCTCAGGATCCCAGCCAGAGACTAGGGGGTGGGCAAAGTGTATCTCACCAGAAGTTGTTAAGACTATGGAGCTTATCCCATGATGTTTTAATTCAGCTTACCTCTATCTGGTTTAAACCTTAACTTGGGTGGCATCCTAATATTATTAGACAGTTTTTGCTGCCCAATTTGCTGCCTGAATACAGCTCATCTCTGTCTCCACTTCCAGGAGTGCTCTGCCAGCCATTCTTTCAAGCCAGAAAACTCTCGGATCCAAAAAGAGCTGGGAGGAACAGCCCTGGAAGTAGGGATGGATCTGGGATATTTGGGCAGCAAATTAGGTGGCAAACACCATTTGATAAGATCAGGATGCCACCAAAATTAGGATTTAATCAGGATAGAGGTAAGACAAATTAAAATGCCATGGGATAAGCTCCTAAAACTCCTTATCCAGCATAAACAATAGTGAGGACTGTGCTTAGTTGTTGGTGGGCTGCAATTCACAATCATAGACTTTGAGCAGGTATACACATTCATGTACATCACTTTATTACTCAATATTTGATGTCCTGGGACTAACTTTAACATTATGCCAGTAGATGACTGCTTGTACAGAAAAAAATCCTCTCCTTGAGTGGATGTTTATGCATACACACCCATCGGCTTTTCTGGAGAAAAACTGAGGCACACAGACATTTTAGGGGCTGCAGAAGAAAGAGAAACTTTATTCATTAGTGGTGTCCATTCCATTGGTGGGGTTTCCTGGGATACAGACCAACTTGGAATCAGTATTTGACGGAGCACATACTACTATATATTCAGGTCTCTTGAATGGGTCCCCCACTGTCCCACTAGGAATACAACTGCATTGTGTCAAGACAGGGGAGAAGCACAATAGAAGACTTCCCCTTTAGAGGTCTGATTGCCATCACTGTTGGCTTTTTATTAAAGCCTATGGGGTCTAGTTGTTTATTGGGTTTGTACATGTACTTGATTTAAATTTATTTTAAATTATTGTGTAGTGCAATATGTTCTTTTTTTACTTTTTTAAAATTATTTTAAATTGTTTCAGTTGAAGCACTTGCATGCCATCCTGACACACCTGGCTATAAGGTAGGATATTACCCTGGAGGTTAAGGGTTCAGTTCCTCACTTGACCATGAAACCTCTGCGTGACACCCTCTCACCTTCAGGGCAAAGCAATGACAAGCCTCCTCTGAACAAATCTTGCCAAGAAAATCCTGTGATAAGTTTGCCATAGGGTCACCATAAGCTGGAAAAACATGAAGGCTGACAACAACAACAAATTAAAATTATAATAAGTAAGTCAGTAAATAAATAAACTCTTTTCATTAAAAAAGACTATTGGAGTTAATGAATTAAACCTTTGCATTTGATCTTTCAGAAATGCAAGTTCTTATTTTATGCTGTAGTCATGAAGAGATATGAACATACATAAAAATAAGACCTTGAACCCTATAAGGACTTTGATTCTACTATGTGTTCTCTGATATATTCTTTGACAAAAATGCAAAAGTAGGATTACAAACAATGATAGTTTGAAAGACCATTGTACTTATAGAGATTCATCGAGTTATGCCAACCTTAGTATATATAGAAAAATTCCTTCTGAAAAAAGGGAAAGGAATGCATTCTCTGCAATACTGAGACAGATTTCACTGAAATCCTTGAGAAGTTGCTTGCCACATAATTTCAGTATGATTTATTGTTACAGTGAATAATTTTGTCTAAACAGAATGAGTACAGCCAGTTCTTAACTCATCACATTGCTAAGTGCTTAAGAGTAAAATTGTTATAGAAACATTTCTATAACTGTGAAGTGTAAAAATGAGAGTGGTCACTTTTATAATAGTCCTCTTCTCTGGAACTGCCATCTTTAGTCAACAGGACACAATAAAACAGTGCATGCCTGGGAAAAGGAAACTTTTAATTAACATAGGAATGAATATTTGCTGAATAGAATTACTTTTGAAGAACACTGTAGAAAGTTTGTGATCACACAAAAGGAATTTTTAGATAATGTAGTTCTACATTAACCACTGTGTGCAAGCTCCATTAAAATGCCTTTTCCAGATAATGACGGAAGAACAATGGTATTGTGGTTTAATGCTGGACTAGGACCCACATCCTCGCTCAGAGTTCAAATCCCTAATCAAACATGGAAACACACTGGGTGACCTTGGGCAAGTCACACACTTTCCACAACAGAAGGCAATGGCACACCTTCTCTGAGCAAATCTTGCCAAGAACACCCTTTCATAAGTTCACCATATGTCTGCCATAATACAGAAACAACTTGAAGGCACACAACAACAACAACAACAACAACAACAACAACAACAACAACATGTAAGGTGGAAACAACCTCTGTAGGCTAAACAGTATAAAGTGTGGGCCTTATTGTGTATGTTCATCTATGTTCACAATAGATTAAATTGACCATTTAAATTATACTTTGCCAGGTTTAATATTGTCATTTCGTTGGCACAGACAACCTACTCTGGGTAACCTAGAGTGGACCCTTCTTATCCATGGGGGGGGGGGGGGCATTCTGGATCCCACACACACACATTGGCTGTGTGTGCATATAGCCATTAGTGACAATGGATGCTTAAATCCATGGATGGCAAGCCCATGGTTGGGGAGGGCAGCTGTATTTGCCATGGGGGGTGCAGTAGCTATTGCATACAGAAAGTATTATAAAAATATATAGTGGTAGCCATGTTGGCCATATAGCAAAGTACAATAGCATCCAAAATTCACAAAACAGTGATACCTTTATTGGGAAAACCAAAATACACATTATACATGTTGCAAGCTTTCAGAGCTCGATTGGCTTTTAGTTGGCTCAATAAAGGCATCACTGTTTTGCTGATTTTTTGGATGATATTGTACTTTACAAACTACTGTAGTTGCAAAAAACATGCAGATCCAAAGAAGAAAAATCATGCAGTTTGATGTACAGCTTGCACACGATCCAAGTTTTGTCTTGAAAGGAAACTTTTGAACCTGAAAAAGGCAGTAGTGAAAATCACAAGGGGTTGTTTGGAGCCTTTTGTCACTTTCAGGCAAAATACTATAGTGAAGGAAATCCTCTGGGTTCAAGTTTGTCATTTTTATATTTGCTGTTTACATTCTTGTTCCACACACCTCTTAGATCGAGGTTCTGCACTTTATCTAATCACTACAACAAACATTTTAACTTCAATTGTGGAGAGGCTGTTTCATGGTAGTAGTGAAAATGATGGCCAGTCTTTCTCCCCACATTTCTGTGCTTTAAAAAATGCATTCTGAGATGTTTATCCCTCACATAAACCAAAGAGAAGAGAAGCATCAGAAGGGGCATTCTTAATCCTTTCTCCTTTGTGCAGTTTTTCCCATTACCAATGGCTCAGGCAACTACTTACAAAGCTTCTTTTTTTGTAAACCCTCACATATACTCTGTCAATTTTACCTTTGTAGTGAAGGGGCATCTTCAGACTCACTGCAAAGGTAGGGAGAAACTGCATTAGTTTCAGTCGTGCTCTCAGCAGCATTTTCACAGGAATTTATATTGCAAAGTTAGCAATGAAATTTCCAAGATCATCGGCTGGATGTGATTACACAAACAAACAGGGATCAGGGAGACAGCTTTTGAAGGAAAGAAAATACTCTCATGTACAGAATCCCACAGATATCTGAGACAGTCTCCTGTGTCTCCATGGATATTCATCGTGATGCTGTAGCAGAACAGAAACTCTGTGGAAATCAACAGATAAGATCTGCACATCCTTAGTTGTAACCATTTTCTTTAAAGCTATCAAGAAAAAAACTATACAGAAACATATGTTGAATGGGGAGGGGTAAGGAAAAGAGATGTTGCAAGGAGAACAATGCCCAGCAAAGAAAAATATGGTTCTACATTATACATTATATTACATTATACTGTTTATAAATAGGTTCTAGAAACATAACTTAATTGCTAGAATAAGGTAAACATCTGAATAGTATTTAAAATAGGGGTGGGGACAGTATTGCCACATGCCACTGACTTCTGGCATCTATCCTTACCATTCCATTATTTCTCCCCAATTCATCAATGGTCTTCTCCTCAGCTACCACAATTCCATTCTAGGTCCTACTCTCCATCATTCCTGTATTCATTCTTCTGTTTAAAGAAGGGATACGTATTTCTCCAAATCCCACCTGTATTCTCCAACCATCTCCTGCTTGTAACTAGTTCCAAGACTTTGTTTTTTCCCTTTTCACATAGAAATTTATATTTTTTCCATAAACATTTCCCTTATATATAGTGTTTTTCCAACTGACTTAAGGTTATTTCTCCATAGACTGGAGACTTTGGGCATATACAGTGTACCCTTGCCTTACGCAGGGGATCCATTCTGGACACACACATCCCACGTAAGGCAAATAGCATGTATGCTCGAGCCCCACTGGATAGAATGGGGTTTGTGCATGATGGGTGCCCACACCATTCATTTCCCATTGTGCGGCTTTAAGTGTGAGCTGAAAGCTGCGTAAAAGGTGCCCGTGTATGAAGTGGGCACACCATATACCGGATAAAGGTCTATGTATAATATACTGGGGGGAAATCCCTAAGAGCCCTTCCACAGTGTTGAAAGTAGAAGAAGCAAGGCAACAGCTTTGCAATTTATTGCAAGTAACTCTCACAGCTGTAGCAGTAGCATCACTAGGGTTGGCATAACCCAGTGCAGTAAGTCATGGTGTCACCCCTCCGCACACCCCCACATTGACCTCCTATCTTACTGCACCATACAGAATCTTTAGTGATGGTTTTTGTACTACTGTTACTCATTAATCACAATTCCTGCATTTCACTGAATGACATGGTAATAGTTGGGACATTAAAAACTAGCAAAATTAAAATTATACTTTTAAATTACAATATCATATACACAGCCTTGACACATTTGCATATGCACAGTTTCATGTGGTTTAAGTGAAAATTTGGTAAAAGGTGATTTATTTTTTAATACATAAATAAATTTAAAAGCATATTTTTAATTTTTTAATTTTTTTAAAATTACATTGAATTAAAAAAAATCCCTCAGACATCAGACCTCTCCTTTCTCCTTCCACTGAGCCTCATCCCAGTCACATCATCTCTTCAGCATTTTAATGGGACACAGGAAAATGCTACAGCCCATTTCTGCCAAAAGGGAGATGTCTGAGGAGTAGTGGTGTCATCCCCCCGCTTAGGGTGTCATAGAATCATAGAATTTTAGAATCATGTATAGGCTTATACAAGTAATTCTAATCATAATTTTTTACCTTTTCTGTGGACTGCAACTCAGCAAAGAAATTGATTGTTTGCAATTTTGACAACCAAAGGAATGTCTCCTGTGTTTTTGTCTCATCATTCATCATCATCATCATCATCATCATCATCATCATCATCATCATCGGGGAGAGGGAGAGTATGCTTTATAACTATCACCTTATATGTTCTGAACTTATATCTTCAAGAAATAAACATAAAGGAGCTCATTCCCCTTTTTGAGTGAATGTACTTTCTTTAGAGCTTCAGTTCCAGTTGTTTGGGAAAAGATGATCTGCTTTGCTTGTACTATAATAAGTTTACTTATTATTATGGAATGTAACCAGTACATAGTTATGGTGTTCCCAGAGAGAGTTATAGTTATGGTGCCGTTGAAAGCAGGTGTTCATAGAAAACAGATTTTCTCACCATATATAAATCTTAGCATTCTTAGCAAAGAAAGGAATCATTGTTAAGAACATTTTTAAAACATATTTTTATTGAACATACTATTTTATATATGTAAAACAAGATTTAAAAACTACATTTACTAACAACCATAAAAAGAAAAAATGAAACAAAGGACCATAATTAGGAACACAAAACAACCTGATTCTAGCATAAACCATACAACATAGCAGCGCATAATGCACATATTCACAAAAAAGAAACCAAAAAGACTACAAATATTTCTATTGACTTCCCTGCCTTAAATGTAAGATATAACACACAATCATTACATCATACTTCCTGATTATGATAGTCACCCTTCTGCTGTAAGCGTATTATTGGCTGAGTATCCCTTATCTGAAAGGTTTGGGAGCAGCAGTGTTTTGCTTTTGAGATTTTTTTCCCAGGTTTTATACAGTAATATTTGTATATACATAATGAGATATCTTGGAAATAGAGCTCAATTCTAAGGATAAAAATCATTTATATTTTATGTACACCTTATACACATAGCTTGATGGAAATTTTATACACAATATTTTTAATAATTTTGTGCCTGAAACAAGGTTTGGGTTCACTGAACCTCCAGAAAGCAAATGGTCCCATATCCACACTGTGGGACTATATCTGCACTTAGGGCTATATCTGCACTGCAGAAATAATCCAGTTTGACATCATTTTCACTGCTATGCTTCAATTCAATTTTGGGATCTGTAGTTTTGTGAGCCTTTTCTGTCAGAGAGCTCTGATGCCACAACAAACTACATGTCCCCAAATTGCATAGCATTCAGCCATGGCACTTAAAGTTGTGTCAGGATTGATTATTTCTGCAGTGCTGATGCAGCCTGTCTCAAAGGGTGTCTGCACAGGCCCAAAGGCCTAAGTCCTTCCCATATTTGCATTATCCTGTTTGGTCAACACATACCATTAGCCCTGGGCCAGGAACAGCCCTGGATCCAGCAGACCGGATGCGGATCTGGTGGATATTACTTGATTCTAGAGTAAAGGGGCTTTAACACAGGTCTAAATGACCCTGTTTTGAAATGGAGTTTTGTGGAAACTCTGCAGTAAACCCTGGCAGAACAGAAACTCTGTGGTAAGCCCTGGCAGAACATAGACCCCCATGTGCCCCTGACCTTACTAAGCCATTGCCACTGGTGAGAATCCCCCTATCTGATATGGAAACAGGGCATCTGACTGCAAGCACTTGAGCAGAAACCCCATTTCCCCATCAGAAACTATGACGAGGGGCTTCTCACTAGCAGAAATGGTTGAATAAGGTAAGGTATGTGTGGTGGTAGTGGGTCTGTGGTGCAGGGAAAGGCAGCATGTAAACACCCAGCTGTACCCACACCAGCCCATGTACCAATCTGGCTTGATCCATGCTATCCTGGACAACCTGGTCAGGACCTCAACCACTCATGTGGACAAATTTGGATTTTGGAGTATTTTGGATTTCCAAATTTCAAACAAAAAACACTTCATTATTGTTAGATTTAATTTATACCTTGCAGACCTCATCCAAAGGTCTGCAAGGTATAAATTAAATCTCATCACTGAAGATACATACAAGTTTTACTCACTCAGTCCAAAAGTAGAATCTCTTATATGCAGGAAATTAGTAGAAGCATCCAGTTAGGGAGTTCTGTAGATGATTTTTCACTGATAGCTTTTAAAAAGTTGGATGCAATACCTATCCTTTTCAGCAACTTAATCCAGTGGGTCTTAATATTGCCCCCCCCCCCCCCCGCCCCACCATGCCCCACTACAACCCACAGCGGTCTTGTAAGAACATCTCTGAATGATTTGCTGCTGCCTCCTGTTTTGCCTGTAGAGGTTCTGCACTGCAACCAGTATCTTCATTAGACCAGATTTCTCTGGAATCAAACAACAGCTTTGCAGGTAGGTACCCACCTTGAATCCCATTGCGGAGAAATGCGGGATATAAAAGCTGGAAATAAATAAATAAATAAATAAATAAATAAATAAATAAATATTGTCCTTCCACTTCATAAATTTCTTAATATTGGTGTGGTAGAGGGATAGAAGCTGGGGTAATGAGTGTCCTGGGATTACTCAGAATGAATGTAACACCATATAGCAAGTACATGAGGCACAGATCTGTTGTGTTTGGATTAAGCTTCAATTTGTTCTCCTAGTTAAATACTTGCTAGATATAGGGATGGGAGTGGGAAACTTTGCATTCCCACTCAAAATCCACCTGTCCACCCAACAATCAAAGCAGACAGTTCTTGCTTTTTATAGTCTCTGTCCCAGTTCTGCTTCACTTAAGAACCTGCTAGGCTGGGGAGACAGGGTTTTACTTATAAATAAGCCTCCCACCATTTTTCTTCTTTTCTCCCATCAAGAACTACAAGTGATTTTTTTTAAAAATATTATTTTCAAAAGTCCCACTTTCAAAAGGTATTTTTCACAGATTTCTCGAATGAAAATAAAAAAACAAGGGAGGCGAACATTTACAGTAATTACCTGGCATTTCAAACTCAGTAAGCATGTCAAAAGGAAGTTTGGCAGAGGTTTAAAGAACATTGCTCTGCTAGAAAAACCTAATATGAATGGTAGCTTTGTTTATGCAAAATACTCAAATCCTAGCCATCAAACTAAAAACCAGAATTCTTACTCATTGATGGAGAAGTGCTCATAATGTCTTCTCTTTAAAAAGGTTTCAAAATCTTTGAATAACAGATATTTCTTCTGTTTATCGATTTTGATGAATATTCTTTACATCACTACCTCCCACTGTGTTAGTATGCAATTCAAGGTTTCCCTCCCGAAAAAAATCCAAGACAGAAGCAAATTCTATTTGAACAGTGAGATACGAAACTGCTATTTTCACCTCATAATTGACACTCTTCACCATTGTTTTCCAGACACAAGTAGATATTTCAAGCTCTCAGAAGGTGGCAGGATTGAGAAGTAGAATGGCATTATGATGGAATAGTTTTAATATGAATTCAACCATATATGACTTGAAAATATATATTTTTTAAAATCTCCAAAACAAACCTCAAATTTGCTATTTTATATAAGGGATACCAATTTACTGTGCCATTATATATAACTGGGCTTGAACAGCCATGAATTTTGGTGTAGGGGGCAGGGAGAGGGGGTGCAGTCTTGGAAACAAACTCCAGCAGATACCATGGGCCTACTGTGGTTATCATGAAGGAAAACACACAGGACAGGGACATCTGGATCTTAAGAGAAGTTATTTTTCTGTTGCTAATGGGAGTTGAAATTTTATTATCTGTACAATAATAGGGGTGTCCTCTATCTGTATGTAAAGTCAATGGCTTTCATGGCCGGCATCCATAGCTTTTTGTGGGCTTTTCGGTATGTGGCCATGTTCTAGCAGAGTTTCTTTCTGACATTTCTCCAGCATCTCTGGCTGGCATCTTCAGAGAACATGGCCACATAGCCCAAAAAACCCACAAAATACCATGTCCTCTATCTGAATAGAAATCCCTCAATGCCAGCTTGACTGGCAACATCTCAGACAGAATGTTAAAAAGCATGTAGGAGAAAAACTGTGACAATGGTGGCATCCACACTGCAGAAATAATCCAGTTTGACACCACTTCAACTGCCATGGCTCAATGCTATGGAATTCTGGGATTGCTGTTTGTTGTGGTACAAGACCTTTTTTCTGATGCCACACAAATTGCAATTCCCAACATTATGTAGCATTGGCTGCATCCACATTGCAGAAATAACCTGGTTTGACACCACTTTGACATCACAACAATTTTCAGTTCCCAGAATTCCATAACATTGAGACAAGGCAGTTAAAGTGGTGTCAAACCAGATTATTTCTGCAGTGTGGATGCAGCCATTGTCACCATTTTCTCTTACAAGCTTTTTAACATCTTTGTCTGATGAAGAAGCCACTGGAGCTTTGAAAGCTTGTATAATATATTTTATGCTTTGAAGTTGACCCAAAAATGGTATCACTGCTTAGGAATTTTAGGTTTTGTCATATTTTTCTGCATGGCTGACATGGCTACTCTTGAAAATTTTTACACAAGAAATAGGTAGGTAATTCTTCACTAGGAAACAAGCAATTTTAGCAGTCTTGCCACTGTGAGAAAGTCTTTAAAAACCTGAACAGTATTTGAAAACTACTTACAGTTGTGTGTAACCCCTACCACCACCTCCCCCCCCCCCCCAAAAAAAAAAATGTAGTGGTTCTATGCAGACAATAGCACTGGGACGAATAGACTTGCCTTGCCCCAGTAAAAGAAATATATCAATAGAGGTTCATCAGGGTTGACAACAGTGTTACTGACTGTGTTTAGTGCTCTGCCTTTTCAAAGGATAAACTTCTTTCTCGATCTGGGTGCACTTAAAGATCTAGTTACTTCATTTGTAATAAACCTGATCTAGGTGCACTTAAAGATCTAGTTACTTCATTTATAGTAAACTTGATTTTATTACATCAGACTATTACAATATTTGTATGTGGCACAAATCTTGTCACGCTAGCTAACAAGCATGGGATGTGGTTGAGGTACAGTGAACCTTTGGCATCCACTGGGATTTGGATCCAGGACCCTCTGTGGATACCAAAATTTATGGATGCACAATGGCAGAGTGAAATAGTGTTGCTCATATAAAATAGCTGTCATGGCCAGCCAAGAGCAGGTCTCGGAGGATGAGGAGGAGGATGGGGATCCTCCAGAGCAAGAGGTAATTGAGGCCACACCAGGTGTTAATCCTGCTCTGCCAGAATCCAGCCCTGATCTCCCAGCCCCAGAGGAGGAGGCTCAGCCAGGTCCTAGTGCTGGTGGGATTCCTCTGGTGGTACAGCAGCCTAGTGGTGACTCCGGGGAGGAACCAGGCTTGAAGGTTCCCTCCTATAGACAACGCAGGGCTGAAAGTGCTGGCAGGTGCAGATCCCAGAGAATTGCTGAGATGCAATTAGCAAATCAGCCTCAGGAGGCATGGGGAGAGTTTCCCTTACTTAATGAGCAGAGAAACACCAACTCAGTACCAGAATGTATTGCATAATCCATTGGTGTGACTGCTGCCTGCACTGGCTCCCTGTATCTTGACTCTTTGTTGCCTTGATTCTGGAACGGACTGGACTATTGCTACCTTCTGGCTGACCTGACCCTGGACTGGACTGTCTATTGTGACTTTTGTTGTTCTGACTTTGGCTTGGCTTTTGGTTTGCTTGTTCACTCTCTCCCTGCAAGGTTTGTGGACTACTTCTAGCTTCGTAGTTAATTGCCTTCCTTATTGGTGTGTGTCTGTGTGTGCTGGTTGAAGTCCAGGACAATAGCAAAATAAAGATTTGCTTTATGGGATTTGTATCTTTTTTTAAATATTTCCAAGTCATTCATCCATGGATGAAGAATCTGTGGATATGAAGGGCTCACTGTACATAGAATTACAGTGCAGATTTACCCTCTTCCATGTATGGTGGAGTTTTTATAAGCATTAAGACACAGATTCTTCTGGATAAATTAAAGCTCCAGCTCAAATGAGGAAAAAAAACAGATTGAGTCTGGTTAGCTTCACCTACTTTGTCTTCTTGCTCTAATTCCCTTTCCTTAACCTCTGTTCCTGCACTGGTACCACTGCCACTGGTATCATGAAGGGACAGATGTCAAGACAGGTAAAGAAATGGGGAAAGAAATGTGAAATGGGGAGGTATTTATCTGCTTATGCAGTTCTAAAAACACACCATACATGTGATTCTATTTTTATATTTTCAGGTGACGATTTTAACAGCTAACACCCATTTGTAATAGCTGTTTTTCTGGCTACATATGGCCTCGTAATTAGTTGAATAGACAAATTCTGTTTAACAAGTATGTTGCATGCAAAAGTGAAAAAGCAAAGGGCAACATATCAGTACAAATCCTTTGGAATATAGCTATGCAAACCCCATTAATAGTAATGAAAATCAAGCCATTAATCCTTGGGCACTGAAAAAATTATTTCCCCTAAGTGTCTAAAACAATGTCATTTTCATATCAAGTAGCTGTGAGTATATTGATGTTGTTTTGTGAAATGTAACATCCAAAAAAGAAACTCCTACTTAGGTAGCAAAGGGGATTGTGGTAAATTGTTCACCAGGGAGTTTCACAGTTTGGTGTACATAATTTTTATTGATGAGAAAGATGTCAGGTGTGTGGGATTGGTATAAAGGTAGAAGATCCTTGAGTTGCTTCCAGTTCATTTTCAAATTACTTCTAAATATTTGATTAGCCATAAATTTTTCAGGCAAACCTCTGTTAGGATTTTTGATCAAGAGTGTTTTTTTTTTCATGTATTGTCTTTTAACTTCAGTTTCAAAGGTATGAAATACAGTTCTCTTGCTAATGCAGCTGTGTGCGACAGATAATTGAAAAAAAACATTCCTAAGTTAAGGTAAGGGAAACATAGGGGGGGGGGATAAAGCAGCACCCAGATATTTAAGAGTCTGGTAAGAAAACTTGGTGAGAAGAATCCTGACCTCTTTACAATTCAAGAATTATGCTATGAACAATTTAAAGAAAATACTTGTTCTGTGCAGAAAGTAGTATATCTGTGCAGAAATGTTTATGTACAGAAAATCATATATCTGTGCAGAATACAGCATTTTTCTGTGCATTTTATCCCATGCCTCCTATTCTGCACAGAATTATCTGCCATAGTTTTTATACAAAAAAGGATGATGGGTTGTCATTATTGAACCCAATGAATCTCTAAATGAGTCCAACCCAACACCCAACATTTAGTATAGTGCATTGCCATCCTCTTTGGTTCTCCAGAATCGTATCCTTTCCTTCCTCTCCTGGTCCTGTTAAAGTCCCTTCTGGACTGAAGACACATTTTACCTTGTAAAATCTGGCACCAAGCCTGGAAAACATATTGGGGCACTGAGGAAATGAAGCACACCTTAAAACAGATTGAAGCATATGCATTATTAATTGTGTTATTTTCAAGCATATTAAATCATGTTTTACCTGCAACAAATAGCTGAGCTCTAATAACAGCCAAATAAACAAGGAAGAGGGCTGAGGCACGCTTCAGATTAATGAAGAAGATAGCATGAAGCCTCCTGAGCTTTGATGCAGTGCTATAAATCTGCCTGGGAAAGCTTCATTCACTAAAAGGACTATGACCTCTTTAGATTTTATTATTCTCCCTCAATTAAGCTGTTTCAGCTTCCAACAATTTTCATCATCTGTGGATGGCTTTTTCTTTGGTTACAATGGTCAGAAGTGCTGAGCTAAATGTCAGAGGGACACACTGCTTATACAAGCCAAAGCAATAACAATTATTCTTAGCAAATACTTTATCAGCCAAACATCTTGCTTGTGTGTTTCTGACAAGATGACTCCAAAGGCAAAGTGGTTTAGGATTGCTATGCCCAATAGGTCCACCAGGTCAAGTTATTAGGAGAGTTCTTTGCAAGAGGTGGAACACTTGTTCATCCTGGGCCTATGCTATGCCTAGCAGGGAAGCAAAATAATTAGAATAACTTTAGTTCCCATTGAAAACATGGGACAGGTTTGTCATACATAAAGTTTCCTTGGCCTCAATGAGAACTAAATGACACTATATTTTTTTCTGGATCCACACCAGTGTAGTTTTGAAGCGCTATTACAGTGATGAGGATAAAAGTAGACGAAGAGGCTCAACAGACCACCCCTTTGGCACGGCCTGCAGCCACCCCTTTCCTCACCAGATCTGAGCCATGGCAACTACATGCCACAGCCCCAATCTGGCCTTTCTATGGCACAAAAAGAAGCCACAAAAAGTTTCTAGCTACAAAAAGCTTCTAGCCACAAAAACATCCTATCTGCTGTTGCTATGGCTTTTTGCCACTTCTTTGGCGCAGCACATTTAACCACTGTACCAAAAATGTGGTGTGATGCCACCTGCCATCTGGTCAGGCAGGCGGTGTGGGGGTGGAGTCAGGGCGGCTGGCATTCTTACACCATGCCCCCACACTGCCCCCAGCTGGCGTATAAGGTCCCAGATGGAAAGAAGGAAGCCAGCCCACCTATAGAATCAGAAATCAGTATAAGCCATCAAAATACCAGATTTTTGTACCAGAAAGAGGTATTATAACCCAAGTTTGGGGAATTGTAGAGCAAAAGGCTCATTGTGTTTACTGTGAATATTGCTCAGTAAGCCAATACCTTCACAAATAACATTTCAATTTAAAAAAGCATAATCTGAGTTGCAAGCCAATACCTTCATAGATAAAATTTCAGTTTTAAAAAGCATAATCTGAATTTCAGGAGCCAGAAAAATACAATTGCATGTCTTCACTTAAAAGTCAAAAAAATTCTTCATTTCAATCAGTGTGAACACCTATCATGATGCCTCAGTTCTGACATTTAAGAGAAACTCTTCATGCAAATACAGTATGTGACTGAATTGTCAGAAAGGAATATCAAATGCCAAGAACAGAAACACAATGAAGGATGTGATACTGACTGAAATTCTTCATGTGCATTTGTCTCAAGTGAAAATTAAATTTGAACTTGCCATCTTTGAAGTTTAGGAATGATTGCATCGTGCATACTGTTACAAATAGTAAGTCAAAATTAAATATCACATTAAAATATACTTCCTACAGTTGTGTTTCCTGTCCCTCTAAATGTAGGTTCAGTACTGAAATGTTAATAAGTTCAGATCTGACATGCTGAAACTTCTTTTAAAATGACAGAGATCTCATTTCCAGATTATAGTGATGTATGGTTTTTGTGTGTTTTTTCCGAGCTATGTGGCCATTTTCTTTCCAGGCAAGTATTCTCTGAAGATGCCAGCCACAGATGCTGGTGAAACGTCAGGAAGAAAATCTTGTAGAACATGGCCCCATAGCCCGAAAAAACCACAAAAAAAATGGATGCTGGCCATGAAAGCCTTCGACTTCATATAGTGATGTAGTTTTGATATTTGGCTTTAATACTTCCTTTTGATTCTACTTTCCCATCATACTATATAAAATTTAAGGGCTTTTGCTGTAATAAATGAGTGCTGGGGTGGAGAGAGAATAGATACAGAACTAAAATCCACATTTCTAAATTCTGTGATTATTGGGAACTGAAAGATGCATTTACAACTAACTAAAAGAAATGACATAATAAAAACAGCCCCCCCCCCAAAAAAAAACCCTAACTGATTTTTCAATAACATAAAATGGACAGTTCTTTATAGTTATCTCATTCCATTACAAAGTTTCTCATTTACACTAGTGTTAGTGAAAGGGGGGAAAGGTACACAGTCTATTTGCAAATGAATTATGGATGGACCATTCTATTATTCATTACTTTCTCAGCAAAGTAAGTGTCTCAGACATCCGTTATACAAGATCTTTAATCTTTACCCTCTGAATCATTGCCAAAACATACTGCTTTCACCACAAGTTTTTACACTTGGTTTGTTCATGGATTACATATTCATGCAAATTTGATGTGGTAAAGTTTTTTTTAAAAAAGCAGCTTTGATCTCTAAGGTGGCATGCTTACGTACATGTATGGCAGACTATGTAAGAATTATGCTATCAACTTACAGTTTTAGAGCAAACTCACGTTTTACTGGGGGGGGAAATAGCAGCAAGGGCAAATTCCTGACATTCTTACCAATCATTCAATTGTTAAAGATAGGGCTGTGATAATTTGATTCAGAGCACAATTTGGTGATTCTGATCCAACCCCACTTCTGTCTAGATCTATTTGGATAAGATCAGTTATGATCCAGATTACAAACTGAGGTTCAGAAATCTAGTCACCAGATTCCCCCAATAATATGCAATTGGAAGTCAAAATGGTATTTGCATAAAATTCAGCATCATGATAGTGAGGATTGTTGTAGTCGTGACATATTGCAAACAATCACATCAGGGATCTTTTGCTGCAAGCACCCTTGAAGTATGCTCTCTGTTTTTTTTCCTTTTAGCCAAAAAAGGCTTTTTAAAAAAATGCATTCTCAATTAAGCGGAGAACTTTGCAATTTCATTCTTTTCTTTTACTATTTGACATATCCTTCTAAAGCCCTTAGGGCATTTCCAAACTTTAAAGGTACCAAAGAAGAACCACATAAAGAGGTAGAATTATAATGGGTTAAAATACTGCACTAAAATCAGCACACTGAGCACAGGGTGGGCAAGCAACAGTACTTAACAAAAATAGTCTGCCATGTGAAGAAGCACATCATAGCAGCAGGAAGCTACATCAAAGATACCTTTTCTAGACAGGCATAACTCTCTTACTGGGAGGCATTATGGTAGAGCCCCAAAGAGTATTTAAAAGGTTCAGAACTGAAGTACTGACACACTGAATACTGAACGAAAGCCCAAATGCTTGGTGAACTCTGGATGGACTCAGGGCAGGAAGCCGTGGTGAGTAGACAGGCAAGCCAACCTGATGTGAGAAACAGCAGAACTGCAAACCACTATGTAAGACACCCTTCTAAACTGGCACACATCCCTCTTTTCAGAAGCACCATGCATGATGCCCTAAGGAGATGCAAGCTGCCTCCTCCATCAAATGAAATTGGAAACTGGATGTTATTTCCAGGGGGATTGTCTCACTACCAAACATGTGGCATGTATGTGTAGGCTTGGCAGCTTTAAGAAATGAGGGGCAAAAAGCCCATGTGGGGCAATTCCCAATTCCAGTGCTAAGGGCATTCAAAAGTTGAGTGCTGAGGTACCACAATTAAGAGTACAACAAATATTGTCTAGTCTAGTCATCCAGTGCCACCACATCAGCAAAACAGTCATTGATCTGAACTGGCAATAGGAACTTCACTTTCATGGTTTGCCCACCTATCTCCTCCATGGTTGTTACTGCTCAAACTACTTTTGGCATGTAAAACCAACACTTCATTTTCTTGGCCTTTAGTCCTGCCTCTGCTGTCTGGCTGCATGGACTTTAAGGATTTCCTGCATGCAAATGCTCTCCCTCCGCCTCTCTCTCTTTCTTTTTCTCAAACTAACCATGTGACTTAGGTCACACGCACCCTTAAGATTTTCAGCTGAACTGCATGTTTTCAATCTTTTTCTTCTCTCAACAGTCTTTGAAAGATGGTGAGATAAATATTTATTTTTACCTGAACTATTCACTAACTAGATTAGGATATAGCATCTATATAAACATAGGCCATAATCCCACTTACAAATAAATCGCTTTGTGAACCGAACTGATGGATCAGTTTGGCAGCAGAGCGTGGTTCACACTACATTTTCCCAGATCGCATTTTCTTACTGCAAAATAAAACAAAACACCCCACTTGTGGTTCAGATTCATGAATGAATTGATTCAAAATGGACCTGCTGCAGAGGGCAACGGGCAAATTTAAATCAATTCTGATCTGCATCTGGTTCACACTTGCGTGGAATTGATTTATCCAAAAAGTTGCAGAAAAAAATCAACATCAAAAAGATGCAGGTTAAGCGGATCTAGTGCATGCCCCCCCTCCAAATCACTTGAGTGATTTGGTTCAACTGTAAACCAGGGTCATTTAAACTGGTTCAAACCCATTTGCAATCCAGTTTAAAAGGTAGTGGAAATGAGGCCATAGATAAAGCCATTAGTAAACTTTTGTTTTAAAGTACAAGCTACATGCTTGTTGTTTTTGAATCAGTTTCATTTCTTAGGAAAGCATAGTTAGACAAAGGCACATTTCTGCTACTCTGCTGATTTAAAACTAGACCCTAACAGGCTTGGCTTTGATATTTTTTATATTTTAATATTTCCTTACTAAAGACTGAAGCCTTAGGAAACTTAGATGACCCTACATGTAATGCCTGGGAATTCAGCCTTGCTCATCTAGTGTGCAAAATGATGATAGATATTAATCCTAGGCTAAGCCACACCATAGAATTCTTAGACAATGCTCTGACTATTCTGCAGTGATCCAGACTGCCTATTCCATCTCAGGGGCTGCCTCTGGCAGGCTGCTGCTGCTGTTACTCCTTCTAACAGTCAGTCCCAAAGGAGCTGTACAAACAGCCCCAAAGAGGTGGTTTCCAGCCAGCCCTTCTTCATCCAGATTGGGGACCCAGCAACCGCACACCACAGCCTCAAATTGGACCTTTCCAGGGCATGAAAAGGAACTGCAAAAAGTGGCTCTTTTTTGTGCCCTGGAAAGGGCACGATAGTTATGCCGCCATAGTTATACGGTGCTCCTTCGGCGCTACACCATATGAATGCAGCGCCGGAGGAGCGCTGTGATGCCATGCGCCATGTGGATCAGCACATAGGATCATGACACCGTGGGGGGCGAGCCGGGGCATGCCTTGTGGAGATGCTACACCAGGACTCCCCCCCCCCCCCCAAGCTGGCCCAAAGTACAGGGCCAAAGAGAACCTTCTCGAGTATGACAAAAGGCTTATTCCCTCTCTTCCACTATCCTGAGCCCTTTCAAGTCTTATCTGGGCTGAAACACATTTACTCTGTGTTCCTACTAGCACCCAGACCACTGACCTTTACAAGCCATACTGGGAATGAAGGCAAACCATTTGTCTCTTTCCGGGTCTAAGAGTATCATGTGTATTTGTATCACTGTTTTTAGACAGTAAGATGAACTTAAACTAATGATCACATGTAATGCTGATAATGATGATGATGGTGGTAATCATGATTTTTTTTTCAAATGTATGAAATATAAGTTTCTTAAATAAGGAGAAATATTGAAAGTTAAATTACTGGTTTGCTTGCTTAAGTGACATGAATTAAATAGGCAAAATTAATTGTTTTGTTTCATAATATGTATTAAACATGCAACTATGGGCTGGAACCGACCAGTCTGAAAAGCCAGCTTCCAAATCACTTGGGGGCATGCATTTAAATGCTGCATACCCCCAAGATACCTGGGAGTTTCACTGGGTGACTACATGGGTCCAGCTTGAACTCTCTCCAGAGGTGTGGTGTTTAGATACCACATGCCGCCTGAGTGTGTGGAACCTGGCTTCAGGCTGCAGTGGGGCCACCCAAGGTGGCTTTTTACCAGCCCAAATAGGTGTGGATCTTTTCTGTTTCTATTTGGGCCAGTGTCAGGGTGTATTGGGGCCATGGTGTGTGTTTGTCATGGCTCTAGGGCAACTAGAATCATACAATCATAGAGTTGGAAGAGACCACAAGGGCCATCCAGTCCCTGCCATGCAGGCACACACAATCAAAGTACCCCCGACAGATGGCCATCCAGCCTCTGTTTAAAGATCTCCAAAGAGACTCCACTACACTCTGAGGGAGTGTGTTCCACTGTTGAACAGCTCTTACTGTCAGGAAGTTCCTCCTACTGTTTAGGTGGAATCTCTTTTCCCATAGCTTTCATCCATTGTTCCATGTTCTAGTCTCTGGAGCAGCTCCATCCTCAATGTGAAATATCCCAATACCTAAATAGGACTAGCTCCCAGATGGCCCCAGTCTACCTTTTTTGGGTGGTCTGTTTTGGCCCATAGAGATTAAAATATATCTCTGCCATACTACTCTAACTATTTTACTAGATGCATTAAGTTAGTTCTTCCATTAGTATCACATTGATATTCCATCTTTTCTCCAAGGAACTTGACATAGTATAGAGTACTACCTTTGCTTCACCGTTTTTACATAGCACCAGCATGTAAGCTTAAGTGAAACTGAGAAACAGCAGCTGGTTCAACACCATCCAGTAAAGCAGGGATTTCAAACCTAGTCATAATCAAACACTAGCCTTCTGACCTTCCCATTTCATTTGAACTAACATCAGTGCCAGTTTTTCATTAATTGCACATTATGGACTTTTCTCCTTATACTGCACATTGGCAGGCACACAGAATACATGTTGCTATGCATTAGAAAAACAGATATGAGTCATCATCATTTCGAATTTATAAAATTAAATTTCACAAAAGCTGAAGCTTGTTTCAGGAATATTGCATTAGACAGCCCATTCCTATAGTTAACCTTATGCCTAAATGCTCCTGCATGCTAATTGCTGTTTTTCTAGTTCATTTTGTCAGGGTGAAATTAATTAAAACATGTGACTGCTTATCATTTAGCTTTATTTACACACAAAAAATAATGTACAACAGAATTGATGTCTGCGTTTTTTGATACCTGGCTGGGAAGTAATTTTAGCTCCCCTTCTTCTGATTGATTTGCAGCTCCTATATACTACTGTATACTTTTACTACTTTAGCTAAATCCTCTTTACAAATTGGCACAGGAGTTGCAAGTCTCCAAAGCAGCTATACTCCAGTACCAGCCCTGTATCAAGACTTGTCAGAACCACTTTGTCAAAAGCTGCTGTATCATCAAAGCACAAGTGGAAAAAAAAAGCATGAATATACCAAAAGAGAAGAAGTTCTAAAAGAAAGAATATGTATTCCATATAAATGGGAGGTTGAGGTTGTCTGTCTCTTCACTGCTGAGTTGCCCTCATCATCCATGTTCATGTCTACCAAATAGATTTCTACAGGATTTATGGTGCACCTGTAATTAGATGTTGCTGTTATCATTTTCATTTTGGGTTTCGTAGAATACAATTTTGAGGCTGCTCTGAGGGATTACAGCCATGTCAGAAAAATAGACTTACAACATATTGGAGAGCTATGGAAACTTTAGAGCCAGCATGGCCTAGTGACCTGAATGTTGGACTATGATTCTGGAGACCAGGGTTTGAATCCCAGTTTGGCCATGTAAACTCACTGGGTGACTTTGGGCAAGTCACGCACTCTGTCTCAAATCTTGCTAAGAAAACCCCATTCTAGGTTTGCCTTAGGGTCTCCAGAAGCCAGAAATTACTTGAAGACACACAAGAAAACAGCATGGAACCTTTGGCCTTCCAGTTGTTGTGGGACATTTCCCATCAATTCTGGCTAATAATAAGGGATAATAAAAGTTAATAATGAAAGTTAAAGAAAATCTAGAAAGGAATATTTTTTCTACTCATTAGTGAGTGTGGGGAGAAAAAGATGATAAACATATAAAGAAGTTTTGCAATGTATATATGTAAAGAAGATTATAATCCATAGACATTCATATATATGTTTCTGTGTGTGTCCAGTCCATGGTCAATATGCAATATGCAAGTGATTTACAACCTGAATATTATTAACTAGTATGATTACTTCCAAAGGTCCATACTAAATTTCCGGTTGTATTAGGTAAGTAACGTAATCCATAATGTGAGATATCATTCAGGTTCTAAAATCATAGACTTAATTTAATCTTAGTTTCAGTAGAAGATGTTAAGAGCCTGAAGTTGAATTTGAACATTGCCACAGGGACAGGTTTGAGATAAAACAGTTGTCTGAGTTGTTGCTAAGCAATATGATGGAGAAGTCAATAGGCTAGTATAGGCCTGTGACCCATTATGACTTTCTTCAATCTAATATTTTCCCCAGTTTGTTACTAGTCATTTGTTTCCACAATCAATGCCATTAATACATAACTGAGAAGCAACTTGTTACCCATAATGACACTGGTTATAACAATCTATTGTTGGGTGATGACATTAACAGTGCAGATACTCTTAAAGTAATTTAACAAATGGCAATGCTGTAAATATACAGAAGTAATGTTCTCAGCCCGAGGGGAAGGCAATGGCAAACCTCCTGTGAACAAACTTTGGCAAGAAAATCCCATGATATGTTCACATTAGGGATGCCATAAATCAGAAACAGCTTGAGGACACACAACAACAAATGCCCACAATATTTCTATTGTTTTGTTGTTGTTTTGCTGTTTGATTAGTTTTTCTAATGCTGTAGATATACCAATAATGTTGTAGACATACAGAAGTAATTCCACAATATTTCTGTTGTTTTGCAGGGGTTTTGTTTTGTTTTTTGGTCTGATTAGTTTTTGCAATGTTGTAGTTTATTTCTCTTGTTTTGGATATATATATCCAACCTTTTAAAAACCCTGGTAATGTTGTTACTTCTGGGAACAGTGAGCATTATTTAATTGGGGGGGGTCTTTGATGGAATTTAGGGGCATTTTTATTTTAAATGTATTTTTAGTTTTAAAAAAAAATATTAAAATGTTTTTAAAAATATTTTAAAATGAAAGAATGACATAATGAATTAAAGGGATGAGGGAGAAAGAGGCAAAGCAACTGCACCTGATTAAAACTAAATGCACTCTAATATAGATTTCTATTCTTTGTCTAAACAGGGTGAATAAAACATCTTTGTTAGCTTTTGAAGTAAATTCAAAGCAAAGAATAAAATAGGTGATGTGCCAGGATATGATTCAGGGATTTTAGTTCAATGGGGTTAGTAGTGTAGCTTTGTGGATAGGTCAGACCCATTAATCTATCCTTAGTGCCAGCTACGAATCTGAAAGTCACACAAGCCATGCTGAATTCTGGAAACTGCTGCCCCAAAAAAGTAACTTTTCCAAGTGCAGCCCACAACACACTTTGCCCTTTTCTGCACTTCAGTGATGCTAAATTTCAATATTTTTCTTTTTTCCAGCTTTTTATGTATTGACATTATACAACAATCATATTGCTGTTAAACAAGAAAACCTATAACTGTCCAGTTAGGCTTTTATTTCTACTAAATTCAAATATGAAACAGTTGACGGTATGCAACTTATTTTTTCCAAACCATGTTTTTAAATGTTTACATGTCTCAACTTACTATGCATGCTTTAAGACCAATCTTGATTTCATCTCCATATGCTTCCTAAATATAACAGTTTAAAGTAGTATTTTCTTCAGGACATAAAAGAGGAAATTCATAATAGAACTATTTCCAGAAAAATAGCTATGACAGTCTACATAATTATAAAATTAACGAAGAGTTTTGTGGTACGTGAAATCCATTTTAAATGGCATAATCTTCCATGAAGTAGTCTGTTTCTCATTACACCCACAGAGTGATATCCTCTGTTACAGGAAGATGTTAAGGCTAGCCCAAATGTACTACTAGTGGGACATTCAGTGATTTTGATAGCTGAGATTGGATGTGTGGAAGTCTTCGACAAATTTGAAGGGGATCAGCAGAAGCAAGTTTCATGAGAAGGTTGGGACTTGACCATCTTGCCAAAACTTAGCTGTTCACCATCTTTTCTTGCTTTTATCTTTTATTTCTTACTTTAGATAAAGAAAGGCAAGCCAGAAGTTGGCTACCTCTGAAAATTAAAAGATCTTTCAAAATGGTATGTAGAATGCCAGTTACTATATTTTAAGTCACAGAAAGAAGAAAAAAGTAAAAAAAAAAACCCAAAAAAAACCAGCCACTTCACACACACACACACACACACACACACTGAACCCACACCATACACGGGCTTCACTTCCGTAGCTTTCAGCATATGCTGAAGCCGCAGGAGAATCTAATGAATGGCACATGCACTCATGGTATGCGCGCTGTGCTGCGCCATGTGCATACATCCCATTATTTTCAATGGGGCGTGAGTATATGTGATTTTTCCCTTACGTGGGGGGGATCCAGAACAGATCCCCCGCGTAAGGGTAGGGAGCACTTATATATCCCTACTACCTGTGCACACAGAGGGGAAAAAAGCAAGATTGTAAGAGAATGTTCCTAACTCCATGGAAAGCCCACAAAGAACATAAAAAAAAAGTATGAAGAGCCACTAAAAATGGGTTAGGAACAGTCCTAGAAAATACACATAAGCTGGACAGACCGCCTCTGTCAGCATGGGATTGGGGCCACAACAAATACATGCTGCAGCCATGCTCTCTCTTTTCAGCAAGAAGCAGCTCCCTTTTGCACTGCAGAAAGGGTGCCGTAGCCTTTTCAGTGCTCCTTTGATGCTGTGTCATCTGCCATGTGGTGAGGCACGCAGTGTCACGCTGACATGGGGCAGAGTCGGGGCATGCGTCATATGGATGCCACACCATGCTCTGCCCCAATGCCAGCCTTTATCACCAGTTTGTCGAGACTGCCAGAGCATAATGTCCCAATTAGAACATCCATTCCCCTGCATTATTCACTGAATTTTATGGTGTCTTCACATGATGTCCTTCTCCACTTACAACTGTGTTTTTGCAATGCTTCTTTCATCTGTTCTCTTCCTACTAAAATTTGTTAAGGAGGAAAAGATGAAATAGCTGTCTAGTATCTTCTAATTGCCAATGTGAGGAGCTCTCATCTGGAAATGCTCTAAAATGAACTCCTATTGGCTTCTGAATGTTGCCATTTCTGATGTCAATTTTGTGTCTTTTGAGTTTTGGCCTGTGGGTCTTTTGAAAAATGAAAAAGGACACTTCTTGCAGATGATAATATATATCATATTAGAAAATGAGCAAGTAAATGAACCTTGATATTGGGGCTAACTTTATTAGGTCCTGGAACAGTGTTGCTTGGATAAATATGAGGGCAGAGGTGACTCTGCTGTGCTTAAAATTATCTCTAGCTTTATTAACATTTCTCTAGTTGCCCTCTAGTTCTGTTTTCTGTCTTCTTCTGATTTCCACCTACCAAGAAAGCTGTGTGTTTTGCCTAGGAGTGGAGACATTCCAGACTAACAATACATTTTATGACATAAATCCAATTCTTAGTCCAAACAAAAGTAGGCCCATGGGATCAATGAAACCTATGTTAAGTATTGGTTTACCCACTGATTTGGTACTCTTGCTGGGACTATCAATTAAATCTGGGCATATACTTTAAAAAGTCGAGAGTCAACCAATCTTCGTTTCTTCAACCCAGAAATCCTTGATGCAAGCTCCACACATGGCAGAAACTATTTTGAATCTAAAACCTTCCCTACATACAATTTTATGACTTCTTGAATTCAATACCAAGTTATTCCCCTTTTTTCCCTTTTCTCCCTATATCTGCAGCATGATTTTTTAAAACATCTTCACAACTGAAAAGATGTGGAGACCTTGAAAGCTTGCACATGTTCTGGACTTTTGAGTTGGCCTCTTAAGGGCTTTTTCTTCCTTATGGCTTTTCACATAAATTTCTTAGCCTAAGATTTTAATCTCATAATATTAAGTGACCTTTCATAGCTTTTGCAGATTGTTTGGTCATATATCTGCCCCAAGGAAAAGCTACTTCTATTCTGTAATTTGACAACAAATATGATAAAGAAATGTGGAAATCATGTCCTATGAAGAATTGTTTAGGAAGCTGGATATGTTTAGCCTGAAGAAGAGTAAATAGTGAGATAGTGTGATAGCTGCCTTTAAATATCTGATTGATGGTCAGGTAGAAGGTGGAGACAACTTGTTTTCTGCTGTTCCAAAGACTGGGGACATGAACTAATTATTTAAATTGCATTCTATTTAAACATTAGGAAGAACATTTGGCCACTAAGTATGGCTCAACAGTGGAATGAATTACACTGGGCTCCTTTTCATGGATGTCTTTAAACAGAGATTGGAGGCCATCTCTAAGGAGTGCTTTAGCTGTGGATTCATCTATTTGACAGAGGGCTGAACTAGATGGCCCTCATATTCCCTTTTATCCCTAATTTCAATTAAATCCTGCATCTCTCATGTAAATAATAAATCTTCACCTTTGAGCTGTTGTTTTTTTAAAAAATTGATCCCAGGCGAATTCTCCTATCCCTAGCCATTGAAACTGATTGGGTTACTATACTGCAAATTATCCGTACTATTTTCAGTAGGGCACCCCCCCCCCCACCCCCGGCATTTGAGGGTGGGGTTGTTTCCTTCTTTCCTATATAACTTTGGCAGAAATTATATTTAGTATTAATGTCCTCTGTTGTGGCATTATTCTCATTCCTCCTCCCCTGCCTGATACTTTCTTTCTTTTTTTCTTTTTTTTTTTTTTTGAAAGGTGGAAGAGAGTCAATGCATAATTATCCAGCAGTGGGTTTGTTCTTATTCTTTTTCCTGCCTCCTGCAATCTAGTGATTATGTGACTGTTGCATATAGTTTTGTCAGCGTATTCTGTATGGACAAGGACAAAAATCTAAAGAAAAGAAAAACAGAAAGGGAACAGAGAGAATTCAATAGGGAATGAACTGGTAATTACTTGCTTATAGAAAAGAACTTGAAATGTATCTGTCTCATTTGTTGTGATGAAGTTGCTATTCCAAAGGATTAGGGTGCCATTAAGAGACCAAACACCAAACTAATTCTGTGAACCTTAACTCAGGTGAAGGAAGGTGGGGAGGGAATTGAAGGCAAAGGCACTACAGTGACACCTAAACCTGCAACAAATGTGTGAATTAAATGTAGAACCAAACTGTGACAGCAGCCCTGGGAATTTCTTCATGTTTTAACGCAGGTGTTGTTCCAGTGTAATTTCTGACTGTTCTTAATATAACTGACCACTTCAAGATTATACTTGCTAGAAGAATATCTTGACTTAATTTCCCTAGGAGAGTTTCTGCAGTTGTATTTCTCAATATTTTCATGCCCTGATTATAGATTTAGCTGTTAGGAGCAGGGATCCTCTATAGTACACATTCAAAAGTGTTTAGTATGGCAGCAGCTCTGTACAGAAATACTAGAAAATAGATTTACTGTGTTGCCTGGAGAATTTCCATGACAAATTATTTGTTATAAGGAAGTTATAAGGCATGTGTAGTACTGGCCAAAGAAGACTTTGCGGGCAAGGATCTACAAATTAAAGGTCATTGGCATGTGCTTGTGTGTGTGAGAGAGAGAGAGAGAGAGGGAGAGAGAGAGAGAGAGAGATTACAGAGACATGCCATAAAGTCTCAATGTTTCTATCTGAGTGTCACTATCACATGGAAGCACTATGTGGTTTCACTACCACATGGAAGCAAAATGAGCACTTGAAATACAAATTTCACATGCTTTCATTTAAAATAAACATTTTTAGCTTTTTATACTTGACTGATTGGGCTGAATTAAGAAAAATAATAACCCGATTGGCCAATTCCAGCATGGGACGATTTACCTGCATTGTCTGTATAGGAATCAAGCCTGGGGGTTGCAAGGGCCTTTTGGCCCATGCATACAAGTTCCATTGTCTTAGGCCCCATACAGACAGGCCTAAATAAAGCTGCTTCAGGTCACTTTTGAGCTATGCTGTTTAAATGATGCATGCACCTTAAGAGGCCAGAAGCTGTGTCAAAGCTGTGCTCAGGTCCTTAGGGCTGGAGCATGGCTTTAGCGCTGCCTCCGCCCTCTTAGGACACATGGATAATTTAAACAGCATATTTCCAAAGTGACCTGAAGGAGCTTTATTTTGGCCTGTCTGTTCGGGTCCTTATTCTCTACAAAGCTAGAAATATGGGGAATGGAAATTTTTATTTGCAACAGCTGGGGTGGAGGAACGATGGCTTTATTTTTGACCACTGCCCTGGTAACCACTCCTTGTTGGGACCAATTCTTTTTAATTGATCCTAAATAACTAGGAAGTAAAAGTGAAGAATTAGACAACAAAAGAAAATCATTTGTGGTACTTAAAGCCAGAAAAAGAAGAAAAGTTCTGTTATAAGTTTCAAAAGGACCTGTGGATTTACAACTCTAATTTTATACTGAAGCAAAATAATTGACCACAAAGAAAACTTGGTACTGCATGAACAGTTAAATCATTGCCCCACTGTGAAACTACCATGAAAAAAGAGAAATCTATATCAATAGGAAAGGATTCAGAACTAAAACTATTGATATCAAAATACAATATGGAGCATAACAGTTCTCTGCCTAAAATGATTTTTTTAAATGGCAGCATCCCCTATTATATAGAGAGAAAGCAGTTGGTCTAATAGTTGAAAGTTACTTCAGTTGACATTCCATGACATCTGTAGGCAACAAGTGCATTTAGAAATCTATGCCACAATATGTAGCACACAGAGTCCTTAGAAAGGGCAATGGCTACATCTATACGAAGAAATTCAGAAAAGGTTGTCACCACTGTTTCCCAGTTTCTTCTGCCAGAGAGGTTTGCTTTCCTCACAACTGATATAGTTGGCCCTGACTACTGTGAATAGTTTTGGCCATGCCATCTTACAAATGATATGATAAATCCAGGAAAAAAAGTGCTGAAATGAGCAACCAAAGTTATCATTAACAACTCCCTTTTGAGAAATCTTGCACCACTGAGGCTTCTTATTATAGGAAAGTGTCATAGTGATGGCAAATAATGAATGCTATATTGACAGAAAGACATTTTTTCCAGCTCTTCATATGCTCTTATGTTCTGATGTTTATTCTGTTTAAATTTTAAACAACATAATCCTGAATAGTAATATTGAACAGCACAAAACCAAAGATTTTCTTACGTGAAATGCAAAGCGGTTGCTAGGTAATTAGAAATAATTACTGATTCACAAAAGCACTCATGGCATGCTTCTAATTAAATAATGTGTATTTGCTTTTGTAAACACATGTTCTGTTTCCTAAACCTCTCTTTATTTTAGCTCTGATATCAAGTTGTGAACAGTACCATATCTATTGTCCACATAAAATATCTGGCAACCAAATCCATTCATTCATTCACTATTCATTAACAGTATTTATTAATCAATTTTCTGCCCCAAAGGGTCCCTGAAGTGATATACAGTAAAATGTATCAAAATATAGACTTTAATAACCCATAACAATAATTTTAAAATCCAGCTTTTAAAACCCTGGATAAAGGGAAATATATTTTCCCCACATGTCTTATTATATGGACTTGTATATTGATTTTCCTAATTTTCTCTCTGCCCTAGGAGCCCTTTGAGCTTTGGTGGCAATATATCAATTTCTAAAGATAAACAGATAAACTAGGACTCTAAGAGACCAGGGTTTAAATTCCTACTTAGTCATGGAAACCTACTGGATGACCTTGGGCAAGTCAGGCACTCTCAGTTTCAAAGGAAGGCATGGGCCTTCTCAACACATTCTGCCAAGAAAACCACATGATATGTCCACTTTAGGGTCGGCATAAGTCAGAAATGACTTAAAGGAACACAACAACAATCCCATTGCTCCACTGTAAAATATATTACCAGACAGTTTTCTTTACCCTTCTTTATGTTTCAGACCATGCTGTGGATTGCCTACAACTATTCATGAGCATCACTTGTCTGATGCCCCAGTACACTACACAGAAAATTATTACTGGCTCCCACACAATCCAGAGAACAAGAAACAGAAGGGCAATGACCAGTTCTGTGAAGGGGGGCACACTCTTTGCCCTGAGTTTCATGTGGAAGCAGTTACAGCCTCCTATCAGCCACAGCACAGTTCAGAAATACCAACAGCATATTGCCTGGTTTTGAAGGAGAATTTATGCAGACGATGTGAAATATGCTGAAGTAAATATGTGGCAAAGGCTTCTAGAGTCCAGCATTTACCATCTATTTCTATGAATAGGAGTAGAGGCTGCAGCCTAAAGGGATGTGATGCTGGAAGGTGAGGAAGAGAGAGAGGGAGCAGGCAGAGAGTAGTGTTTTACTATGGGGGGCAGTTGGATGCTGAGGATGAATGCCAGGGAGCAGCAATAAATACTGTGCTGGGCAAAGGGAGATATGATGATAGCAGGGTGAAATTCCGTTATAAGTGAAGGAGAGATCAATGTTTAATATCTGTCTCACCTTCCATTCACTCGACTACCACAAATAGGCTAGAGAGAAAACCAAACCACTCACAGAACCTTTCCTTGCTCCTGTGCAATGCCAGGTCAGTGAAAGGTAAAACTCCATGATCTTCTTTTAGATGAGAAAGCTGACTTGGCATGCTTTACAGAGACCTGGCTGGAAGATGATAATGCTATAACTTGGGTGCGGGCCCTAGCAGCCAGGTATTCTGTCAGTGAGTGAGCAGTGGTGGTGGTGGAGTGGCCATAGTTTATAAAGACAATCTTACATTGACCAGGAAAACGGACCGCATCAAGTGTATTTACCTGAGCCTGAAGACAAGGGATAGTCTGGGGATTTGGTTGGTATACCAACCACCCCGCTGTCTAACAGACTCCCTAGTCGAGCTGACTCAACTGGTTTCAGAGTTCATGTTGGAGTCATCCAGACTCAGGGTGATTTCAACAACCATTTGAGACCAGTTTGACAAACTTGACACACTGAGGTCCTCTGTTAAAAACCTACTGCAGCCCAGACTAGCCTTTCAGTGGCCTCCCATCAGTTGCCCCTCAATTGTCCCTGCTTAGTTTATAATTAAAATGTATTTTTATTGTGGATGGGAAAGGGTTATGATGTCTTACTGTATTTTAATGTTGTTTTATTATTGTTAGCTGCTTCAATCTGCTTGGAGAGGTGGGATATAAATAAATATTGTTGTTGTTGCTGCTGTTGCTGCTATTGTTGTTCCCCAGCTTTGTCAGGGAGCTGATCATAGAGTGAAATGGGATCATCCCACAGGCTGAATGCTGTAGTGACAAAGCTGAAGGTTATGGAGATCATCATTTCTACATGCCACACATGTTCCCCAAAAAGGCTGGAGGCTCACACAACACCACCTTGTCACGTCCCCAGATAGCTAGTTTTGCAGAGGAGGTGCTGCCAGAGGCACATTGAAAACAATGTGTTCATAGCTTATTAGTAATATATTCCTCCCAAAATAAACCTGTACATTAATGTTAATATTTGTGTATTCTAAAAATGTGAAAGTAAAGACAATTTTAGGTAATCTTTCCAAGCTCTGAATGGATCTAGGACAGGGTAGATTGAATACCCCACCCAAACCTCTGGGGGCTGGATTATCTCATGAACATCTCAGGAAGCAGAAAATGTGTATTGTTTCAAATGAGATGTTTTAAACACACGTTGGTACTGCTTTTTCTGTGCTGGTAAGTCCACCAGACCATTCAGGAATGGCAAAAGCCAATAGTTAATTCAATTTGGATCTGCAATTTGGTTCAAGGAAGTGTGTAGCAGTTCATTTGTGATAGTCTTTACAAGGTTGACTTCTTATGCATTTCTTTAAAATATTTTTCCTATATCACTATAAAAATAGCATATCAGGGTTAGAAATCCTTTCTCTGCCATTTGGTATTTTGAAAATGGACTAGCAAAGTGGTGTAGCAGAAGTAGTGTTGCTTTTCTGAATGGCAACATTTGAACTTGTAGATATTACTCCAAAATCTTAAACGTTATGTGAACAAGTTACAAATTCTGACAGAATCAGACCACCCTTCAATGGAGGGGTCAGTAATTCAGAATGTCATTTACAGTATGAAGTGGCAAAGGCAATAACATCACCTATTCCTTGTAAGAACGAGGACTTAGACTTGTGCTGCCTGGCAAAACCATGATGAATTTGGAGACTTAGACAAACTCATCTGCTCCAGTACAGTCACAAAAACACTGTGGCTAATAACTTTCTTTGTGTATCTTTAGTTTCTGTATCTTGGCCAAGTGCCTTGCAAAAGAAGTTATCCTTCTCCATCATATAAACTTACAAATGTCAATCACATTTTATAGGTACCACATGCTTAATGCTAGTGAAGAACATTGGCCTCCATTATAAACCATACAATAGGTTATTAAAATCAAGGCTTTTTAAAAAAGGCTACTGTCATTTTCACACATACTAATTTTATCTTGATTACACTGGAGCATATAAACACAGACTTCCCTCTGGGAATAGCATGGGTGTACATAATCAGATATGTTATTATATCAAATTATATTTTCACATTGACAACTCAACAGTTAGCTGTCGCTCAGTGTCTTTCATTTTAAAATACCAGTTCTCAAGAAGTAATTATAATTCTCACTGGGCTAAAACATGACATTTACTACTCAGTAGAACAAAAAGTGTGTTGCAGGGATTATTAAGAATAAAGTAAATCAATTCCATGGGCATGTGAAAAAGGAAACATTAAATTTTAAGTCTGATTTTAAGCAATCCATTAAAAAAACTAAAAAGGTCATAATGGAGTGGAATCCTTGACTTCTACCAGTCAGGCAATGGAGCTCAATCCAGTCAAGGTTACGTATCTACAGTGGGCCCTTCCATTGATATAAAAATCCATGGATATTCAAATCCCATTATAATTAGTGGTGCAGTAAAATCATGTTCCTTATATAAAATGGCAAAATCAAGGTTTGATTTTTGGGAATTTTTTGGGTGTGAATATTTTTGAACCGTGGTTGTTTGAATCTGTGGAAATGAAGCACTGACTATACTTCCTGTAGTTCTGGTAGTCTACCACTAACTGAATCCCGACATTAACATTGTATGTGAAACCTACAAAATATGACAAATACTGTATCTGCAAAACTGTTCCTTGTTAACAAGGCAGTTTACAGTTACTGTTACTACTAAGACAATTCAGATCGGTTAGTAGGTTTACAGTTAAATCCAGTGGATTTTTTTTTACACTGGACAGGACTTTAGCTTTTGCTGTGACAATTTCATGAGTTAAGTTAGTTGGTTGATTAAATATTCATATTCTATGTTATATCAAAATTTAGAGGAAGTGTTACAGTTAAAATAAATTCAAAATAATTTCCAGTAATTTAAATTGAAAACAATCAGTTTAAAATACATAATTTAACAATTAAAAAACTAGTAAAAAACCTGCGGCATTTAAAAGAACTCATTAGACACTCTCCTGCCCACAAATGTTTTTGATAAAAAGCCATTTATTTATTTATTTTTACACTGGTACCAGAAAGAAAAACATAACAATCCTGTTTCCATTAATTGACTCTTAAGTACACATTCATCAATTGGCAGGTAGACAGAGTTAAAATGTTATTGGTAAGAGGATCTAAATTGAGAGCCAGCATGATATACTGGTTTGAATGCTGGACTAGGACCGGAGACCAGAGTCTGAAGCCTTGCTCAACCTTGGGCAAGTCACACAATCTCAGCTTCAGAGGAAAGCAATGGCAAACTTCCTCTGAAAAAAACTTGTTAAAACCCCCCACAATAGGTTCACCTTAGGGTCGCCTTAAGTTGGAAATGACTTTAAGGCACATAACAATAAAGAGGGACTAAATCCCCTAAAGGCACCATATCCTACCTGATCAGGGAAGCTACAATGGGTCAGCTTTCGTTAGTATTTGGATGAGAAACTGCAATAAATACCAAGTGCTGTAGGCTACATTTCAGAGGAAAGAACTGGCAAAATCATCTCTGAGTATTCCTTGCTGAAGGAAATGCTATGAAATTAATGGGGTTGCCATTAGCAAGTTGAAGGCACATACACACAAAAGGGATCAAGCTCATGAGAATAAAAGGGCAGACTTAGATAATTAGAGGGGGAAATACCATTAGGAGAGTCTGGGAAGAAAGAACCAGAAAGAAAGGAGAAAAAGCAAAGGCAAACCCTCCAAGAAAAACAAAGGCAAACCCTCCAGTTTTCCACAGATGAAAAATGGGACATATGTGGTCAGGCTACAGCAGAGTGTGATCCAGATGGCAAAAAATATGGTATAATGAACACATAAACTAGGAGAGGTTGCAGCAGTTGGTCTTTGATTGAGCCTACAACTAAAGGTGGGTTTTTGCCCCCTCCTCTATCCATCCCTGCTGAATTGAGTGCAAAATCCTTTTGCACTTTGAACTCAGTCTGCAACAATTAAATTAAAATAAGCTGAGGTCAGAGGGAGAAAGTGAGAGAAGGAGAGAGAAAAATGGCACCTTTTAGAAAAAGGTGCAAATGTGGAGTGACAGGGGATTCATCGTTTTTTATCCCTTCCAAATCAATAAATAAAGAATTAATAAAGAATAAAGAATAAATAAAGAATAAAGAAATAAATAAAGAATAAAAAAAAAACAAATCAGGACAGCTGAAAAATATGCTAAGGAAAACACAAAAAGGGAGAAAGAAACAGTTCACTCAAAAAGGAACACTCAAGAACACATTCTACAGAGAATCTCCTGGACAGATTGTCTGCTGAAGGAAGTCAGGAAGATGTGATCCTTTTGAAGGCAGTAGTGTGTATCATGTGTGATGTCTCTGTGGGAGCAAATGCATGTGCCGGGTACAATGAACCCACTCGGTCATATTCAGATCTGGCCCATTCCTCTCTGGCACCTGTTCTGGCATGGAGATGAGCAGGTGTTCAGATGCCCATATGCTGCCACACTGTGGAGCCACTGATGCCACCACTTCCAACTTGCCTGTCACCACTACCACTATTCTCCTTGCAGGCCCTGCCACAGCCCATAAAGCTTGAAATGGGGCACCTGACTTCGCTCACATGGCCAAGCACCTCTGACATCAGAGGCCATGCCTGGGGCCTGCAAGGAGAATGGCAAGGGTGGGAGATAATAGGCTGCACAGCAATCTAAACTTCCAGCTGTTATGGCGAGATAACCCTACTGCAAACAGCTAGTTATTTAAAACCAGGTTGGGCCAAATTTGGGTTGGATCCATCAGAGTCTACCCATTCCCAGCCCAGGGCTATTGGCCTCCATCATCTGAATAGGACAACACCAGGCAGGGGAGAAGCAGGACTTTTGGGGTGTCGATATATGACAGCAAAGAAATTTTCAGATAACTCTAAAGCAACATTGCTAGGTGAAAGCCTTAGTCTCAGGAAGTTGTGAATTATCAGAAGAGGCAGCAGAAATTTTTCATGTCTTGTAACCGCATAAATGATTTCCTGATCTGAGGAAAATTTTTGAGCATAAACCTAAATTATTCCAGAAAGATTAACAGGGATGATGGTACAAAAATATGAACTAGCACTTGGATAGGAAACTGAATTAAGTAGTAACTGTTTTCTTGATTATAAATAACAATTTAATTTAAAAAAGTAAAGCATGTTTTCAATATCTAACTAAACAAATAAGGAAGCATCTTAAAGTGCAAATTAAAAATTATCTATATTTCAATAAGTTTTCTTATTTGGTAAATAATGTTTTCAAAATATGCTTTATTTTCTATTGCTTAAATAGAAATAATAGATTATAGTATTTTTTTTTCAATCTTAAATATCCCTAGCTGCTCATTCTGTGCCTACAGTCTGAACCTTGCTACTGATTTTGTGATGAGGGACATCACAGGTTTATTAAGAAATGGATGATGGTGCTAATTAAAGAATGAAGACTAATAATGTAGGCTGAATTAGAAGAAATAAAATCCTCTATGAACACGGTGTCATAATAAAGGTTCCAGTCCTTCAAAAGTGATGTAGATTAATATCACGGACAATAGAACTTAATCTTCAAGAAAATGGAGTAGTTATTTCCATAGTTTTGTTCATATGCCACTTGATCAGGCCCAGAATATGTTGGAAAGCACATGATACATAAGATAATATGGTTAATGTGAGTTTATATATGTGAGTGTTGTTTTTTTTTTTTTTTTTTAGTTTTTGTACTCAATGGTTTAACCTTGTATTTTTTGATATCTTGTTACACGCCTTGAGTCCCACGGTGGGAGAAAGGTGGGATATAAATTTTGAAAATAAATAAATAATAAATATATATGTTTTGTTTTGTCATTATTTCCAAATTCTTTGCTTAGAGAATAAAAAGTTGCTACATTCTTACACTTTCTTTATTCATACTGATAATGGTACTTTATTGTACTTTACTATATGCAGAATGTAATGGCCATGGCCCAACATTGTCATGCCAGACAAATCTAATCTCTTTCTTTGATAAAATTACCAGCTTGGTAGATGAAGGGAATGCTGTGCATATAGTATATCTTGATTTCAGTAAGGCCTTTGACAAAGTTCCCCATGACATTCTTGCAAACAAGCTTGTAAAAGGTGGGCTAAACAAAGTAACTGTTACATGGATTTGTAATTGGTTGACCGGCCGAACCCAAAGGGTGCTCAACAATGGCTCCTTTTCATCCTGGAGAGAAGTGACCAGTGGGATCCCACAGGGCTCTGTCCTGGGCCCAGTGCTATTCAACATCTTTATCAATGACTTGGATGACAGAATTGGGAGCATACCTATCAAATTTGCAGATGACACCAAATTAGGAGGAATAGCTAATGCCCCAGAGGACAGGATCAACATTCAAAATGACCTGAATAGACTAGAAAGCTGGGCCAAAGCTAACAAAATGAAATTCAACACGGAGAAATGTAAGGTACTGCACTTAGGGCAGAAAAATAAAATGCACAGATATAGGATGGGAGACACCTGGCTGAATGAAACTACATGTGAAAGGGATCTGGGAGTCCAGGTAGACCACAAGTTGAACATGAGTGAACAGTGTGATGCGGCAACTAAAAAGGCCAATGCAATTTTAGGCTGCATCATTAAAAGTATAGTGTCTAGATCAAGAAAAATAATAGTGCCACTGTATTTTGCTCTGGTCAGGCCCCACCTGGAATATTGTGTCCAGTTCTGGGCACCACAATTCAAAAAGGACATTGAGAAACTGGAGCGTGTCCAGAGGAGGGCGACTAAAATGGTGAAAGGTCTGGAAACCTTGCCCTATGAGGAACGACTCAGGGAGCTGGGGATGTTTAGCCTGGAGAAGAGAAGGTTAAGAGGTGATATGATAGCCCTGTTTAAATATTTGAAAGGATGTCACATTGAGGAGGGAGCAAGCTTGTTTTCTGCTGCTCCAGAGAACAGGACCCGGAACAATGGATGCAAGCTACAGGAAAAGAGATTCCACCTCAACATTAGGAGGAACTTCCTGACAGTAAGGGCTGTTCGACAGTGGAACAAACTCCCCCGGAGTGTAGTGGAGTCTCCTTCCTTGGACGTCTTTAAGCAGAGGCTAGATGGCCATCTGTTGGGGATGCTTTGATTTGGATTTCCTGCATGGCAGGGGGGTGGACTGGATGGCCTGTGTGGTCTCTTCCAACTCTATGATTCTATGCTTCTATAAACGTTGTTTTAAATAATTAAAAGGTTTTGTCATCTCTTTGAAGTTGTTGCCTTCTACTTAAGGAGAGAAAAAACAAAAGTAACTCTTTAACAAGAATATTTAAAAAATTAACAATATTGCTCCTGTTATTACAGGACACCATATGTGGCTGATGAAAAGAGGGGTCTCTGTATGTGTCAATGAGTTCTGGATGGGGTTACACTCCTCCTGAAGGACTCTGTTCACAGTTTGGGAGTGCTCCTGGATTTGTCTCTCCAAATGTCAGCCCAGGTAGATGCGACGGTCAGGAGTGCTTACTATCAGTTTCGGCTGATATGCCAGCTGCACCCCTTCCTAGATCTGGAAAACCTAAAGATAGTAGTGCACATGCTCGTAACCTCAAGGTTAGACTTCTACAGTTCATTTGACATTGGGCTACTTTTGTGCCAAGTTCAGAAACTTCTGTTGGTTCAAAATATTGGCAGCCAGACTGGTTGCAGGAACATCCAGGAGTGAACATATTACACCCATACTCAAGTCACTCCGTTGACTGCCAATTAGTTTCTGGGAAAAGTACAAAGTATTGGTTTTGACCTTTAAAGCCCTTCATGGTTTGGGTCCAAATTATCTACAGGATTGTCTGCTCATGTACAATCCCTCCAAACACTGTGGTCCTCCAGGGGGCAGAACCTGACTGGCAGCCATTACCCAGAGGACCTTCTCATCAGCCACCCTAAAACTGTGGAGTGACCAGTTTGAAGAGATCCAACAGTTAAACAAGCGGAATACAAAACACATTTTAAGATCTATCTTTACCAGCAGGCCTATCCAGGCAGTTTTTAATCACGAATTTTAAACATAAATTTTACATTTAATTATTGTCCTATGTATTGTAATATACATATTGCATAGAGATGCAGCTTAATATGTGTATTTTATGTAATGATTGTGTTTTAACTATGTTGTAAACCATCTTAAGCCATGAGGAGAGGCGGGTAAGTGAGTAAGAAATAAATAAATACATACATACATACATACATACATAATCATTAGTCTACTGCTAGATCTTTCTCACTGTAGCTGCAGAAATCTTGGAACTGATGTACTTTATTCTCTCCCCTTAGTGTTTAAGGATGTTAAGCAGATATAAAAACTAAACACCAGCTAAAAACAAAAAGGACTTTCAGCACAATGGCAACTCTGCCTCACACCTTCTTTTCCTGCTCGCCCTCTTGGGGTGCATGTTCACTTTAGAAATACTGTAATTCAGTTTGACACCACTTTAAGCAGCAGGATAATCAGCCTTGCTTTCACTCAGAGTGGGGAGTTTCTGAGGTGGCAGTGCTGGCAACCTTCCCTGCCCTCCCCTCTGCTAAATCCTTCATGTGCCCCCTTCCTGGCCAAACACAGAAAGGGTGGTCAAGTGGCAGCAGCAACAGTCTCCCTTGCCTCCTCCCACTTGCTCACTCAGCTGCTCACCTGTCCAGGGCTGTTGGGCAAGTAAGGAGGGGAGAAAACGTGGGTGATGGTGAAGTCACAAGGGGCAGACTCTCACCTCTGCTGCCACTGCCACCTCAGCTCCCTCATCAAGGAGAGAACCAAGCCAGCAACAAAGTCACAAGGGGCACATTTGTCCCTCTCCTCCCATGTCTTCTCTCACCTGCCCCCTCCCCACATGTTTTCCAACAGACCAGATCACAAAAAGGCTGGAAAGGGCTGGTAGTATACCCCACTCTCCATCCCCTCCTATTGCCTCGCTCACTGGCCCTTCTGCCTGCCTGGCACATATTCAGGGTTTCAGAGGGGCAGCGTAGCAAGTCAGGCAGTGGGAGTGGAGGAAGGCATAATACTCTGCCCTTCCTCCTCTGATGCCTTGGTTTCTTTGCATGGAGAGAGGTAGGACAGCAGAGAAGAAGGGATGAAAACGGGATACATACTCCTCTGAGGTGACACCTGGTGTGGTCCATTTCCCCATTTCTACCTAGTGATATCACCTACTTTAAGTGATGTAGCGTCATCTGATGGAATCCTGGGTTTTGTAGTTTTACAAGGTCTTCAACTTTCTCTGCCAAAAAGTGCAGGTGTCTCAAAAACTACAAATCCCAGGATGCTGAAGAATGAAGTCTTGGCAGTTAAAGTAGCGTCAAACTGCATTATTTCAGCTTGTATGTACCCTAGGTAAGAAGAATTGCTCTCATCACTTTTGACACAGCAGCATTTTCTACTGAACTGAATTCTTAAGTCACTGTACATATCTATTCCTTTTTCTTTCTTTTTAAAAAATGAATCCATATAGACATAGTATTAAAAAAGGTGAAAATCCCACTATAATATACTTCTTACACCTTGAAATCATCATGATTATAAATCATAAATGTACCTACTCCATCCTATACCTTACCACACCACACAACACAACATACACTGGGAGATATGTACTTATTTATATTATAATCTAAGGAATATCAGAAGTTTTGAGCTCTTTGAAGACTGGAAAAAATAAAACAATAACCTACCAACATAAAATATAAAACATACACACACAAAATCACTGCGCTATATATGACCTCCCCTGGAAACTGGAAACCTTTACTCAAACTGGATTAAACTTTCAAAACACCACATCGATATTACATTTCTATTAAAACATGTTGCTATTATCAGTGTTATCTTATAAAACCCCAAACTGATAAATCCCTCCATCAGTCTCAAAAAAATTGATAATCATGTCCCAGTGTTTTTTAAAACTAACCAACGACTTTTGTTTGACTAGCATTGTCAATTTGTCCATTTCAGCAACTCATTTATCTTCACCAACCAATCTTCTTGGCCACATAGCATGAAAAACCCACAAAAAACTATGGATCTGGCCATGAAAGCCTTTGACTTCACAATCGTCTTGTGTTGGAATATCAGCGTCTTTCCATTTCTGGGCATACACAATTCAATTTTCAATACTCTAATCATGTTCTGTAGAATTCTTCCATTTTTCCTTTCAATCCATTACTTCAAATAGATAAAATTCAAATCTTCTCTGAAACTTTATTTTTAAAATATCCTTCAACATTACATTTTTAACCTTTATTGCATATCTACCATATGTGTTTTAAAAATACAGAAATATTTCTTAGTATGTTTCTTCTTTATGAATTTTAGTATTTTGATTATAAATGGCACAAGCGTGCATTCTCCATGATTCAATCTACCCTGTTCTGCTGGTGTTTATTTTATATAGGGAATTAAATAAAATGAATGAAATCATGAAATCATGTCTTAAACCAATTTTGATCCTACCTAAAGTAGATCCATTGAAATAAGTGGCACCACAGTTTTTTTATTAATTACAAGTAGTCCCATTCATTGCAATTTTCTACTCTAGATAGTACTATGGCAGAATTTATTAATTCATTTATTTATTTATTAAACTATTTATATCCCACCCTAGATTAAAGGATTTCACATTTAGCTCTATGTATGTTGCCAGGAAACCATAGAAAGGAAATTGAAAAGTTCTGCTCACACACATATTCAGGTATATAAAGAAAATATCTAGATCAACACCAATGCACATTTTAATTAAATATAAATCTAAAGTGATTTTTATTCTTTCCTGTAATCTTCTTGAGGTAACCTAGAAAAGTACACATTTAGCAAATTCAGAAAGCAAGAGGGGGAAGAGGATGATGAAGAAGATTATTCCTATTTAGAAATGTAAAAATACACGTTTACTTATGTTTGCTTAAATAAAATAGATCTGGAAGGTAACCTAGGTAGCACTGTTACATTGTACTATGGCTTGCTTGATTTCAAATAATTATATACCAGAGACAAATGCAATATTTACTTTCCCCAAACATTTGAAAAGAGAAACCTCTACTTGATTCCACCAGAGTAAACTGAGATACAGGGCTATGCGTATGATTCACCGTAGAAGCTGGCATTAAAAAATCATTTAAACTTGATAATAAATGCAGCACATTGCAGGTTAAACTTGAATTACTACTGAACTGAAATCTCTTGCTTCATGTATTCAGCTTGAAAAACATGAAAAAATGGTTAACCTCTACACACACAACATCTCTCTTCTGTAAATAAAATATTCCAATAGTTGCAGCATTTTGCTTCACTTATTCACAAAGATATGAAGCAATGGGGATGACTACACACTTTAAAGTTGCCTCAGTGGTAGAAATCCATCCAGATTCTTGATGGTAGCAAGCTAAAGAGTATGAAGATAATTAAGAAACCCTGCTATGTACAGGAGGGATATCAGATCAGTACATATGAATCAATGAAACTCATATAAAGCAAACATATGCCTGAGTGTTTAAACCGGAGTTTGAATCACCAGGATTCCAATATCTTCTATTTCTGAGATGTCTTCAACACCTAAAAGCTGCCTTCATTGCATGGCCCTGTGAGAGTCATAGTCAGTGGGTGGCATTTCTTGTTCTATAAAAACAAGTCAGAGAAATTAGCAAATTCTTCTCTCATAGTTTTAAGAAGTCACAAACATTCATGATAATAAGAAAGTGATGGTCTGTAGAGTAAACAGTCTCGTCATACTACACTTGTGGTCATGTTCACTGGATCTTCTGAAAGGTGAACTTGGACTTTCTTCTTCTTTTTCCCTTTCTGCAACCTTCTATGGTGCCCTGAAGTGTTTCTTGGCCCTAGTGCAACCTTTTAGTGCTACAGAGGGCAAAAGATGTGAAAAAAAAAATCTCGATTTCATTGATGAAAGCAGTGGACTCAGTAAAAATACACTGGTTCCTGGCCAGAATCTGCAGAATACTTTAATGATATACTGTAAGATTCTGGGGACAATCCTAGACTCAATATTTAATCTGGATATATAGGTATAGGTAGAAATGTTTGCCAGGAGTCTTTTTGTCATCTACTGCTCCAAGGAGGGAGTTTTGTCAACCTGTCACACAGATGTACTCCTTCAGCACTGTATCACTATTTCTTGGTTTTTTTCTCCATGGAGGTGGCTTTGGGAAATGTAAAGTACGTTCATTTTTTAAAAACAAAACACACATTTGTGTGCCCATTTGAAATGCAAACAAATATTTTAAAAGAGACAAGAGATAAAAGCTAAAACCTAGTCTTCCTCATGTGTGTACAGAAGCAGAGAAACAATCTCTGGTTAGGTACAATAATGACTTATTTAAACTCTCTCGCATCTTAGACAGTGAGGCAACACACCCTATAATAGAATATTTCAAGCCATAAATTCTTTTAGACTTCTATTGGAATAGGTTTTATTTCATCATCAAAAAGACAGGAAAATGCTTAATTGGAAATAACACATTGTTTCCAATATTGCTGTAAATCTTAACATTCTTCATTCTCATATGCAAAGATGATCAGTCTCCTTTGTTCTGAAAGCAAGCGAGGTTTATGTTAGTTGCAGATTCTCTTGTGAAATGGAGGACGTTGAAATTTGTAGTGATTTTATTTTTTAGCATCTCATTTTGGTGTTCTCTATTTTCCAAAGTAACAACCCCAACTTCATTATGTATACATACACAGGCATGATGAATTGCTAAACATGATCTAAAGGACATTCCAATAAATGTAAAGATAATGTGAGTAACAGATTCACACTATTAAGTCTAGTTGACTGGGAATCAGAAGAACTATGGAAAGAGGTCAGGGACATAGTCAAAAAGGAATGCAGAAACATGATACCAGTGACCAAAAAAGAAGAAGGAACACAATGGATGATAGATGAAACACTTCAAGAGGTTAAAAAAAGAAGAGAAGCAAAAGAAAAGGGAAACAGAAACATAAACAGAACCTTGAATGCTGCTGTCCAACAATTAGTGTTTAAAGATAAAGATAATTTCTACAATAATCAA
Organism: Sceloporus undulatus; assembly: GCF_019175285.1. Classification (NCBI taxonomy): domain Eukaryota; kingdom Metazoa; phylum Chordata; class Lepidosauria; order Squamata; family Phrynosomatidae; genus Sceloporus; species Sceloporus undulatus. Next base: position 132,045,519 of record NC_056526.1, on the reverse strand, counting down.
TGCAAAAAATTAGAAGCCAACAACAAAAAAGAAAGAACAAGAGACCTCTTCCATTAGATCTGAGAATTCAAAAAGACATTTAAACCAAGGGTGGAACTCAGAACAGGAACATAATACATGACTACAAATAAATTTTTAAAAAGATGGAAGCAATACAAAGAAAAGCTATATAAAAATATGAAAGGATAAATGACACATGAGAAGAAGCAACTTACAAAGATGAATCTCAAATTTTGGAAACCAAAGTGAAAGCCAACTTCAAAGGAAATGGAAAAAACAAATCACCAGGAAGAGATGGCACACTAATAGAACTGCTACATGCCACAGAGATAGAAAATGTCAATTAGATGGGGAAAAGGAGTGGCCAGAGGCCACTCCAGCCCCAATTGCTGCAGGACCATGGCAACCATACATGCCTGGTCCTGATCCAGGCTGCCACCACAATCTTGAACCAACTGCTAAAAAGGAGTGGTTTTTGTCAATTCTTTTTTGGCCGGCTTGTCGGGATTGGGGCAGGCTCAGAGTGGCTTCCAGCCACATTCAGGCTGTATGTTGTGTAAATGCTATACCACCTGACAGCGACCCTTTTGCCCCATCTGTTTTGGGCCAGAAGGCAGTTAACAACAACATTATGAGATAATACACACTACAGAAATAAAGCAGTTTGACATCACTTGTTTGACAAGGCTCCATTCTGTGGAATTCTGGGATTTGTAGTTTGGTAAGGTAGTCAGTATAGTCTGTCAGACAGCACTGGTGCCTCACCAAACTGTAAATCCTAGGATCCTGTAAGATAGTGTTATTACACTTAAAGTGATTTCAAGCTGCTTTATTTCTGTGATGTGGCTGCAACCTATATTTGTCTAGATGTATCTGTATGTTTCTCTTAACTGGGTTAAACTATGCATGCCAGATTATATTTTCTTTTTATTTGAACACATGTGCATGCGCATGACTAGAAATGTATATTATTGGGAAATGATATTTTAGTCCAGGGTAAGGAACCTTTGGCCTAGGTCCAAATACTTATGGGTTTTCAGTCTTGCTCTCTGGGGCCATGCCTTCTTTCTCGTGATCCCAACATTTTTTTATCCCCCCCCCCCCAATCCCCCAATCTGATAGGCAGGAAAGTCCTTCCTAAAACTTGGTCAATCCCAGTTAAGTTGTTAAGTTAAAATATGCCATTACCTTTTGGTCCTGCCCACATGTGGAATGAGAAGCCAAATAACTTTAAAATCAGAATCTTCAGCCCTCCTTCTGAAAGTTTCTTTCCACCCTTGCTTTAGTTAATTAGACAAAAAATATGTTTAAGATGCACAGGAAGACTGCACACCAAAATTTGCACAGGATTTGATTCCCAAAAAAAGGAAAAAAAGATCTTTCAACCTGAGATGGAACTGGTGGAACTGGAAAATGTTGGTGGGATTTGGAGGACCACAACAAATGTGAGACTGACAGATTTCTACATCCCAGCTTCAAACTCTGGCTGCATCTTCACTGCAGAATTTATGCAGTTTGACACCATTTTAACTGCCATGGCTCAATGCTATAGAATTCTGGGATTTCTAATTTTGTGGAATATTTAACCTTCTCTGTGAAAGCGTTCTGGTGCCACAACAAACTACAAATCCTACAATGCCATATGATGGAGCCATGACAATTAAAACAGTGTGGAACTACATTAATTCTGCAGAGTGGCAGCAACATCCATCACAACTTCCCAGAGAATAAGTGTATGGAAGTATGTTTCTACCTTTCTCCCTGCCTGGATGCTGGAATTTGGGGGGGAGTTGGGGGTTTGCATTGTTTGATTATTTTGTATTGTATTAACTTTTGCTGTTACTCACCTTGATCCCCAAAAGGAAAGAGGTGGGATATAAATAAATTATTATTATTATTATTATTATTATTATTATTTGCAAAAGTTTCTCTTTAAAAGCTGCTTTGAAAACATAATATTTGAACATACACATAGAAAACTGTAGTACTGGTAATGTTTACTATAATGTGTGGCTCACTTCCAAGAAGAAGAAAAAAGCTTGTGTTATCTTACGTGCAGCTACAATTCTTTTCCAGGAAACAGGTTATGTATTTGCCAAGTTTCATTCATATAAATTTGCAAGATGATTTAGTAGAATGCAAGAGAACTTCAGGTTTATTTCAATCTGTAGCCTTTGCAATTTCTTTTCCAGGGGTCACTGTCTCAAAGAGTTACACTTTCACCCTTCCCTAAGGTTGGTTTTACCAGACAGAGAAATGTATAATACGCACAAGGTGGTTGCTGCTCTTAACTTAATTGGCAGTCGTTCAAGTGCAATTAGATCTAAAAGGAGGCCTTTCATCTTGCTACACTGTTACCTGGTGTAAAAAGTATAAATTATTTTACATATTTTTTCAGACAATGACTGTACTCATCTACGTTCAACAATTCTATTTCTATCCCTTTAGCTATAAAAAGAAAAATCCTTGCTGGAGGGAGTTTTACTCCTCGAATTTATGATAATCTAGCGTGTAATTTCTAGCGCATCCTCAACATGAGAAGATCACCTTGGCCCAATGGGTCACCATTCCCTTTTCCTCGCCTCTATTTCAGTCTTTCTAAGACATGTTTCTAAGAAATAACATTAGAATGAACCAAAGACTCATGTAGAAAAGTTTTCATTTCAATTGTTCCATTGCTGAAGGATAGGTTAGAAAGAATACACACACTTTTCAAGGACTTTGTGGTAGAGATGGCATTGTGCAGCATTATTTCCAAGACTGAATAAACAGATCTTTCATTTAAGTAAAAGTGTTAAGTGTAGAGGATGAGAACTGTATATGCCGCCTTGAGCACAAATAAGGAAAGGTGAGGTATAAATGTAACTAATACAGTAACTATGAACAATCTCCTTTCTTCCCGTCTCGCTCTCTTTGCAATTATTAAGTCATAAATATAAACCAGGTTAAACCAGCATCATGTCCACTGTAAAGTGAAAGAACCAAAATCTATGAGAGGGTCACAGGGGAGAAAACTTCTTTCTTTCGTTTCCCTACACATGTACACAGCAGGTACACTACACATTCTATATTAAATGTTTTAGAAATGAGTATGCACTTATGTAGACATCTGGGCATCTATGTGCATCTCTCTGAGAAGACATACCTTTTCTGTTCTTACTGGATTGACCAGGTCGAATTCTAGTGGCAGTGAAAGACAGATGGGAAAATGGGAATATGCAAAGATGCAATCCACATTGTTCAGAGAAAGTTTTTTTCTCATTTAAAATAATGCTGAAGACCAGAAAGAACTCCAAACTATAATTTTCCAGATTGTGTGTTTCAGGCTATAGTTTTCTCCCTGCCAAGAAGAACAACTGGGATGTGGTTTTCTGGCAAGTAAAATTTTGAATCTGTTTCTTTTTCCTTACTCAAAAGAAATGGCATTATGATTTTGCCTAAAAACAAACTGAACGAGGTACAAAGAAAAACACAGGGGAGGTTAGTCTAAAACTCATTGATTGGTATCCAGAAAACCATACAAACAGCAGATTTCTACATGAATGCCAAGAACTATAACAAAGTGCAAAAACATCAAAAATCCACAAAACAGTGATACCTTTATTTGATCAACCAAAATGTACAGAATATATGAGGCAAGTTTTCAAAGCTCCATTGGATTCCTAATCAAACAAAGGTGTTAAAAATGATACAGGAGAATTTAAAAAGGAAAAAAAAGATGACAGTGTTAGTCATAGGCCTGCATTTTGTCAGGACGATGTTGTTGTGTTGTTCTGTGTTGAGATGGTGTTGGGGGATATCTATGCAGACAGGCCCCTCCTTCTAGTTATGCGGCTTAGGAACAAAGCATTCCAGAGTCCAGGAAATAAACTTTAAATTCCATTAGCAACACAAACAGGTACTTTCTTTGAGATCCCAGATGCCTCCATTCTATAATAGTAGGTAAACAGTACTATAACAGTACTATGTCAGTAAGCTACTCCATGGATGAAAATAAGAAAGCTATGTTTATAACTTTCATTCACTGAATCACAGGAGTGATCTCTTTTTCAACCAATTTAATGGACATTCCTTATGCCGTGGTAAACTCTGTGTGTGTGTGTGTGTTTATGAGAGAGGGAGAGAGAGAGAGAAATAAAAATGCAGTACAATAGTACAACACTGATTCTAAAATCAATGACTGAAATCTATGGGGGTTGTTTTGCCATGTAGAAGGGCATGCACACATCTTTGAACATTTCCTTGCAACATTTTGTGAGTTCAAATCATATTTTAATATGGCACAGCTGGTGAAAGAAGGATAAAATCTGTTGGATACATAGAATTGGTTTCATGTTTCTCTCTCTATTTGTGACCATATAACATTTTCTTTTTCCTGCATACACCATTACATTTCCAAATATAAGAATGCACAGAAAGGGAAAGATGTTCTCTTTGGAATTGTGATGAGATAATGTGGAATCTGAAATAAACTCTTCTACAGACTGTTTTTGAAAGGGTTACATTTCCCAAATTTTACTAGTCCATCTCGCTATTTTATTCAGCTTCTTTTTAATTGCCTTAGGGGATGTGCGACCGGCCTGGAGGTAATGCATGCTTCAACTCCAGCCCCAGGCCAACATGACACTGCGTGCTGCATCACATGGTGCATGGCACCATGGTGCTCCTCTGGCACTGCATCTACATGAAGCAGTGCCAAAGGAGCGTGGAAAAGCCACACGCTGAAGGCTATGGAACCCATTCGAGTGTTTCCTTTCCAGGGGGCAAAAAGAAGCCACTTTCTGTGGCTCTTTTTTGCACTGTGGAAAGGAGAGTTTGGGGCTGCAGCATGCTGTTGCTGTGGCCCCAATCCAGTGCAGATAGCAGCAGCAGCAGGCTGCCCCTTAAGGGCGGTCTGCACAGCCTGTTAATTTACCTATTCACATCAACAAGGACAAACAGACCTTGCATTTCAAATGAAACTCTGCAAGTAATAGGGAAGGCTGAAGTGAAGAAAATAAACAATAGCTCACAGTTGTCAGTGCTGAATGGCTTCAGTGAAAGTAGAAGGCATTATGCTTTATCTATCTAGAGCAAGAAACAATGGGATGTGAAGTGTCTTTCAAACACATCATAGCAAGTAGAAATCCTGGAACTCTACAGTCAGTTCACATAGGAAAAAGTATTATATAAGCCTCAAAGATACTTTATTATGAATGAAGCAGTTAGCTCTCTGCTCAGAAGTCCTTGCAAAGAGAACAGAAAGGCAGGGAAACTGCTCTCATCAACCATAAAAAAATTATATTGACAATCTCGGCTTCATTCTTCAAGGTCCAACCACTGAAATTGTGTAATAACTCAATTTTAAATTTATATTTAAACAAGGTGGGTTTAAGGTGTCTTTATCCAGAATTTGAAAAATCAGTCTGAAACCTAAGCATCTGCTAGAAATGTTTGGATGCAATGGATTATCTGAATATAATGTGGAAGTAGGTATTGCACACAAAATATTAGGGGCACTTTGACCATTTTTTTTGCAGTGTACTCACTACTTCACCATGAGTAGTAACAAGAAAGACAATGACATGTTTGTCTACTAAGTTCCATTGAGTCCAGTGAAACTTATACCCAGGTAAATGTGTTTCAGACTGTTGTCTTGTTTATGTTTTTATATCTAATCTTTCCACCCAATGAATGCAAGGTGCGACACATGGTTTTCCTTCCAATGTTAACCTGAAAATAGCCTGGTAAGGAATGCTGTGCTGAGGTATTCTGCAACATTTGGCTACTTTTTCTTACTAGCATTAAGCAGTGCTAATGGGCTTGCTGAACTGACTTGCTAAATATCCTGACTTTCATCTGAGGTAATCAAATTCTCTCCCTGGCTCTATAATCAACATTTGTTTTTGTAGTATGATTCATAAGGTCAACAACACACATAATATGGAATTTTTAGTGCATTCCCTTGCGGAACAGAAAAGTTGCAAATTAGGGCTTTGCAGTCAATTCCACTGAATCCAAAACTGAATTAGGATAATTCCAATGGGTTTGTACCAGGTCCAAAAGCCCATCGTATGTCAATAGCTTGTCCATATAAAGATGACCCCAAGTTTGTGTGATGTAAAGGGGAAGAACGAGAGTTTGATACTGTTCATTCACTGTTCTAATGAGCAATTTGTAGTGAGAATCCCTCCCCCCTAGCACTTCCAATTTTAATATTTATGAGAAGGTTATTCACTTGTTATGTTGCCAGTTATCTCCTGTATCTCTTTGTTGTTTCACCAAATTAGTTGTTAAAAGGAGATCACTGAAAGAGGGTTTTTCTAGATGGTCTGCTTGAGTCCTTCTGCTTTAATTTCTGAACGATTTATCTGCTGAGCAGAGCCTAACATTTTTTCTGTTCATCTTTCTCATACGAGTAAAAATCTGTTTATTGTGTGAAAGTCTGTGTGCTTCTCCAGCTGTGGTTGATTGTAGATATCTGATTTGCTTTTGTTGTGTGATTCATTTATAAAAATTATATCTCTAGTCTTCTCAAACTTCTGTCTGTCTGTCTGCATGCGACTGTTAAAAAGTGTATTTATTTTAGTCACAATATACTGTACATATATTATTATAATATGTTTAATATACAGTCAGCCCTCCACATTTGTGGCTTTGACATTTGTGTTTTTTGGTTATTCATGAATATTAATCCTGAAGCCACTCCCACTCTGGAAGGGCTTGAGAGATGCTTCTCCCTAGGCTTTCCAAGATGGAAGGGGCCAGAAGAAGGGAGCATTCCATTCCCCAAACTCCTGCCAACCTGGAAATGGCTGCTGCAGGGCAATTAGAGTGGGTTATTTGTGGGTTTTCGACATTTACAGAGGTCTAATTTCCCTAATCCTGGCAAATGTGGAAGGATGACTGTAATTGCATGTTTAATTCATATTATGAAGCAAATCAAATACTATTAATTTATTACCCATTTCATCCATATCAGTTGAACAGGCAACCCTCTAAACTCAATTTCCAATATATTAAACATATAATTGATTTATATCTTAAAGAATTATTATTAGAGCCACACAATCAGAGCTGGAAAGGGCCACAAGGGCCATCCAGTCGAACCCTTTCCATGCAGGAAGAAACAATCAAAGTACTCCTGATGAATGGCCATCCAGCCTCTGTTTAAAAACTTCTAAAGAAAAAGACCCCACCACACTCCAAGGCAGCATACTGCACTGTTGAACAGCTGTTATCATCAGGAAGTTCTTGCTAATGTTTAGATGGAATCTGTTTTCTGTAGTTTGAATCCATTGCTCTAGGTTTTAGTCTCTGGAGTAGCAGAAAACAAGCTGGCTCCTTCTTCCATACGACATCTCTTCAAATACTTAAACATGGCTAATATGTCACCTCTTAACCTTCTCTTCCCCAGGCTAAGCATACCTATTTCCCTAAGCCAGTCTTTATATCACATGGTTTCCGATCTTTCACCATTTGGTTGCCCTCATCTGGATATGCTCCAGCTTGTCAACATCCTTCTTGAATTGTTATGCCCATAACTGGACACAGTATTCCAGGTGAGGTCTGACCAAAACAGAATAAAGTGAAGCTATTGCTTCTTTCAATCTAGGCATTACACTCCTATTGGTGCAGCCTAGAATCACACCAATAGAATTTCTAGCTTCTGTATCACACTATTGATTTATGTTTAGCTTATGGACTACTAAGATTCCCAGATCTCTTTCACAACTACTGTTGTCAAGCCAGGGGGTCCCCCATCCTATATCAAAGCTTTATTTTCTTTTTTTCTGCCTAAGTGTAATATCTTACATTTCTCCTTGTTAAAATTCATTTTATTAGTTTTGGCCTAACTCTCTAATCTGTTAAATTCATTTAGAATTCTGATGATGTCTTCTTCGATATTAGCTACCCCTCCTAATTTGCTGTCATCTGTAAATTTGATAAACATGCCCTTTATTCCATCATCCAAATCATTGATGAAGATGTTGAATAGCACTGGGCCCAGGACAGAACTCTCAGACCTGCTAGTCACTTCTCTCCAGGATGAGGATGACCCATTGGTGAACAAATTTTGGATTCAGTGGGCCATTACATTTGATGCTTAGTTTAACTTAATCCATAATGAAGCATATCTACAACAGCAATGCAAATACATATGGTGCAGCTACAGATAGATGAAGACAAATGGTTTGCCTTCACTCCCAAGAAAATCTGCAAAGGACAGTAATTTGGATGGTAACAGAAACAAGGAGCAAGCCTGCCCCAGGTCCAGTAGGATTTGCAATGGCTCAGGCTAGTGGAAGGGGCAACAATTAGAAAAGCTTTGTGTAAAACTAATTATCAACAGCAACAAAATAGATGGATGGCAGGCAGTCTGAGCCATCACAGAGAAGATAAATCATTACCTTTGACTATTTTCAGTAGGGCAGAACCCAGAATTGACATCTGCCTTCACTGCAGACAGCAAAGAAGCAAAATTAAATTTCCAGGGAATTACAGCACCAGCAGCCTGCTCAAACAAATGAAGAGGTGACACCAAGAGGTCCTGCTCAGGACAGAAGAAGAAAAGTCCCAGCAGCCAAGCATTGGGACAAGAACAAAGTCTGTTCTTGAATCTTCTGCTCTCAGGGTCACAGATACACAGAAGAGGCTTAGACAGGCAACCATGGAGGAGATGAAGTAAGAAAAATATCATCTATAAGACTTTAATGCCAGTTCCAGCCACCAAGTGTCTTGGTGAGATGGTAGCACTGGATATCTAAATATGATGCTCTTCAGTATAATTCAATTCTGAATCTTGGGAGTGCTTGTAGGAGGCTGAGCAAGGTACCTCCAAACCTAGAGGGACAGTGTCTACTTGGTAGGGTCATTTGTGCAGACGTGTTGAACACCCTCCTCTACAAGACTTCTTTGCCTGCCTGCCAACAGCTACTAAACACTGCTCTCTGCCTAGTAACTGTTCAGTGCGCATCAAGCTGCCATTCAGTGCTGTGCTTCAATTATCACCATCACATTTGGTTTTTCTACATTATTCAGGGCAACATGACTTCAAACCTAAACCTTTAGGACACAACCTTTGATGCCCCTAGAAAGAGGATGAGATCTGCCTATAAAGATCTATAAAGGGTGTATTTGACTTAACTGACAGCTGCACTGATTAGCATTGCCTCAGAACCTGCCTGCTTGCCTATCTTTGAGGATTTTTACTACCTCTCTGTCTTCTTGCAGAATGGTAACATTCATGTTTTAGTGCCTTACAGTGCAACCTTAGTATACGCGGGGGTCCATTGCACCTCAAGACACGTTTGTTTCAATGGCCACATGGTCTCAGGCACATATGCCATTTTATCATCTTGCTATCCATGTAAGCTTAAAGCCATGGATGGCAAGCCCACATATGGGGCGGGCACATTGTATTTTAACATACCTAATTCTGGCTCTTTAACTGGTTGTTCTTTGATGTAGTTCTTCAGCATGGGGATGCTGCCTGAGTTTAGGTGGTTACTCCCTGACAACATGGGGCAGTGCAAAGAAAAAAGCAGCATCAATTGGCAAAACTAAACACTTGCACTATATGCTTTTAAAAAAAGGTTTTATAAGTGCTTAGTTCAATAGCCCCCTGAAGCTAACAGTTTGCATTATGGCCATGTTGATTCTCTTACCAGAGTCTATCATGTCTCCAATGTTTATTCAATATGCAAGTGGGAAAGAAGAAAATTACAGCTATTTTGTCCATGTACATGTCTTTGGGGAAACCGACAGTCGAAATTGTAATTGGGATTTAGACTGAATCAGATCCAAAATGATCCTGGCCCATTTGGGGATGGATCTGCAATGGGCTGCAAGTAGAATCAGGAAACTCTTTGCCAGCTCTTCTGTCATTATAAGGGGTAAATTGAGCCCTTGGCCTTTGTGGCAATATTTCTGGCATATTAATGAAGATATACGATTTGGAGATTGTTCCAAAAATGCTTACTTTATGTATGATAATTAAACTCATGAGGGCATGGGAAAAATAACACCACGGGACTAAATCAAGTATGATATTTATATCTAGTATTACAGTGACTGATTAATTGGCAGACTAAATTGTGCAGACAATGGACAGCTATATTCTTATGTTAGCAATGTTTCTTCACTTACTTGAAGAAATAAGAGTAAGATCATTCTGTTGATCTATTGGAAACATTGTATCCCTTGGTTAGCTCCACCTTCCAGCATCCTGTGCTAGGGAGAGTAATTCTTGACATTTCCTATCCTGATGGGTGTTAAGAAAAATCTATCTATTTTTCTTCCAGCACTGTTGGGCAATGTGCTATTTCTCCTTCCCCCCTGAGATGACAGCTTTTTCTGGAAACTGTGCAACATTCATAGAAAAGCAAGGTATTTCCAGCCAACATGTAATGGGTATTGTTTTTTCCACAACTTCCCCTCCTCTCCTGCCCACAGACACAAAGCTATGCAGAAATCAGCTGTGAAAAGACATTACAGCTGTGATATTTGTGAAAAATGGGTGGGTGGTGATTTCCAAAGGAAAATTGTGAATGTGGGAAAGTTGTGGTGGTTTGGCAACTGACAATCTAGTTTCTGGTTTTCCCCATAACCTCCTTCCCTCCAAGCCCCAATCATGACAAGAGACAATGAAAAGACATTTCAGCTGTCAAGACAGATGGGCAAAGATAAAACTAAAATTTCCTTTCACAACCTCTGGGATTTCTGTGAAAGATTTGGACACAGGGAGAGGAAAGTTACAGAAAAAAACAGAAACTATATTGTCAGTTGCCAAACATCTGCAACTTCCCCTCATCTTTCACAGATATCCTGACTAGAGGCTTTGAAAAGACATTACAGATGTCAAGCCAGAAGGGGGTACTGGGCAAAGAAACTGAAACATCTTTTCACGGCCTCTAGACAGGATTTCTGTGAAAGACCAAGGGTGGCTGAAGTTGTAGATGATTAGAAATTGATGATCTAATTTCTATTTTTCTTGCAACTTCCCTTCCTCCAATCCCCAATCCCAATGAGAGACTGTGAAAAGATGTTTCAGCTATCAAACCAACTGGGGAGAGGAAAATGAAACATAATTTCACAGCCTCTAGTCAAGATTTCTGTGGAACGCTAGGTCTTGAGAAGGAAGGAAAGTTGAAAGGAAAATAGAAGCTAGATCATCAACTGCCAAATATCTGCAAACGACTCTCCACCCATTTTTCACAGAAATCCTGAAGAGATTATCAGACCTGTGGAGAGGGGGAGTAAAGGCATACTCCCAGCAAAGTCATGCGATCACACTGAAGATTTTTAGACACATCGCACTTATTCAGGACTTAACCCATGAAGATCAGGAATGCTCCAGCACCAAACCATTCACAGGGAAGTCCCAGGAATGGTTTGTTGCTGGAGCATTCCTGGATCTATATGGGTTAAGTCCTGAATATGTTCAACATTGTCTGAAAATCTTCCAAGCAATCACACACCTTTACCAGGAGTATGCCTTTTTCCTTCCCCAATTTCCCCCTGCATAAAAATCTTCTTTGAAAAGGTATTTGAGCTGTAAAACCAGATGGGACAGAGGAAGAAACTGAAATGTCTTTTCATAGTCTCTAGTCAGGCTTGGAAAAGTTGCAGGAAAAACAAAAACCAGATCCTCAACTGCCAAGCATCTGCAGCTCCCCCACCCTCTGCAACTCTCTCCACAATCTTTCACAGAAATCCTGGCTAGAGGCTACAGCTCTCACTGTAGCTAGAGTTGTTGGCTTCCCAGCAACTTACCTCCTTTCCCCCAGCCCCCTCCAGGTATTTTGGCGATTGTAATATCTTTTTACAGCTGATGATTTCTGTGCAACTTTGGGCTGGGTGGGGGGAGAAGGAAGACAAAGTTGCAGAAAAAACACTACCTAGCCTGGAAGAGCTGCGCACCCTTCAGTGAAAGGTGCATAGCTTTGGACCAGGAAGAAAATAAAGTTCTAGGAAAACTATAGGAACTTTGTGTGTGGGAGGAGACTCTTCCTATACCAATTTCCAATGGGATCCAATTTCAATACCATTTGGGAATTGGCAAATTCCCATCCCATCCCTACTGTGTACGTATCATGGATAGCTGCAAAGAATATAGTAGTTCCACATAAGAATTCCATGTAGTTGGGCTGTCTGCATACCCTGGTGCCTACTGTATAACCATATGTGGAGATTAAGTGTAGGGACTCCAAATAACTGAGGTAGCCACCGAACAATCAAATAGAAACAAATATGTCTGCTGAATTCTCTTTGGAGTGTTGTTAAGGTCCAGGCCCAGCTTGGTCAGCAGCTACTTAGAAGCAGGGTTCCATGTAGACATACATATCCAATGTATAGATGTTAGAGAATGAAGCTTGCCCATGGATAAAATGGTGGATGTTGAGTTAATGTCATAGCCCCACTCCAGAGTGCCCTGTTTACAACTGGTTAATATTGTGATGTCATTTTAAATAGCAAGTCTGGCTAAGCTGACAAGGCTTAAAATTACTGAAGTCTATAAGCAATAGCAAAATGAATCAGTGGCAAATCAGCTGCTACAGAAAACCTAACTAGAAGTTAAGTTCTGACAGTGTGTGTCAGAGATTAAACTTTTCAGTTACTGGTTTTTTGTCGTTCTGTTAAAAAAAGTTCACAGGCAAGAAATACATAGCTGATAAATGACACTAGTTATTTTCCCTTCCAAATCCCCACATGTCCACAATAAACATACACCATTACTTTCCTTGCTTGAGAATAGAGGCCATTTCCAAAGAAGGAAGAAAGCTAGCCAAAATTCATCTTTTAGAGAAAAAGTTACTTTGAAATTAATATCTTTCTTATGAAGGCCTTTTTAAAAGCTTTTGCATCAGGCCATAGCTCCCCGTGATACGAACAATAGCTGCAATCATGATTTCTATTATTATTCTTTCAAAATCTATCAGTAACCTAACATAAAGATTAGCTAACACATTGGCCAAAAGGTTAGCCATAAAAATATAAGAAGCTTTGGATATTAATTATTCAGCAGTCCAAACAAAAGGGAAGTTGCAATGAGTCTTAAGAAATTGCATTCTGCAATAAAGCTATAAATCAAGTCCTATTAACAATTACTCCAATGTATTCCTCTCCCCCCTTGGTTTATTACATTTCCCCCCAATCTTTAAAACCAATTGAAAATTACAATAATATCAATACTGTCATATGTGTACAACCCACACATAATGCTTTCTCTATCCATAGTATGAGTTTTAAATACATTATTAATAAGTGCACTTGGCTATTCAGTTGTTCTGTGGCTTGTAAAGTGCCTTTCAATCATGAGTCTCACACTAGTAGAGCACCATGAAGGCCAGGCTACCTGCTGCTGAACTCTCTTTATCCCTTGTAAATATAGCATTTTTCCTCCAGGTAACAGTTGGAAAAGGTATGTATCAAGAAAATGCTGAAAGAGGTAGGCATTATATGCTGTATATGGCACATCAAGTAGCTTCAAGATTTTATACCAACCAACCCCTTCTAAATATACCCCAATCCTTATGGAATCCTAAAAGATTAGATTTAATCTGGGCATCCTTAAGCTTCTGGCTTCAGCTGCAGGGACCAAATGTTGAACTGGATGGGTCTTTAGTCTGATCTGGAATGTCTTTCTCCCTATGTTCTTCCAGTATGGAAATATATTAAATGTTGATGCAACCTGTGATGTGTGCTTCAAAATTAGTGAAAAACCTATTGGGTTTGTATTTTAATGCAAAACCATCAGTGTATACAGCACTTTTCTGTACAGAAAACACAACCCAGTTTTGATCTGAACTCCATACATTTCTAGACTTGTGATGTGCTTTATCCCCCACCCCACCCCAGGTGTTCAAAATGCAGACATTTGTAAAAGGAGCATAAAATATTTTACTGTGTACAAAATGTGTACATTTTATAAACATGCATAAAAAATCATGGATTAAAAATATTCAAGGTAATGAATTTGTTTTTAGGGAGGAAAAAAAGCATGCAAATCTGATGCAGAGATGTCTGAAATGAGAAACCCTACCTCATGAGGCTTGACAGATTTGCACATTTCTCACTGTGAATTGCTTCTGAGCTGAAGTGGGATAGGACTGTTTGTTTTACCCTTGCCCATCTTTGCTGGTGACATCTGCTAGGGGACATTGACTGGACAAGTCCTGGAGGTAATTAATGACTCTTTGAGGAGTGTGGTCCAATTTTCTCTGGAAAGGTTAAGCTACACTATATATTCTAAATAAATCCAGCTTGTAAATTGCAAACCTCTCTTTTGGGAAAGTTTCTCAAAATAGACTGAACCATGTGACCTTTATTATTTAGATCTATTTGAATTTCAGTAGGCCTGAGACTGGAACTAAATTCATTTTGGCCACTGTAGGGAAGTCATCATGCTTCTACCAATATTGTTTCACCCTTCAGATTCCATCGGGGCCTCAGGACGACTCCAGGCTATCTCAGTGTTGCCTAGGGAGAGTCCAGCAGAGCACAATGTTTACAGACAGTTGGGCAGCCAGATAGAGACACCAGGAAGCCAGTTAGATGGAAAAGAGAAAGTCCTGGACAAAAAAACCATAGCAGTAGCTGGTGATGGAGGGGGAGGGATGGGGGAAATCTAATGCAAAGGACAGAGCAAGACAGGAGAGGCAGTGATAGCATTAGATCTTTCTTTGCCATAGGGTAAGGACCATGGCTATGGAAAGCCTGTAGCGCGCGCGCACACACACACACACAGAGAACGTCGTTCTTCTGAGAACTCCTCTAGGAGAGGAGTGGATCATCTCTTTATCTTTCTTTTTGTTAAGAGAAGACTGTACTCAAAGGGTCAGGGCTAATAACAAGATCCTGATAAAAACAGAGGCACCTATCAGGACTCAGCATGGCCATAAAAAACACCCTGGTAGGACTTTATTGTAATGGGGACTTAAGCTAGCACCACTTACCTTCTCTAGAGCTCGGTGCTGAAGTATCTTACCCAGACTTTTGACCTGATCTCATACCACTCTCCTTCACAAGCCCATTCCTGCAAGGCATTACTGCAATATTGGCCCTGATCCAGCACCACTTACCTCACATGAGAGCCCTTTCCTAAAGGTTCCAAATCCTGTATGAAAAGTTATTAAAGGGGCCTGATGTATTTCTTGCCACGA
Organism: Sceloporus undulatus; assembly: GCF_019175285.1. Lineage (NCBI taxonomy): Eukaryota > Metazoa > Chordata > Lepidosauria > Squamata > Phrynosomatidae > Sceloporus > Sceloporus undulatus. The sequence continues at coordinate 132,030,376 of NC_056526.1, read as the reverse complement.
AAGCCAACACCCTCAAGCTGCCTAGAGAGAAAGGCTTGCCTGGGTTTGTAAAGGTGAACCTAATAAATCAACCAAACATGAACCTGTCATGCTGACTCTGTTTCCTTGTAGATGAGTGCTAATAGTAATATTGTGCAATTATCAATGGAAGGAGTAATGCCCATCGCAGTCACCCAACTGGATAAGATATGACAGGAAAAGAATGGGTGTTGGACCTCTCATCAGCTTTTAATACTATCAGTTATGGTATTCTTTCTAAGTTTGATATTTTGAGTGCACTATGCTCCAATGATTCTACACATATCTGATGGTTTCCATTTGTACCTTGAGTTTTGCAGAGCTTTATACTTTGGATATTTGAATATTTAGAATAAGATATTATCAGGATGATGTTGAGATGCAACTCTATTTTTACTTCCACATAATTTAAGGCAAGACAACCATGAAAGGTTAAGAATTAGATGGCTATTGCACAGATAGGTGGTATTGTTATTTAACTATTTTGATAATTTTTTTTATGGAGTTGCATTTTCCCATAATGATCAGATTTCCATTTGAGGGGTTTGATAGTTTGAGCTCTACCCCCAGATGTACAAACAGCACCTATGAGATGAGGTGCCTTCCAGCAGAGGAGGGTGCTGTTCCAAGTCTGCCTTTCTTAACAGCAAAAGACTGATTACAGCAATCTCTGCCCTAGTCTACATCTGCACTTCAGAAATTATCTGGTTTGACACCATTTTAACTGCCTTGGCTCAATGCTTTACAATTTTAGGAAATGTAGTTTGTTGTATAGCTCTAGAGCCACAACAAACCAACATTCCCAGAATCCTATAGCATTGAGCCAAGGCTGTTAAAATGGTGTCAGATTCCTGCTATGTAGATGTAGCCCTGGTAATGCTCACATGGGGCTGTCTCTGAGCACTACATGGAAACCTCAGTTGGTGTAGGATATGGCAGCTAGGCATGCCACTGGGACATGTAACATATGCTGTACAGAACTGGTGAACAACTCGGCTGCCTTTCTATTTTGGGAAGAACTGAAAGGGCTAGTTTGAATCTTTCATATAGCTTGATTTAGCTACCTAGAGATTATTTTGTTCCAACCTACATCAAAACCAAGGCTATAAGCTGAGGATCTTCTCTTTAGTCCCCTATGTTTAGAGATGAGGCAAGTGGTGATTGGGAAAGGAACTTTTCATTAGAGATATGACTCCCACTGGGTCATTTATTTAATTTTATTTCATTTCCTTTGCATCACAAGAGTTCCAAGCAGCTGACTGTCAGAACAGAAAGGAAAAAAAAAACATATATTATAATAATTTAAAATAATAACAATAGTTTTAATATGACTCACTAGCTACTATGTTCTTTCAGCACATATACAGCTTGATAAAAAAAAAAAACCCCGAATATCCTAACAGCTGTATTCTGCACTAGCTGCATCTTTCAAGCTAGTTACAAATCACCCTTACTGGGTCCCTTTCATTTTCAGTTTCACATACCAAATAAAGGCACTTTTCATTCAGGCAGGATTTTAGTCATTTTTAGAGCTGTGCCTGGAAACCATTTCTATTGAGGAGTTTTATTCCAGATGGATCAAGTCAAAAAGAACTTCCAGACAGCTTTCTGTTCCCATTGTAGCCAACCAGTTATCTATGGAAAACACATAACCAGGACATAAGGGCCATTACATCATTTGGCTCATATTTGTTCCCCAGCAACTAATACTGAAAGGCACATTCTCAATGAAGCTGGACATCCAACCATCATGGTAAGTCATTGTTATGCATATCCTCTATGATTTTAAAATCATTTTAACATCATTCAGTTTATCAGACTTGTGTCTGCAAATTCAATGTACTTTGTAAATTTCTTCTTTTTATTTGTCCTGATTCTCCCATTCAGCTTCCACTGCTTTTAAGTGTATTTTTAATTCCACTTTTATATTCTGCATTTTAAGCTGTTTTAATGTTTTGAGCATGTTTATACTGAATAAACTGCAATTATGTGTTATTAATTTTTCCATACCCATTGTGGGAATGTGTATAAAAATTGAATAGCAAATGAAACAAAATTTTAACTTGGTAATAATTTAACTGCTGCCTTAGCAAAAGCTGGGTTTTAATGAATTAAAATCTACAGTGAAAAAATTGCCCAGCAATGAATAACCTTGACAAAGGTTAAAGTCAAGTAAAAACTTGTCCCCTAGCCTTAAAACTCTGATGGAGATGAATTTCTTGACCTCTAGCAATATTATGCAAGAGGTCTTTGCACCTTTATGTTAGTGCAAGAAACACTGAAAATTAAGTCACTCATGCTTACATGTATATTTATTGTGTATTTGTATATTTGTGTGGGTGTGCATGTGTTTACTTGTGTGATTTTGGAACACTGCATTTAACCATTTATTTTTTTTAAATAACTATTCAAGATCTATTTACTTCTAGCCTTTTTTAAAAAGTCACATTTCCTTCCTTCATTGCACATTGATTTATAATATAGCTATCAGCCTAGCAGTTGAGTGCAAATTAAATTTCACACTAATCTGGCTGAAAACAGTGATGGCTCCATTAGGCTTTAGGTGATTTGGATAATTATAATAAAATATTTCTCTGTTAATTACATAAATGTATGAATACAATGGTGTCATTTTGTGAACAGCATTGGGCAGTTAATAAATGCAACACAGCAGGCACAACTAAATGGGAAATGGTGTCCTGTATTTTCTGGAGAAGATTAAAAGAGGGAGAGTTCCTTTTCTCTTGTTACTTAGCACCAACAATAGTCCTATCTCAGAAGAAATAGTCTGCCCTTAAAAACATCATTATACAGTATGTGCCCTTTTCATCCACTCCCACCTAATCACTTTTGATTTCTGGTTTGCATTAGTTCTCCATCGCATTTGCCTGTGTGTATTTTGCTTGCACTTAGACTGCAATCACCATATTTCCTTTTCTGGAAAACTTCATGAATAGCTGCATGGAGTTAAATAGTATGTCATAGTAACTGTTCTGCAAGGACTGGTTTGGTACAGATTATAGCTTAGATTTTGTTATTTTTGTCTCCAGAAGTCCTCTTACACTGTACCCAGTTTCCACTGACTCCTGAACACTTTGTCATCTTCACCTCACATACTAATTTTGCTCGACAATTCAAAACAGACAAAATTTCAACACAACTCACATTGAGAGAGAGAGAGAAGAGAGAGAGAGAGAGAGAGAAGATAGATCATTGTCAAATGCTCTATTTGAATATGCATATCAAGCACAAAGCTGCATTTCCAAGGCATGCAGTGATGCTTAAAGCAGAACAATCCCGAAGGCCAAGGTTAATACTGTAATTTGAAGTTCTCCAAATGGAGTTGTACTGTAGGAAAACTTTAAAACTGATACACATTTGAACACCCCAAGCCTACATCTATATGTATTATTGTTATAAAGGATTTCTGGTTGTATGAACTAGCATTATTTATCACAGTGGTATTCCACATGAGGCAAATAAGACAAGTCTGCTCTAGACTATTACAGATTGTGGTGTTTCAGATACTATCAGTTATTGTACCCTTCGTATTGTTTCTTTGTTGTATATTTTGTTTAGTTGAAAAACTTTATTACTATAAATCAGGGTGACCAAAGTGTGGCTGACAGGTGTCATGTGTCCCCAGTTCTTTTTGTGTATCCCCCTCCCAAAAAATAATAATCACCTGCTAAAATTCTGGCAAATGTTCTGCCTAGTGCAGCTTGCTACTAAAAATTGCATCATTACAGTCACAGAGGATGCCTGCCCGTGCTCTTTCCTATGCACCAAAGGAGGAAAGGCATGGGAATGACATCATACTACTAGCAGAAAACATAATAGACTTGGAACAGTTACTAAGGAAGATTAAAGAAGAAAGTGCAAAGGCAGATTTACCATTGAACAAAAAGAAAACAAAAAATAATGACCATGGAAAAATCTACATAATTTCATAATAGACAATGAGGAAATCAAAATAGTTAAAGGTTCTCCATAACTTGGATTAAACATTGATCAGAATGGAGACTAAAGTACTAAAGTTAGAATTGTGCAAGCCATTATATTCTAGCCACTCAAAATATTTTACAAACAGTTTAAAAGATCATTGTTCTAATACTATGTATGGATGTGAGAACTGGACAGTGAATAAAACTGACAGAAAGAACATCAACTCATTTCAGATGTGGTGCTGGAGAAGAGTGCAGAGGATATCGTGGATGGTCCAAATGACAAATAAATGGATCCTACAAAAGATCAAGCCTGAACACTCCTTAGAAGCCAAGATGATGAAACTGATGCTGTCATATTTTGGCCACTTCATGAGAAGGTATGACTCATTAATGCTAGGGAAGGTAGAGGGCAGCAGAAAAAGAGGAAGATCACATGCCAGATGGCTAGACTCAATCAGGGAAGTCACAGGCTTGAATCTGCAGGACCAAAACAGAGCAGTGGATGATAGGGGTTCTTGGTGATGTTTCATCCCCTGAGTCACTATGAGTTGGGGCTAACTAGGGAAGTTAACAACAACAAACTAGCAGCAGCTGAAAAAAAGTAGCATGGCAGAGCTCATTCATTTATCCACTTTTCCCTCTCCTTGTCTGCATGGAATGGTGGAAACTCATGCTGCCACTTCCCCCAGCCAAAGAAGGTGCCACAACAGAGCTCACTCCTTTCCGCCTTTGCTTCATCCCTCTCCCTTCCCCAGTTACTCCTGCTTGACTGCCATAGAAAAAGAATGATAGCAGCTTCACTTCTGTTGCTTTTTGTAGTAAAGAAGCTGCCTAGAGCAGCTTTCCCCCCCCCCCCCCCCTTTGTTGGCAGTCAGGGAGAACAGAGGGAAAGAAGAAGGGCAGGAGAAGTAGGGGAGAAAGAGGAAATGCAAAGGGAAGGATGCTGGGAATAAAAATGGCTAAATGAAAGACTTGTCAGAGTGTGTATGTGTGAGGATTGAAGAATAGGAAGGGATCATAAATCTGGACTTTTAAAAAAAAATTCTAGAAAAGATTTAAAAATCAAAAGAAAAAAATAAGATATGAATCTGTGGGGGAAAGGAGAACAGCCATCAAGGTCCTGTGAGGGAGGAAATGTGGTCCTCCAGCTCCATGCAGCTGCCCACCTCTGTTGTGAATGAAAGTGAAAAAAGGTGGATCCAGACATATAAGTTTATCGCATGGGACTTGGTTAACGGGAATGGAGTGGAACAGAAAGAGAATGGAACCGGGGGGGTGGGCGTATGTTATTGCATGGGAGATTGCTGCCGGGAGTCCCCAAAGAGTTTCCCATCCATCCCGCAGCAGCCTGTTTTGAAGAGCAATTCTGAGTTTTCCTTCAAAATCGGCTGCTGTGGGACAGATGGGGAACTGTTTGGGGACTCCCGGAGGCATCGGCGACATTCTCCCATGCCATAACATACGTTGTTCTCCCGTTCCGTTCCATGCCCATTCCCTTCTGTTCCGCTGCATTCCTGTGCTCCAAGTCCCGTGTGATAAACCTATTAGTGTTGCTTAAGAGTAGATCCATTAATCATCCACTTGATTTCAATAGGTCTGCTGTAATAGATCATTCTGTCTGTAAGCATGAGTAAGTCTGTATCTATTTGAAAATATCCAAAGTGAATAGCAGCTATGTACCGTGATAAAGAAACTTGCTTTGACTGCTATCAAGACTCTAGAAGAGATGAAAGCAGGAAATGGTATCTGAATCACACAACTATTCAATAATTTTAAAGTTCTTAGCTGTAATAGAGAATGGAAGCCAGTTAGGCTTCCATTTATGCAGCAAAATGTCTTTCACTGGCACTGAGAAAAGCTCTTATAATGACAGTCTAAGCTGGTTTATTTGCTGAGAAAACTAGACAGTTTGCAGTTCAACTTCTGTTAAGGGACAGGAATGCCAATTCTAGCTGAGATTACTACAAATATAATTAGGGATGTCATGATAATTTGTTGCTGTTTGAAAAACATATGGGACTTTTCTCTCACAATCATTTTATATTTCTCTTTACAAGCCAAGAAATATGCCAGCTTCTTACTGAAGTTTGAGAATTTTCAGATATAGTCATTTGCAAATGAAGTAACGGGGCAAGAATTCAATTTAAAATTTGCTTTTTATTGCTTACGTACCATCGGCCCTTCATATCCATTACAGAGTAATTTTTCAAATCTCTGGCAAGACCTTTGGACCTGGAAAAAATATGAACTTTTGTTCAGGGGAGGGGTGAAGAATCAGGAGTAGCAGGCTTGTGCAAAAATGATCTTCCCAAATTATCTCCCTTAAGTGACAAGTTCATCCAGGTGTTTAATTGCTGTCCAGAGAACCAAGGGTGTCTATGACGATTAGATCCAAAGCCAGGAAATTCTGCCAACTATTGGCTCTACTAGTACTGCAACATCTAGTAAAAAAAAAAGAAGAGAGAACAGGACAGGAATTGGCAGGAAACCACCAGGGCAGTTACTATTCCATCATATAACAAGTTGGAAACCTCATAGTAAATATGTTGACTCCGTGATTCATTCTATACTTTTTAAAATATATATTACCATACAGTCCACAGAGCAACAGAAAAACATCTGCTCCCTGATGACAGCAAGATGCTTGATTTATGCTGCTCTAAGAGTTTGCCTTAGTCTGTAGCCTAATAATGTAGCAGGAATGGGAAAGAACTCTGGTCATTTTGAGTTTCTTGCTGAAACTACCCAGTTAACATCCAGGCACCATACTCCAGCAGAAGGAGATGGGAAAAGCTATTTTACCATAAATCCACACCAGTGCACATAGGTTGCATGCAAAAGGGGCCTAGAATCAATTATATACAAGCCCTGGCAAGTCTTAGATATGTCTGAGAAAAGTGCTCCTTAAAACTTAGATTAGCACCTAAAACCTGGACAGCTACTCCCAGCCACTATAGACAATACTAAGCGAGATGGACCAATGGTCGGTCTCAATATGAGGCAGTTTTTTTTTCCTTTTTATCTGTAATAAAGTCCTTACATAATGTCCTGCATCAGATCACTAGGAACATCAAAGAGGTCACATCCTCCTTACTCTGAGACAACGGACTCAGAGAAGAACATAATAAAGGACTTTTTAAAATGCTTTACGCACGAGTGGAGAAGAGCTAGCTGGCTGAGCCTCATTTTTCCTGTGTGATCTTTTAATGGGACAGAAAGCTGCTTGAGCTATCGAGGTGTGAGTTCAAAGCACCATCCCTGCTAAGAATTTCCTCAGAGATTTGGCTCTTAGTAATAAATAGTTGTTGAGTGTTTTTAGTATATATGTAAGGTAAAGGTTCTACTGATGAAAGCAGTTCAAGTTGTGGTGATTCATGGGAGAGCATCAATATCAATAATATTTATTTTCTGCTAAAGGCCAAGCCACTAGTCAAAATGAGCTGTAATATGACACTTTCTTCTTGGTATATATAAAAACTCCCTACTTTATTTCTACAACACATTTAATGTAATTTGTTATAGCTTTTTTGAAACTGCTACTGATGCTGTATAAGCATTATCTTTTACAAGATTAACCTACTCAGCTAGAACTGAATGCATGTGAATATGCTGATATATTATTCTAATGAGACTTAGATGCAGTTTATTTTGTCTAGCATAGACAAATAGAATAAAATAGGCCAATCTTATATGTGGATCAGAATAATTGTAAAGGTTTTATATATACACCTAGATTATTTTTATCCAGCTAAACTGAACATATAGGTTACTTTTACTAAATCTGTTTACTCAGAAGTAAGTCTGTAGTAATACATCAGGCTTACGATCATATAAGTATGGGCTGCTCACTTTCTTCAGTATCTGTCAAAAATATGCTTTACATTTTATTTCTAAATTTGACTATGGACTGCATTCAAAGCAAAATGTTTTTCTCAAGTAGGTATAAAATTGTTAAGTGTGTTCTTTTGTCCCTTGAATATTTTCACAACTTAAACATAAATATCATATAGTAAATGTCATAGACATTTAGAGTAGAGTAAATGCTGATTCTTCAGCAGGTCTTGCAGAGCCACCAAAAAAAAGTCTTTTTTCCTTCATCCCTAACAGATTTTAATGGAATACTGTTGGCCTTCCATATCTATGTATTCTTTATCCACAGATTCAACTATCAACTTTTCCTGTAGCTTGCATTCATTGTTCCGGGCCCTGTTCTCTGGAGCAGCAGAAAACAAGCTTGCTCCCTCCTCAATATAACATCCCTTCAAATAATAAACAGGGCTATCATATCACCTCATAACCTTCTCTTCTCCAAGCCACAGGGCTAGACCCAGATCTTTCTTGCTTAGGTCATGTTTATTGCACCTCATCTGGCCTTGTAACTAGGCCCTGGCCTTCTTAGAAGGCCACAATTTGGCCATGTGGCTAGGCCCTAGCTCTAAGAGGAGCTAGGCCCAATATTAGGCTCTGTTTGTGTTTGCAGTTAGCACTTGACAACTAAGCCCTACCCAGACCTTTGGCATAATTAGAGTCCAGGTACTGGGAAGACCCAAGTCAGCCTATGAGGCACTTTAAGTAATTTTGGGGAGGGCTACAGGCAACTAGTCTCTTGAACACAGGTTGACTTGAAGGTTGGACTAAGTGCGTGGTATTAAGTAATCATGGTTCCAAAGAAAGGCAATGGGCAATTGAAGGGAAACCTGGCTAACTGGCAGCCTTCTAAGTGTCTAAGTGGTCTTCTTTTTCTGAGGATGAGGGAGGTTGGTATCACAGAAGTTATTCTATCCAGGTTAGATGCTCTAGTGAAGGATAGACAGTATAGGCTATCTATGAAGGCATACAAATGCAGTGCCATATTAGTGTAAGCATGCTCTTTAGCACTACAAAATATAATTATGATCACCAGAGCTTTCATTTTCCTTTCTTTTTACTCACTAAAGATAACAATTTCTCATATTCCAGCATACCATTAGCAATGAAAGTTATGAGAAACTAAGAGATAGTGATGGGGAGCATGTGGCCATGGAGATGCTGTTGGACTACAGCTTCCCTCATACTGCATTACTAATCGATGTTCAAATACATCTAGAGAGCTGGAGGTTTAGCATCCTTTTTAAAAAAGTATTTCACAAATCAATCCTGCAGAAATCAATCCAGAAGACTTGTTGAGTTGAACAGAATCTATTCTCAAGAAAGTGCATATAGGAATATCATCCAGGTGTTTTTAACAGCGAAATAGTTTCATTTACAAACCCATAATCATCTTTCATGGTGACTCCATAATCATCTACTTGGAAGTAAGCACCACTGGTGTCAATTAACTAATTGTATGCTTAAATAACTAAGTAAGATCAACAAGGCAGTACAAGGCAACCAACTGGAGTCAAACTTATGGTTTTTGTCCTTTTTTAAACTATAATATACAATTGTCCCTTCGGCTCCACAGTAATACAGTTCCTGGACACTTCATGGATGCAAAAAACACAAATAACTGTGCCCCGTATTATTAAATGGTAGTGACATAAATAAGCAAACTTCAGCATGTCTGCATTCAGGTTGCTGTCATTTAATAATATGAAGTGTGACAATCTGCAAATGATCAAATTTGTAAATCCATGGATCCAAAGGGCCAACTATATTGTATTTCTTTGAATATTGCATATATGCATATGACTTATTGCCTCATTATGAAAGTGATGGAATAAGCACCATGCTTAATAACACCAAGAGAGTCACAAATTGTCCATTCTGATATAGGATAACAGATTTATGTTGCTACTGTAGTGTATTATGCAATATGTTGTCATAGATATTTTCTGTATGCCAACAAGACTACTAAAGTGATATAAAGTTCACCTTTGTTTTATACACACAGACACACACATTAAAGGCCAGCTATTATTTTTGCAAATTCACACATCTGCCATTGATAGGAGAGGGAACAATTTTTAGCCAGTCATTTAAGTAAATTGCATGGTGTTTTCACTCAAAAGGATACCCCCCCCCAAAAAAAAAGAGTTGTTAAAAATGTTTTGTGTCAAGTTTATGTTATACTGATCTATGGCTACAGATCTTTGCACATAAGTGAAGAAAAAACACCCTTGTTTTATCTTTGAATTCTTTTTTCCTCCTGCTTTCATGATACACTTCTTGATCTCTGATCATCACAGTCCATAGTCCCAGAATGCACCTTCTCCTTGCCCTTATGTCTTGGTCCTGATCCTATAATGATGAACAGTTGTGGATACTAAATAAGCACCACCTTGAGCTCAGAATTTGACACAGACGTATATGGCATACAATAAATGACTTATGGGACAGGGTATGTAGGTCATTACCTCCCAGAACAGTGGTGATATCACTTCCTTTGATCTGGATATTATATTTCTGTTAATGCAGCCTAGAATTGCATTAGGGTTTTTTTTCCTGCCAACAACAACATCACAATGACACATTGATGAGACAAATGATTTTGTTTGTATTTTACTAGTGCACCAAAGAATTCCAAAAAAGAATTAGCATGTGTTTTATAAACTACAGCAAAGCATTTGATTGTATAGATCACAAAAAGCTATGGAATGCACTCAAAGATATGGGCATCCAACTACATGTGATAGTCCTGATGAGGAATCTGTACCAAGGAAAAGAAGCCACCATTACAACAGAAATCAGGGAAACAGAGTGGGTCACAATAGGCAAAGAGGTCAGGCTAGGAAGCATTCTATCACCTTGTTTTTTTAACTTATGTGCTGAAAACATTATAAGAAAAGCAGAATTAGAATCAGAAAAGGGGGGGAGTAAAGATAGGAGGAAGCAACATTAACAACCTAAGATATGCAGACAACACCGTAATATTAGCAGAAGATGTTCAGGAATTGGAACAGTTAATAAGGAAGGTCAAAGACGAAAGTGCAAAGGCAGGTCTGATGCTGAACATAAAGAAAAAAAAAATAATGACCATAGAAGAAATACACAAATTCAATCTAGACAGCAAGGAAATTGAAACAGTTAAAGGATTCCCACATCTAGGATCAAACATTGACCAGAATGGAGACTGCAGTCAAGAAATAAGAATGAGAATGGGAAGTGCAGCTATGAAAGAACTGGGAAAAGATACTGAAGTGCAAATACATACAACTGAGCACTAAAGTCAGAATCGTTCAGGCTATTCCCAGTTACCATGTATGGATGTGAGAGCTGAACAGTGAAGGAAACAGACAGAAAGCAAATCAACTCATTTGAAATGTGGTGCTGGAGAAGAATACTTAGGATACTATGGACAGTCAAGAAGATAAACAAATGGATTCTTGAACAGATCAGACCAGGGCTCTCCTTGGAAGCAAAGATGAGCAAGTTGAGACTATTGTACTTTGGCCACATAATGAGAAGGCACAGATCACTAGAAAAAACAATAATGTTAGGAAAGGTAGAAGGCAGAAGAAAGAGATGGATAGACTCGATCATGGGGGTTATGGGCAAGGGCTTGCAGGATCTGGGCAGGGCAGTGAAGGTTAGAGATTCTTAGAGATGTCTCATCCACGGGGTCACCATGAGTCGGAACCGATTCAAGGGCAGCTATCAACAAAGAGGGAAACAGACCAGTCCTTTGTGCCGCTGTCTGGACAGCTTCAGAGTGCAGCGTTTTGATGCTGTATGCTCTGAAGCCATCTGGAAGTTGGCTTCATGCTGCCTGGCTGCCCACATGTGGCCCGGTTTCCAGGTGCTCCAGTGATGTGGTGTTGACATGCCGCATGCCACTGAAATGCCTGAAAGCCTGGCTTCCATCTGGGGTGGAAAAGCTGGCTTTATGCTGGTGCAAAAAGAAATGGCTGTTTGCTGCTTCTTTTGGGGCTGGCAAAAAGGCCACAGTGTGCACTTACCATGGCCCTAATCCAGTTTTCTCAGGGGCGGCTTCAAGCTGCTCTTTCGGGGTGGCCTGTTTCGCTCCTTCAACTCCCTACATCATTTTTACAAATAGTTGAGCAATACTTATGTGGACAATATAAATTTGTGCACACTTACTTGCTGAGCAATTTGATAACTGAGACCTTGTTATGTGTAATGTACATGAGACCAGTCAAAAGCAGAACTCATAAGTACAGACAGGCTTAAGATTTTAGTATGATGCTGTTATCTGTATTATTTTCGACAGGCACAGTGAAAAAATTAGGGACAGGGATAAGTTCTTCCTCCTGAAACTTTCCGAAGTCTGAATAGTGTCAGAGGATGAGACAATATTTCTAGATGGACTGCAAGCTATATTCTTTACCTTCACTATGAAGAGAAGGTGAAGTAGGAGTGACACATACTCATTCCATGATTCAGGAGGAAATTCATGAAAAAACAAAATGTAATAATAATAATAATAATAATAATAATAATAATAATAATAATATGAATTAACATCTTCTCATCCCTGTCTGCAACATGAGAAGAAACACTTTGTTCATTTTCAGTGCTGTACTTGAGAATCTGGCCCCTGAGATGCTGTTAGACTGCAGTTCCCATTAGTCCCACTTAGCATAGATCGGAGATGACGACAACATCTGAAGGACCAGAGTCTCCATTGCTTTCCTGAACTGAATACAAGTAGAAAGGTAAGTGAACTTGACCATGGATAGTGGTACACTTGTGAAGAATTTATGTCTCCTTAGTATTTAAAATAGATTTTAGGAATTGCTAATGCACAGGGGGCGGGGGGGGGGGGTTAAAAGAGGTGTTCAGACCTTTTCTCTGGCATATAACAGTGCATTGCTATTTTTTCTGGCATCCATATGTTGTCATTTCTGCTATGGAACTACGGCATGCCAGCCTATGCCACTTCAATAAATTGATATTCAGATTCTAATAATGTAATTAGTAGAGGTTTGCAGCTGAAACTTGTCTATGTTTCACAGGAGCAAAATGTCAGGGTTTATGCTAAGTGTTGTGAAGAGTTGCTTGGCAACAGAAAACATGATTATGAGGGTACTTCTTGCATGACTATGGTTGCCGTAACTCTGTTGCCTCAGTCTGCATGTGTCATTACAGAAGGAAAGCCATGGACACCATCAGCAATTAGTAGCTAGATGGGCAACTTATGCTGCCAACAGAAGCACAGAAACACAGTCCTACTGATGAAATGTCATTGTTTTATTGCATCGTGTAGTATTGCAAACTCATGGAGCTTAAAAAGAACCAGATGGTCACTATGTTTGTATTTATCTGTTTTATGTAAATATTTACAACATTTGTTGCCCAGACTAAAGGCAAATTACATTAAAAATGAATTTTAAAGCTATAAAACTATAGTAAAATGTTAGGTTCAACTGCTAAAATAGGATTCAGAGATGGAGCAAACTCTCCCTGCTTCCATCACTTTCATTAATCACCAAAAACTTCTCAAAAGCCCCCCCCCCTTTTTTTTTTTTTTTTTTTTTTTTGGAAGGGTGAGAGGTAGTTCTTCTTAGTCCTGGACTTCTTATAAAAGCTACACTGCAGTTCTTGGTCCTAGCTATGTCAAGAAGGTAAAGAAGCAAAGTGTGATGAAAAGAACATGATTTATGCAAAGAGAGGTGGCCTCTAAAATATTTTGTCTCTGTCTAACAACAACAATAACAATATGCAAAAGGTTCCAGTTACACTTTTGAGGCTAACTGAAAGAAGTTTCTAGCATTAATAATAATAATAATAATAATAATAATAATAATAATAATGGTTATTTGTATCTCCCACCTCTCCCAAGGATCGAGGTGGGATTACATCAGTAAAAATGATACAATAATACCAAATACAATCAATAAAACACTAATACTGAATTAACCAACATTTATATTAGTTCTCTAAAATAACAATTCATCAGTTCATCAATAGCCAACAATCATAGTCAAGAATGGAGCAATTGTCATAACCTTTTATATGGAGTCTGGTAGATAAGCCCACAGGAAGAGATCCATTTTGAGTGCCTTCTTAAAGGCCTCTAAGGTAGTGATAAGACGGATATCTTCCGGGAGGCTATTCCATAATTTTGGAACTGCAGCAGTAAATGCCCTGTGGGAAGTTATCATTAACCTAGTGTTATGATGTTCCAATAAATACTTCCCAGGTGTTCTAAGTGTGTGGGGCGGATTGTGTAGGGAGAGGAGTTATCGCAAGCACCTTGAGCCCGAGCCATGTAGAGCTTTAACGGTAATAACCAACACCTTATACTGTGCCTGGAAGCTAATTGGCAGCCAGTGAAGACATTTCAACACTGGTGTTATATGGTCAAACCTAGATGTACCGGTGACCAATCTGGCCGCCACATTTTGAACCAATTGAAGCTTCCGAACTTGGTATAAGGTTAGCCCCAAGTACAGTGTATTAGAGAAATCTAAGCGAAAGGTTATCAGTGCATGTACCACTGCTTCAAGGTCCTTTCGGTCCAGATAAGGATGCAGTTGGCGTATCAACTGAATAGGATGGAGAGTCCAGAGACAGACCTATATAAACCAGTTGTGTGTGAGAATGTCAATTGAAATTTAAAACCTTGTGGGTGTGGAAGTGAGGTAGTAAATTCAGTTTTAATTATAGTTTTTGGGGGACGAAGGCAGGAGGAAGGATGTTGCCTGTAGCCAGAGTTGATAACCATATGATTATGTAGTGTGGGAACCAGAGAGATGTGATGAACTGATCAAAGTTACCCTCATGAGGATGAGGGGGGATTAGATAGTTTTGAAATGTGTGTAGTGTGCCAGGAAATCTTTATCTGTGTTTAACCCATTGCTGACAGACTACAATCTGTTAATACAGGGGTAGGCAACCTGCGGCCCGTGGGCCGGATGCGGCCCAGTGAGGCCTTGGGACCGGCCCCAGCCTGGTCCTCCCGCCGATTGCCGCCAGGGCCTTTGGGGGGGCAATTGTCTATAGAAGCCTCAGAAACATGGATTTATATTAACATTTTTTAAAAATCAGCAATTTTTTTCACGTGTCCTCCATTTTTTTAAAAAGTGTCTTCCATTTGAAAATTTTGTCCTACATTTGTCCTGGTTTATTTATATATTTATTTATTTTTTAAAAAAAATATTTAATTATTTATTTTTGGGCTTCGGCCCCCCAGTTGTCTGATGGACAGCAACCCGACCCCTGGCTCAAAAAGGTTGCCTACCCCTGTGTTAATACATTCTAAGATTCTAAGAACCTATACAGATGGGTGGCTCCCTGCCACCCGTTTTTGCTGCAGAAGGAGGCCGCAGCACCCACACGACACGGCCTCCGGCAGAGTCAAAAACAACCCGCCTCTGGGTGGGTTCTTTTTGCATCCTGGAAGGTGTGCCATAGGCAAGCTCACATGCCCCAATGATGCCCCTTGTGCATAGTGTTGTTTGGGCACTGCACTCAAGGGACATCATCATGGCATGCACCATGTGTACAAGCACATGTCAAGATGGTGCCTGGGTGGCAGAACTAGGGCTTGGATCATATGAATGCTCAGCCCTAGTTCAGCCCTAGTTCACTTGCAGGCCAGCAAAAAGTGCTGGTCTGTACAGGCTCTAAGTCTGCTATTTCTACGTCCAATCTTCCTTTGTAGTTCTTTTGTCAAGGACCATTATTCTGAGGCCTGAGATGGAATGGCCAGGAAGACTGAAGTATTCTGCAACTGGTTTTTGTATATTCCCATACGTAGTGTCTAATTTAAGTCAATTTATCTGCTGACACAGGGACTGGTTTGTTTGCCCAATGTAAAATGCCGAAGGGCATTGCAGACATTTTTGCTGCCGTGTGCTTTCAAGTCATTTCTAACTTATGGTAACCCTAAGGTGAACCTATCATGGGGTTCTCTTGGCAAGTTTCTTCAAAGGGAGTTTGCCATTGCTATCCTCGGAGGTTGAGTGTTACTTGCCCAAAGTCACCCAGTGGGTTTCCATGGCCAAGCCAGGATTTGAACCCTGGTCTCCAGAGTCCTAGTCCAATACTCAAAGCACTTCACCATGCTGGCACCATTGTTGACATAGTATGGCATAAATCATATTGGAGTATGAGGAAGTGAAAGTCCCTCTAATATTGTGGATGATTTCATTAGGACCTGTGATGACACTTCCTGAATAAAAGTGTGGGCAGAGTTGGTATCAGGGTTTGTTGTAAGGATTTGTATTGGTGTCCACATCTGTGTCTTCCTGTAGGTAAGCAACTGTTTGAGATTTGGAGGCTGTTTGTAGGCTAGTAACGACCTGCTACCAAGACTCTTTGAGAGGGCAGGATTATTGTCCAAAATGGCTTGTAGTTCATTGATGATATATCTGAGTGGTCTCACTTGGGAGCTGTATGTGGTTCTATGTGAAGTGAAAAGCTTTCACAGCTGGCATCCATACTTTTCTGGGTTTTTTGGACTGTATGGCCATGTTCTGGAAGAATTTATTCTTGATGTTTTGCCTGTATCTGTGGCTGGTATCTTCAGAAAATGGTGGCATGGAGATGTGTTGGGTATATATAGTGTTTGACCCTAGATTGAGAGTAAGTGATTTATATGTTAAACTGTGTGTTGGTCTGTTGATGAATGGCAAGACCTCAGGGTGGGAGGATATGCGAGGAGGATTTGTGTCAATTTAATTAGTGATCCATTGTCTGGTGGGAAACCCTCTGACCCTGGGTGACATTCATTTGCATGTGCTGAGGTCTGATTTTAGTGTTTTTAAGGACTGGTAGCCAAACTTTATTTACTTTCAGGGTTTCTTCTTTCCTGTTGAAGTTGTCCAGGTGTTTGTGGATTTCAATGGCTGCCCTATGCATTCTGACCTGGTATTTGTTGGCATGATCCAGAATTTTAAATAGCATTTTATGCCCAGGATGGTTTATAACATGTTCTGCTACTGCTGATTTTTCTGGCTGGCCCAGCCTTCAGTAATCTGGCACTGTCAAATTACTGGTGATGGAATAACATTACCATGCAGACACCTCACAACCATCTAGCTCCACAGCAGGACCAAGTAGCAAGGAAGTTTTGGCAGACCTGTCCCCAATGTTAGAGAGGTTGGTAAAGAAGGTGGAGCAGCTGAAGTTTCAGGAATTGGTGGAGGTTGGTTTGCCAGGCATTGGACCTCAAGACAGTGAAGCAAGGACACAGACAGAGAAGAAGCTAAGGGGCCAGTGGCACAGTCCAGCAGCAGCAACAGAAGAACTTTGGAGTATGAGGTTCCATTGTGTATGAAGAAGGAAAGTAAGAAGAAGAAAACAGGAATGAACAAAAAGAGGAGGTGTAACAATAGGGAGGACTCAGACAGTGGTGGAACAACAGGTGAGTGCTCAGAGGAGGAATGCCCAGATAGAAATTATTACTGGAAAGTGTCTGCATATATTCAGGTTTCCCTTCATGGGCAAATAGGAAGATACTAGCTTCACTGATCATGAGGATATTCCTGACATCCATTTGGACAGGAAGACTAGGGTAAAAATTATGGCCCTGTGTAGGCAAAATCAGCCCAGGACATTTTGTCATCTGATATGAAGCAGAAAACATTTCTCTTCTCTTTGAACAAGGCAAAGTGCATATAACCAGACAACATATTTAGGAACTAGACTAAAGCCAAGAGTGTTTGAGTGTTTGACTAGGAGACGATCATTCAAATCCTCTGCTTAGCCACGAAAAACTTCTCAGTGATCTTGGGCAAGTCACTATCTCTTAAGCTAAGAGGAAGGCAATGACAAAAACTCTGAATAAATCTTGCTAAGAAAACTCTATTATTATAGGGTTGTTATATTAGAGGCTTGACTTGATGGCACACAACAACAATAATAATCTGGGGTAGATTTCCACAAGTAGAAATATAACAATAGTACAATAATAAATTCAGAGCATGGCAACATTACTCTGGGTAGTATGTCAGAAGATGCAATATTGCATGCACACATTATTCTTGGAAGTGCCACTTATTGGCACATCATACCGTTTTGTTTGTTTATAGTGCACTGTACGCTTAGCCCATGTATGCCCAATCCAGTGGCACATAGTTATTCCTGATGAGTTCTGCTTGTTGTGGTTGATAACATGTATTTTAATACATACCAGAATGTGCATCTATCAAGAAAACTGAAGTTTTGGCAGACATCCGCATCCACAATTGGATGAGCATCCAACTGCTATTTTCTCCTTTTCTGTCTAGTATCTACAACAGTAGCTGATTATTTTTCCCTTGATAAATAGTGAATGGGATAGAATCCGACATAAGAAGGAAAGTTTTCTTTAATTGTACCAGGAGAAGAATATCCACATTGAACACTAAACACAGATGAATTACAATGGTTTGCTTCCTCAGACTGTCACACTTCTTCTAAGTTTATATATGTCACACCATGACAGCAGTTTTAAACCATGTCTTGTCACAGTTTCATCCTACAGAATCCTGAGACTTGTAGTTTAGTGAATTTCTGATTCTCTGCTAGAAAAGTCTAGTGTGCTCTCCTTTGAACAACAGTGCTAGAGCTCTCTAGGACAGAATGTTAATTACCTCACTAAATTACAAGTACAGTACAGTAATACATTAGGATGGTGCTGTAATAGCAAAATCAAATCTAGCATAACTGTGTTGTATAGGCACATTTTATTAGAGAGTATTGGTGTTTTATACCAAATAAGTGTGACTCATGGTGATGGAATTTATATGCTACTGAAGTTTCTTTTCTGTGTTGTTACCTTGCTATGGTAACTTTTGGCTTCCTCTTACATTTTGTAGATGTTTCTTGGAGTGGGTAAGTCCTGAACATCTTTTCTTTTTTAAAAATAACGAGTTGGTGCTTAGAAGTTATTTATATGAATGATTTCACATTTTATGTCAGTTATGTTCTCCTGGAAAGGAAAATATTAAATTACTAGGAAGCAAAGAGGTCACGAGCCGTTGAATAAAAGCCAGAGAAGGTTAAAATGCCAGATATTTGATTCTGCCTCAGATCACAAGGAGTATCATCAACAGATAATACCAACTCATTAAGATGGCAATGAAGTCACTAGGAAAGAAATATTCTAGAAATTTAACTAAATCCAAACTCTTTAAGTGTGTCCCTCCCATATAAACATATATCATATACATTTTTTACACATTTCTGTATAAAATTTCATGAGTAAATTATTCAATATTTACTGGCTACCTAGATGGAGTTTATGTCAGAAAGGAATGAATAGTAGATGCTGTAGGTTATATCTCAGAGGAAAGAACTGGCTAAACCAAATCCTTGCCTAAAAAAACTCTGTGAAATTCATGGGGTGACCATAAGTTGACAGGTGACTTGAAGGTGCACATGAGATATCTGCCATTTTTTCCGCTATCTTTTGGTTCTTGTCTAGGCCCATACTTATGATCAGTAATCACACATGCCTGATGTGATTTACCCTCCATCTTACTCCTGAATGAATGCTTCTGTCTCTCAAGCTCATCTAGACCTCATGGAATCACTAAAACCTTTACCTCATCCAGAAGGAAGCCTAACACTGCCACCACTTTCCAACCTTTTTAGAAGTACCTTTATGAGGCATACTTAAGCTTGTCTTTTTGGAAGATTCCTCTTTATGTCCAATATATTCCATGACAATATTTAACAGAATGAAAATTTTCTTCTAAGCCCACAAAAATCACAAGAAACTCTTTACTGGGTTTAACAGTAAAGTATTCCAAGGTATGTGTTTCCACCAAAGAATAAAACTGTTCCTAAAGTGAGAGTGCCGGCCTGATAAATGCATTTTCTGCCTCCACAGAATGAATTTATAGCATTAGTAAGGTATCATAAGCAGACAGTCAGATACAGATAACAGGTTGGAGCCAACTGCTATTTAATATTTACATGAAGCCACTGGGCGAGATCATCCGGAGACATGGGGTGGGGTGTTATCAGTATGCTGATGACATCCAAATATGTTTCTCCATGCCGCAGGCTGCTACAGTGACTAAAGACAGCATCTCTCCTCTAAATGAATGTCTTAAGGCGGTAATGGACTGGATGAAGAAAACAGACTAAAACTGAATCCAGATAAGACAGAGGTACTTGCCACAGGGAACCCTAATCTGGGTAGGAGATATGTTCTCCAGTCTTGGGTGGAGTCATATTTCCTCTAAAGGACTCCAATTGTCAGCTCGGATAGATGCGATGGGCAGAAGTGCCTGTTATCAGCTTCGGCTGATATGCCAGCTGTGACCCTACCTGGAACCGGGAGACCTAGAAACAGTGGTACATGCGCTGATAACTTCTCAGTTGGATTTCTGTAATGCGCCCTACATGGGGCTACCCTTGTACCTAGTTTGGAAACTTCAATTGATCCAAAACATGGCAGCCAGACTGGTCGCTGGAAAATCTAGAGGCAACCACATAACACCAATTTTAAAATCTCTTCACTGGCTGCCAATTAGTTTCCAGGTGCAGTACAAGGTGCTGGTAATGACCTTTAAAGCCCTACATGGCTTAGGTCCAGCTTACTTGCAAGAGCGCCTTCTCCCATACAGTCTGCCTCACACATTTAGGTCCTCTGGAAGCAATCTATTGCAGCCAAGGAAGACTAAGCTTGCTGTGGTTACCCAGAGGACCTTCTCATCAGCTGCTCCTATACTATGGAATTGTTTAGAAACTATGACCTGCCGGAGGAGCTCTGTCATATCACGACTCTTGATGCCTTTAGAATCTCTTCCGGCAGGCCTTCCCTGACTGATCATCCAAGATATCGATGTGACTCCTGTTCATCCCATGATGCCTTTTTTTAATTATGGTTAATTTAGTCTAATTTATTAACTTGACAAATGTTTATGATGTTTTATTAATTTTAATTGGGGGTAAGGGAATTATGTTATTTCTATTATGTTGTTTTGTAGCTGTTATTACTGAATTTTATTATTGTTACCCACTTCGATCCTTTGGGGAGTGGTGGGCTATAAATAAATAGTTTTTTTATTATTGTTGATGTTATTATTATTATCCACACTGCAGAAATAATTCAGTTTTACACCACTTTAACTGTCATGTTGCAGTGCTATGGAATCCTAGGAACTCTAGTTTGTTGTGGCATCAGAAGTGTCTGAAAGAGAAGGCTAAATGTCTCGCAAAACAATATTACCTAGCATTCCATAGCACTGAGCCGTGGCAGTTAAAGGGGTATCAAATTGGATTACTTCTGCAGTGCAGATGCAGCCTTAATCATACTTATAGATCCACTGAAGTTAAATTAGTCATAACTGAGTCCCAATAATTTTAATGGTTCCACTATAACTCAGAACATTATTCAACTGGAGCTACTATACAGAAGAGCATAAGAAGAGCTGAATAATGGTTGTATCATGTAATCATAAGAAACAGGTGCATAAGAAACTCCATTGTCTTCCAGAGCATTTAGAATCCAGATGTGTGCGTTGTAGCTTTCAATGAACTACAAGCATGCACAAAAAACCCCTATCTCCTTGCACATAGAAATCTAGCACATCTAGACCATAATTTTCCCTACTATTCTAATATTCTATATAGTACAAATGATTGTGGGACAATCTGTCCAGTCTTAACTGCATACTACAGTGGTAGAGTCTAGTCAAAGCTTTCTGCCATGATTCTGCTGATGGGAAATCTAAAATAAGACAAGATATGCTGGAACATATCAATTATTTCCCTCTCTTGTGCTTTCTTTTTTAGTATGGCCATTGACAAATGTTTAAGAGAAAGTAAATTATATAATAATTTATGCCAGATAAGGAGCTGTTTTAGTTCACGTACTCAGGGTCCCCCCCCCCCCCCATAGCTAACCAGATAACTACTCTGTTACACTTTACCTTGTGTCCAGCCAATTATGCTCGGTTTGGATGTGAATAAATGGTTATTGACCAAATTAATAGCCTTAGCAATGCTATAGCACATGCATAATGGCTGCAAAAATAAAACCTGTTGTTTCTTTAGCAGCAAAAGAGGAATGGGTAGGCCAAATGTTGAATTAAATTTGGTTAATTAGGTTATATTCAGATTAGAAATAGATTGGAAAGGAAGCTAATTTTTAAAACTTTGACTTCTATTTCCTCCCCCTACCTCAAATTAATTAGAATTTACCAGTATAGGTACGCACTAAACATCACAATTAGGTTTTATAGGAAGCATATTAAAGTTTATTAAGCCAGTGAGCAATTCATTCACTGCAATTTGCAATGAAATGAAGACTTAAATTTGCTTTTTTCCTTAACATAACCATATATCTATAATTTTGTAAGATACAGAAGCCCAGTATCTTGCATGTTTCCCTGTTACATCGTTAGTTCCTATATATATATATATATATATATATATATATATATATATGGTGGTGGCGGCATATATCTGACAGAAGATAGGCCTGAAAATGGATTTTACAGACACAGAAGATTTCCTAGTTGCTCACCATAGTCATGCTCACACCACTTCTATGTACTAGCAGGGGGCAAGAGTGCATGGAATTGTTAGAGAAAACTGACACGTTTTGTTTCCTATTTCTTCAGGTATTTTTTTAAAAAAAATACAGTTCATCTTATAAGCAAGGGATTTATATATTAAGATAACAGTCCTAAACCATGGCAGTCATTTGCAACATAATGCATCATTCCAATCTTTTCAATCCAGTTAACAAAATCTTCCCATTATGTCAGGTACCTAAACAGGGTTGCCGGATTCCAGACCCTCTAATCCAGGGATATAATTTATATATTATGTAAATTATCATCATTATTTATCATTACAAATAATTATAATTAAGAATGTTGCTATGATTATGCATATTATTAATTTGCATTCAGAATACGCAAATTCAGCACATTAGTAATTTCTCTACCACTGTGTTTCAGCTTTGGTATAATTTTTATAGAAATGACTCTTCTGAGGAAACTAATAAAAAGTAATATTTAAAATGCTGGACTTGGAACAGGGAGACCATAAGCCATCACTACTTCTCAGAAAAATCTTACACAGCTGTGTGCAAGATTAAAAGGAAGTCAAGAACCATGTAAAGTGGCTGAGGACTTTCCTGGTGTGATAGTAACAACAACATCAAACATTTTGTCATAAATAGACATTGCTAATGCTATTTTCTTAAGGTCAGTACATTAATTTTTGCAATCATGTTTTTTTTAACTGATTGCAAAAAGGAAGAGATACATGAAAATATCACAGAAAGCCTCTAATAGTAAGTGCAGTCTGATTCACAGGGGAAGGTATAAACAAATTTACAAACCACAACTCTACCTTACACTTTGTTTCACCTGAGCCACTCTCTCAGCTTGCTTCCCCTGTCCCTATGCTATACTACCTGACTGTTCAATTGCAACTGAGGCTATGTCTGCGTGGATCAAATACAAAAGCTTCCCCCTGTTCCTTTGACAGAGAGACCAGATGACTCACAGCCCAAAGTCCACTTCTGGTACAGGCAGACCAGATGATAGATGGTCCATTCAGCATCAGAATTGGGCTTTATTCCTCTTACCATGTTTTTTTTTAAAAATCAGTTTGCTCTGGATCTTCCAAGAATATCTGGAGCCTTCCATTCTGAATCTGGGCAGCTGACCACATGTGTCCCACTGAACCACCCTTCACATCTGCTACTGCTACCAGTCACTCCCTCTGAGTTCAGAATGAGGTACCCAACCATGTGACTGTTGCTGCACCCCTCCTTCTAACCTCAGAGCAAAGCAACCTGTGGTGGCAGCAGATGCACCAGACATCAGGGCATGTGTTCAGTCAACCATCCAGCTTCAGAATGGAAGGTTTTGCAGTGGAGGAGGGTCAGGGCAGCTCCAGAGCCAGGATAATCTGGGTAGCCCTGATCCACTGAAGACAAGGCTCTAATCTCACACCCTCTTCCTCCTTAATGAAAAAGACATGGCCCATCCCAGGATCTCTTCTTCCTATGGCTACTCCATAGTGTCTTCAAAATACCTTCAGCAACTATGAGTGATTCTACATGAGAGTTAGCACTTTTTTAAGCTTTGCCATGCTGGCTAAACATTCCAGTTAAGAATTCTTGGAATTAGAGAATATTTATATGGGAGACTGAGAAGGCTCTCTGGGTACACTTTTGGGTTATTTGTTATATGCAGTCATAAATATACAAGCATATGTATTCCTATTAGGTAGAAACAGATTTTTTAGTGTCCGGGCAAATTACTTTCATTACATCACATTGCATATAAAGCATCATACATTCTTTACATTATACGTACGTATGTACGTAAAATGTTATACTTTTATAAGGACTGAAGTTTCATACTGTATGAACTTCCTTAGCAGGCATCTCTACATTTACCCATAGGATGCATCCACACTGCAGAAATAATCTGGGTTGACACCTGTTTAACTACCATGGCTCAATGCTATGGAATTCTGGGAACTATAGTTTTGTGAGACATTCAGCCTTCTATGCCAGAGAGCTCTGGTGCCACAACAAACTACAATTTCCAAAATTCCATGCATTTAGTCATGACAGTTTTGCATCCACCTGGATTATTTCTGCAGGGCAGATGCAGCCATAGATGAATTTAACTTCTTGAATAATACTGGAATATTCCATCAGTGCAAGAGTACATAGGCATTCAAGAAAGATAATATCCCTAGGCATTACTATATCTATCAGCATCCATTGCAAGTGGAATGGGAAATGTATCTTTAGCATATCTAGCATATTTCAGAGCAAATATTCTCTCTTACCAGCATGCCCTGGGTCTTTATCAACTAGTAACATAATAGCTGCTATCAACAGCTATCACGATATGGTGGAGGCTGACATGGGAGATTATTGCAATGACAGTCGCAATTTGGGTTTTTACCAGGAATTATCACATGTATTTTGCCACCACTACTATGAGGCAGCTGCATCCCAGGTCCCTTTTCGATGCTGGGAGCTTTCCAACTTGGAAAAATGGCCTCTGAAGTGCGGATGGGACTTGGGATGTAGCTGGGATGCAGCTGCCTCATGGCAGAAGTGCCAAACATACGCTAATTCCTGGTTGCAACCCAAATTGCAACTGTATCCCATTGGGGAGCAGTCACTTTATTTATCAATGTAATAATCTCCATGGTATCCTCTTAGCCTTTTTTATATCCTCTCCAGACTATCTCATCCAATTATATTAGAGAAGTTCACTAGTGTCCAATTATATAAACTTTATTATCTCCCAATTATGATGAAGAAATTTTAGTGGTATCCTAGTTTGGCACAACCCTCCATGTCCCTTCAACTCCAATAATTTCTTATTTTGAAGAACAATTAATTCTTTTTACCAGACCAAACAGAATACTGAGAAAAGCAATCTTAAATCTGGCAGTTTCAAACCACTCCTTTGCTTATCATCTTGGCAAACTTTGAATCTAATTCTGGGTTTCTTCCCTTGTCAGATGAACTTTGATGCATCCTTTTGCCATTGTTTAGATGGCACATCTAGTCAAAACTAGTATTGTTTGAAACAAAAATAATATCTTTGGCAAGACATTCGTTTTTAATCACAGATATGTGTCTGAGCTACTCTCCATTTTCCATTTTCATTTTCTTCAGAGCTGGCAATTGTTGTTCTCTTTAAATCCTGATTTCTCACTATCTAACCTTCCACGCCTTTCTTTCTTTTAGCTTTGTATGGTTCTTGTGGAAAAGGTGTCTTCCTCTTCCTTTTTTGTTGTAATTTTCTATTTCTCTGCATTGACTAATGAACAAAAGCTTTTTTTAAAAGAGCACTATTATAGTAGTTCTTGTCCTTGCACACAAGTCACTGAATAGTTGCATCCAGGGTGACAGAAATAGAGTCAGAACCCTGAATACAACTGTTCAGTGACTTGTGTACAAGGACAAGGAAAACTGCTATAATAATGTTCTTCTGTAGATCTGCTCTTTTTTATATATATATCCTGCTCATATTTTTGCCATGAAAATTGAGTTTCTCCATATTCTGTTTCTAATTATGTAGACTATTTGATTTCTATATTGTTGGTCAGGTGATGAGATGATGTCCATACATATGCATTTGCTTGATAAGTGGGTTTGTGATAAACAAATAGTTGACCTTGCAATATTAAACCAGTCATTCTCCTGCTTCATTTCTTGTTCCTAGGCCAAATTTTCCTACCATCTTTGATTCTGTTCTGCTTCCTTTTTGTTAACATTCCAATTGCTTATGATTAATAACAAATACCATTTTGTGTATGTGTGTGATAGATTTCTTCCAGGACTCCTGCAGATAATCTTTCAATTTTTTCTTCTTTGGAGCATAAACTTCTTTGGAGCATAAACTTGGACATGATGTTGCTGGGTTTTCTCTGTGGTCTTACTGATATTTTTAGATCAGACTTTGCATTTTTATCCTTTGACTACTTTTGCTACATTTCTGCTAATGATTAATGCCACATCATTTCTCTTCATTTCCTGAGTAAATTGCTGTTTAATTATCTGACTCAGTATGTCCCATTCCAGTCCATTTTAGCTTGTTCATCCCAAGAATTGTGATGTTTTTATGTTCTATTTCTTGTTTTATTATGGGCCTTATCACTCAAGGCTCTTCTCCCTCTAAAACAGTGTTGTTTTTAAAAGTGCTATGCAATTGGGTCTTCTCTCTTCCCTATCATACCTTCATAATCTTTCTGGCATTACAGCCTTCATTTGGACTAAAAATTGATCACATGCAGCCTTTGGTACTGCCCACCCAGTTCCACCCAGTGCTCTCCTTTCTATTTTGGCACACATGCACACAAAAATACATAGATTCCTCCCATCACAGACACATACACTAAAACCATTATTATGTTTAAAAAGTCCAGTTTTCCTTGTTGGGGGAAGAGAACTTCCTGATTTGAGAGAGACTTGATTAATCACTGACAGGTGAATACCATCAGCTATAGATTAATCTCCCAGTGATTAATCTTCCAGAAATTGCTGGGAGTTGGCTCAACCAGGAACAAGCAGAATAATGAAATAAATGTTTTTTTAAACTGTAAGATTCTTTACTGCTTACATTTTCAAGCATGTGTGTATGTGCAAGAGAGAGAGAGAAAAGATTCAGGCCTACTCTCATGGAAAAGGAAGTGAGACAGGGTGGGGGAGGCAATGAGCAAAGTTTTCTCTTTGCAACTTCTACCCCTTCTCCTTCTCCAATCACTGGTAAGCAAAGGGCACCTAAG
The DNA here is from genome assembly GCF_019175285.1 of Sceloporus undulatus. Classification (NCBI taxonomy): domain Eukaryota; kingdom Metazoa; phylum Chordata; class Lepidosauria; order Squamata; family Phrynosomatidae; genus Sceloporus; species Sceloporus undulatus. The sequence continues at coordinate 132,003,314 of NC_056526.1, read as the reverse complement.
TTACAGCCACAGTATGCCCACTGGCCATCCAAAATTGGCATCAAAGTGCAATTGAATTGTAGCACAATGGGAAAAGGAGGTCATTCGCAGATTTTGTGTGCCTTTGGCCTGAAACAGATGAGCAAAAAGTGCTGCCTTCAGGCTCATCTGAGGTGTGGCGTGCAGATGATGCACATCTCCAGATCAGCCAGAAGCCATGCAAAGGCTGGCTAAGACGGCCCAAAACCCACTGCGAAAGGAGCGAGGGGAAACCAGTTTTTTCTAGCAGTCTGTTTTGGACCATGGCAATGACCGACTTCAGAAGCACAGTATCCAGTTGCTGCAATCCCATGCCCATCAGGGGTCAGTTGGCACCAGAGCAGGCTGTGGCTGCTCCAAACTGCCAGTCTGTTTAACCCCTATGTGTTAATAAAAAGAAGCCATTTCCAAACAATCTCCCACAGGAGATAACAGAAGAGCATCAGCATAATGCAATAAGGCTGAAGCAACAGTACAACTAATGCATTGCTATGACACTATTATGCCATAGTGTGATAAGGTTCTATGTCTAGGTTTCCTTATTAATGCATTTCTTTTAAATCAGTGGTTGGCTTTTTACATCATGGTTCACTTCAGGGTTTTTTTTTAATGCATCTTTAATATTATAACTTACTGCTTTTTAGCGGCATTGTTTTACACTTTGGACCACAATGGGATTCTCCACTGGAGAAAGGTTGGATGTCAAGTTAAATAAATAAATAAATAAATAAATGATGTAAAGGTGACAACTAGGAAACCAAAAAGAGGCAGATGTAGTTTAGCTAGCGAATTCCATTTTTACTACAGGGAGAGCTTCTTTCTAGTGCTCAGAATGCCTTGTTTGTGTTCCTTCTCACCCCCATGTAGCACCACAGATTAAAATTTGAGGATATTATATTGAAGGACCAACCCTGGGATTCGGACATCTAGGTTCAACCACATTGGTTTTCTGCTGCAAAGAATCCTGGGAGACAGTCCAACTGAAAAAGAAAGTTATTGAACAGTTTGCTTTGTTCAGTCTCCCTTCAACCAAGATTTTATGATGGTAGTATGCTTTCAGATGCCAGGATGACAGAAACAGAGATACAGAAAAAAGCCACTGATTCAATTCAGGTAATTTCCCATCTAGAAAAATATAGGTTTCCCCCTTTCCTGCCCTTTGCCACTCTAAATGTGAAGCAGAGCCAGAGAATTCCTAAAGTATTATGCATTAGTGCTACTGAAGCACTGCAATTTGTTCACATTAATGCTGATTTAATAGAAAATGAGACGATGCACAGCCTTTTCTGAAACGGTCATGTGCACAGATGTGCTGCTATTTGGGGGAAAGGAAGGCATTTATTTGTTCTTAGATATTTTAGAATACTCATTGGATGTTTTATGTATTATTGATTATTTTTAAATGAATACATTTTATGGAGGCTAACTTAAGGTCCTAGACATCCTGTGCATTTGGTGATACAGAACTACTTCTTTCTCCCAACGTCTCACACCTCTAACCCCAGGCAAAGGATTGGAATATGTGAGTTGCAAAAGAGCACCTTCAACGGAGCCATAAACAGGCACTTAGAACTCTGTGAAAGATCATATCATTTCCTAGTGGACAGAGTGCTTTACTCCATTAGTGCCACAGTCTGATTAAATCACACCACATCACATTTTAAAAGCGTTTCAGCCAATTAAGTCAGCCCTACAGTGCTCAATTCATCTCTGCTTTTTCGAGGGCCGTAAAGATGTTGGAAACAAATTTATGATCTGGCCCATAAGTAAGATGACTTATTTTAAGACAGCTATGGTTAAAGACGGTATATGAAATTTTTAAAAAGTGGGGGTTGGGATATATTGTCTCTGATCAGACTTTGGTGAGGGGGGTTGTGCACTTAAAAAAAGCAACAGCCACTCATTCAGAAAAAAAATCTTTAATTGTACTCTTCAGAGGTTTTATTCCCCCGCCCCCTTTCAGTGCAGCAGGAAATCAGAGAACCAAGGAAATCAACTATCTGGAACAGATTGATGAGTGGGGGAAAAATAAGCTAAATTCATTTTCAGTCAGGTGACCCTCATCACAGCAATTTCTCCTTGTAGCATTAATAGATCACCTGACTGATAATACCACCAAGTAGCAGACGAATTGATAAATATGATCTCTGACATAAAATCCATCTAGATCCATCCTGCAGCACATTTCAAAAAGCATTTCAGATGATTAGGTTGTTCCATTCATTCCCACATATTGTGTATTGCACAGATGCTAGAAAGGGTAGCAAAAAGAGTGCTGAAGGCTTTTAGCAATATCTGTATTTCATCACATGTACCTATGCAGCACAAAAAGTGCTATTTATCTTCACATCCTTGAGAAAAATGAAATGTAGGGCCATTTATATTCAGTCCATGTCTAACAAAAATGGGGGTTTCCGATACTGGCAGTAGAAAATGTAAACCGTCCATTGGCAACAGTGTCCCAGCCTGAAATAAAATTTCTTCTGACTTTTGTAAAGTTAAACAAATTTATTAGCAAAACCTATTTTGCTATTGCTTCGTGTAATGTTTATTTCAAGCGCCCCCAGAAGAATAATTTTTGAACAACAACAATTAAGATGTGGGGGAGGGACACAATTACATGAGGATTATTGTGTTTGTTTAAATTCAAATTTTAAATTTTAAATTTCATTTAATTTTGCTATGCTGTTCCTACTTCAGCTAGGACCTGTGGATTTATTAACTTATGCACTTAATTTTGTAAAGAAAAATACAGTCCAATTACCACAAAGGCACAGGTGAGAAGGGATAAAGCCACCTTCTTCAGCAAAAAGCAGTCGCTCCACTGCAGGGGCAGACTGCTTTGCCGCTGTGGAGCGGCAAAACTACAAGCCCCAGAGTTCCCTGGGGCTTGTCCGGCTCCTGATTGGCTGCAGGGGCCGGAAGGGGCGGCACTTCCGGCTCGGAACGCTCTAGGAGCCGGACTCGCTGGTGCGGGGCTTCAGGTCCTCCAAGGCTGCCCATTGGTGGGCTCGGCCTTGGGGGCGGGGCCCCGCAATCTGACGCAGAGGGGAGGGGCTGAGCAGTATATATTGCTGCTCGGAGGCCTCTCCTCTTCAGTCGGTGCTTCGCTCCGAACAGGCACGGAGCGAAGCTTGGAAGGGAGGTAGCCTCGAGCTTCTCCCGCCCGCCCACCGCTGGTTTCAGGTGGTTTCTTGTCACAACTGTTCAGCAGCATAGGCCAGGATCTGAATGTTGGTGGTACCAGGGCTATGGAGTTCTGGTTTGGGAGTCACAAGGTACCTGGGGGCGATGAGCGAGGGCGTTTGGCCATTGCGGGGGCCAGAACGCAGGCGCGCCTCCCGGTGACTAGGGGCTTTGTGAATGGGGGAACACAAGGCATGGTTTGCGCTCAAGCGGTGTTCCTTAGCCCCTAGGTCATCCCAAGCACCGGGTAGGGACCCGGCTTTGGATAATCAAACAACAGCGGGTTGTTTGATTGCACAGATCCTGACCTTCACCTCTTCTAAGTCAACATCAGCCTCAAAAGAAACTGTGCATATACAAACCTGTGCACATAGGGTTTGGTTCTGAACACTGGAATTTGAGAAGGAAACCTGGACTGATTAGGATTCTTCTTCCCACAGAAGAAGCCACACAAATATATAATGTTTATTGACCAAGATAATGTGTATTGACCAAGCAGTAGTCCCAATATGGATGATACCAAAGAATTGGAAAAGAGAGCTAGGATCTAGAGAGATGGGAAATGAGAGGCAGCAAGAAAGAGAGAACTAACCTGGTAACTGCTGTATACATAATTATGAGCAGTGCATTTCCTGGCTATGCTTAATAATTAGCGATATTTGATGAGTGATGTCTAGGCATGGGCCAAAATTAAAAGAGCAAAGTGGCTTCCTGGAGCAAAATGAACTAACTTAGCAAAACAATAAATATAAATGGTGACAGTTAGGCAATGGAAAATTCTAATCACTGTGGAGAAAGGGGGAAAAACTTATCCAATGAATTGAAAAGTGTACAGACCTTAAAAGAACCACTATATATGGGGAAGGGGAAAATAGTGTCCATTCTTTTGAATATTTCTTTTTTCATTTTTCTTTTAAAATATATTTTAGTTTTACACACTAGAAACTATTCCATTTCAAAGTGCACAGAGAAATAATGTCATCACATTATCAGCTATAACGTAGAACTCATCATATCTAGGTGTAACAGAAGTGTTATAGTTTGTTGTTTTCTAGTTGCAATCAACATCCGAGGTTGCAGTGAGTATTACATGAAAATCAAAGGTCGTCCAACTGTTACCGGATTGTAATTTTCATCAACTCCCACCAATATGGAACAAAATCAGGAACTATCAATATATGTAGTGCTAATAAGATGTATAGGGAAATAGGCTCCCCATCTCTGTTCTAAACTAAGTAAACCCTAAAATATTTCCCCCTGAAATTATATCTTCTTGAAGATTTCAGCAAACTCATGGTTGCTTGCATTCAGAGGTATGTCAGTATACTTAAGACTATAGATTTTATTTAAGCAAAGGAAAGACTTTTTCAGACAGCACTGTCCGAATTAAGCAGATTATGTGATGTTGACAGGTGTTCCATTTATGAGGGGAAATGTGATTGTTAATGAGCTGTCCACTGACAAAGTTGCTATCAATCAGCATGTGTACAAATGGATCTCATATTTTCTGTAAGAATAGCATTTTCCCTAATGCCACGTGTATATTTTGTATAATGCTGGTGACGTCACTGCAAAAATAAGTATTCATTTTGTGTTTATTACTCTGTCCTGACTTCTTTGACATCTTCTTTATTTAGTATCCTTTAAAAAAAACTTCAGCAATTCTACATTGCTGCTCATTCCGGAAAGAGAGATTTTTTTTTAAAAAATAAACTGTGTGTATACAGAGAAGCACACAACACACAAATTGTACACTACATCATATACCAAGATAAACCTGAAGGATGTGAGGATGTGTATTCCTTCCTTCCTTCCTTCCTTCCTTCCTTTCTTCCTTCTAAGGTACCCACCAAACACAATAAAAATTGGCCATACCCATGTTTCCACTTCCATTAATGGCAGATAAAGATATTATTTGAAGTAAATAGGCTGCCAAAAGCTATAACCAAATATAGAAATCACTATTCTCCTTGGTACCATTCAACTACCTTTTGAAACAATGCATTACAGATAGTGAACGTATCACAAAACAAGCATGAAGCTGCTCATAGGATGAAGTCGTGGTGTGTGAAAGAGTCAGCATGGTTTGAGTGTTGGATTAAGACTCTGGAGACCAGGGTTCAATTTCCCAGTCAGCCATGAAACCCACTGGGTGATCTTGGGCAAGTCACATGCTCTCAGCTTCAGAGAAAGGCAATGGCAAACCTCCACTGAACAAGTCTTGCCAAGAAAACCCTATGATAGCTTTGCCTGAAGGTTGCCATAAGTTGGGGAAAACATGAAGGCACACAACGACGACAACAGGTGGTCTGTGGGGGAAGGATGGAGATTCTTCTTTTACCTAACTAGACATGCGTCTAGTTAGGTAAAAAAATTCTCAGAGATGACCAGCAATTACAATGACAATGGGTTCAAGGCAGAAGGATCTTTCTAAAGCCAGGGGCTGTAAGAGACTTACAGAAATCTAGCAATTTTTCTCTTCCAAATGGATGCTAACATAATTGGGAGGAACAGGTTAGGACTCAGCGTTGAATGCATTTACAAGTAAGTTCAAATCACCCTACCTAAGAAGATATCCTGGGACAAGTTTTGAGCCAGGGCAGTTTCGTCCTCATTTGAAACACTGTCTCCAATTATAGCAGACTTGCACTGAATTTATCTTTGCTGACTGAATTAATTTCAATAAAAGATGCTGTGCAATATAGTAATGTGGTGTGTGAAGGTCATTGGATCCTCTTGTTGAAGGGAACCATAGCAGCGGCATGCATTTTATCTTTTTATCTGTGAATCAAGTGAGATGAGGACTACAGTTTTCCTCCATCCTACATTTCATTTCAATTGCTCTTGCATTTATACAGATATTAAAGATATTCCACACTGAATAAATGAAAGATGTTTTGTTTGTAATTTTATTGAGCATGAAGATTTTGCTCTGCATCCTCTCTGACATGTCCTTGGAGTTTAGAGATGTAGTGTTGGGTATATGCCATTCAAAACAATGGGCTGAAACTCCTTGTATCATAAGTATACTTAAATACTACTTTAGAAAAAGTTCAAAGCAGCTGAAGGGGAGTTCCTCACATTTTTCATTCAGACATAATCAGACCCATGGAACCTACTTAGCTTCCCTAGTGCTGGAGCATCAAGTGGTCCCAGACTCTTTGCTGGCTCTGACATTTAAAGCCAAAGAAATACTCCATTAGTTATTTATGGGTTACTCTGCGTGCAAGTGAAAAGGGAACACTTGCTTCCTAAAATCAATACAAATAATAAGTTTCTCACTTGAGAAGTCTCAATGGTTACATCATTGCAATTTTGTTTCATATCAGTGACATCAACTGGACTGATGCTTCAGTGGTTGGCACTGTCAATCACAGCTGAGGCTCAATTTAGTTTTCCAGTTTTCCATAAACATCTATGTGCCAAAACAGATCCATACACCAGCATGCATCTCACTGGTGGCCTAACTATTTTACTTGAACTGTCCTGAAGTGACAGCAGATAAGAGTACATACTGTTCTTGAGATCACTCACAGCAACATGTTCTGTCAGTAAATTCTAACTCTGGATGGTAGTTATATGCACAAATTATGATTCAGACATTTGCAATATTGGGGGGGGGGGGGAACCCAATTATTTTTTGCTTTTTTATCTACTGCAGGCTTCATTAGGAAATATACATAATTGCCATTTGTTTAGCTACCAAGATCTTTGTTCCTGGGTGAATAGCTTTGAAAAAAGACATTTTTAGGTCACAACCAGACAGGCTTCCAAAGAGAAGCATTTAAAAAAAAAACATCCAAGCAGGACTGATGAGTTTGGACATAGGCACATGTCTTTGTTAAAATCTCAAATTTTAAAAAATATATAATTAGGTATTAGCACTAGACTCACAAGTAAATGAAACAGCTCTCAATATTATGACAGTTTAGATAAACATGGGTAGATACAGTTGTTTTAACAGGCTTCAAGTGTTTCTGTATTTTTAGGTCTGAAATCCATATGCTTTGTCTCAAGGACCACAGTTAATTTCTTATTAATTCATTAATTTCCATTATATTGCAGTATAATTAGTTTCTGTTATAATCCTAATGGAATAGGGATTATACAAGCATTATAATAAGATAAAGATTTTAAAGCAAGCACAAAAGACACTAAAACTGCTATTTCAACGTTAACCTATTTCATTGAATAGGCTGTTTGGGAACCATGCTTTTAAAGTAGTGGTGGGTTTTGGTGTAAAATGTACTTTCATTTACTATATATTAAGGTAATTTGTGCATTGTGTATGAGGTCAGAATCTGTCAGGATGGGATGAGAATGGAATGTTGACTGGGAGTGATGGCTGGAATGTTTGAAGGGATTTTAATATTTTGGGCAAATGGCTGTTATGTTGACAGTTAATTTGGGCTGCATCCACACTACAGAAATAATTCAGTTTGACACCACTAACTGCCATGGCTCAATGCTATGGAATTCTGGGAATGGTTTATTGTGACACCACCTCTCTCTAACAGAGGAGGCTAAATGTCTTGTTACGTAAGTGCCTCATGGTGATGTGTGGATGCTGCGTAACAATGGCAGCTCCCGTTTACATGAGGCACTACCATTGTTATGGCACTGCACTGTGTTAGGTGCCGTGTGGTTGCTGCATGGTCCCTAACCCTAAAATCAGTGTCAGCATGGCACATCTGTGTGGTCTGTCCCGTGCCAATGTTATTTGAATATAACTGAGAGCCCATACAGACAGGCCAAAATAAAGCTGCTTTGAGTCACTTTAGAGGTATGCTGTTTAAATGATGTGTGCATCCTGAGGCCAGAAGCCATGTCAAAGGTACACTCCAGTCCTAACAACTGGATCCAGCTTTGGAAAAACTTCTGGCCTTTTAAGATGCATGTGTCATTTAAACAGCATACCTCCAAAGTGACCCAAAGCAGCTTTATTTTGGCCTGTCTGTACGGTTCCTGAAATTAAATCTCAAGACATTTAAATCCTTTGAGTTGGCTTTTTAATTTTCCATTTTGGCTTATGTTTTTGGTGGTACCCTCTTCTTTGTGACTATATAGAATTCTAAAGAATTATATAGAATTCTATAGAGCCCACCCTAAACTGTAAATAGGGATCTAAATACCCTAAAGCCACCAGATCCCACATGATCTCGGAAGCTAAGCAGAGTTAGCCTTGCTTAGTACATGGATGGAAGACCACCAATGAATACCAGGTGCTGTAGGCTGTATTTCAGAGGCAGGAACTGGCAAAACCACTCTGAGTTGTTTTGTCTAAGAAAACCCAATGAAATTCTTGGTGTTGCCATACACTGACAGGAGATGAAAGTGCACACTCATACACACACACACTCTCCAAATCCCAGGATTCCACAGGACATTGTCATGACCATTCAAGTAGAATAATAAAGTTATAACTGTGTTGTATGAAAGGGCCCTAGTAATGTGACATCAAAGTACTAGAATTTTGTAGTGTGAAAGAACGTCAGGTTGAGAATGGAATTGGGAAGGGATGTCTTAATCAGTTATTAAACCCAACTAGAATAAACAGGCCAAATAAATGCAATTTGCATTGATATTGACTTGCAATTCTGCAGTTGATTCAATAGGTTTACCTTAGTTGGATCTACCATTTGAATTTAGGTTAACAACAAATTTTGATATCTAGATTCTCCAAAAAATAGTTGGCCCTCTGTATCTAAGGATTCAGCCATCCACAGCTTGAAAACATTTTTAAAAATAAAATAAATCCAAAAACCAGACCTTGATTTTGCCATTTTATACAAGGGACACCATTTCACTACTCCATTGCATATAATGGGACTTGAGCATATATGAATTTTCGTGTCCACAGGGGTTCTGGAACCAAACCCTAGCAGATACCAAAGGAAAGTAAAAAATTAAATACATTAAGAGCAAAAATATTTCACAGGAAGTGTCTGCATTTTCATTTGATCCAAACTTATTTTCTACAAGGTTGGCAACTCTCTATTTTAGTTTTGGAACTACTTAAATAAAAGGAAGGGATCAGAAAAGTGCTGCTGTCACCCCATCCTATTAACCTACTTTTGGTGGCACAGACAGACTTGCACTGCTAAAGTGGCATCCAGCTGGGGGCTGGCAGAACTGTCAGCTCAGATTTTGCTTTGAGAGATGCACTATTTTTCTCTGGATTTGCCTAGAATTTTTGCATAATAGAACTGAATGTATTTGCACCCTGGCTTAATTCGTTGACCTTGCTGCTAATACACTGCAAACTGTTATGGCCACATAAACAGAATAAAAACCTGAAAGGAATGGGACTTTATATGAACTTGCCTATTTTATGCAGGAAGAAAAATCCAAATGTCATAATGCCTTACTCCATGGGAATACGGTTGAATGTACATGACTTTTTTGCTAGCTGAAAATGTGCAGCTAGGTGTAGAAATGTAGAGCCAAGAACTGCAGAGGGGTTCAAAGTAGATAAGGAAGAGTCACAATGAAAAGGGCAGTTAGCTGTCTACCAGGATGGAGAACAGCCAGACAATATACTTCTTCATTGCACAAAATAGCTAGAAATAGATCTGTACAGAGCTTTTCTAGGACATTCTGCATTAGCTGATTATATTGATCCAGTTTTGCTAACATTGTCACAAACCTTTTCTCTCCTTCACATTATGCTGGAATTTACAACCCTACAATGTCTAAAGTTATTGATACACCTGGACAGATGCACTTGTGTGATAAATCTCATTTGCCATGCACTGTAGTGCATTATTGGTTTCTCTCCAGATCTTCCAGAGGGCATGATGTAAAATAATGTTGGTTTGTTTTATCCTGATTCTAACATATACAGATAGATTTTTAAAGATGAAGCAAAAGTGAATCATAATTATGATTTCAAGATAAACAGGGCCTTTTTAAAAAAAATATCAATTTTTCCTGTTTTCGTTTTTAAATAACTTTGATTTAAGTGAGTTCACTGATTGGAATTAAGAAACTGATTTACCAAAATGAGTTGTTATTTTGGGTTTGTATTTAGCCATCTTTGGATTTTAGAATATTTAAGGGTACCTGATAAATGTACAGTTCAGTAATATTCTACTTAAACTATATCCACCTTAAGAAAAGTTCCACTACTTACAGAATGAACATTCCAATTACACCTTATTAATCTCTTTGATTAAGATCGATCATTGTTCGTTCAAGGATTATTGAAAATTTAAATCCTCATTGAAATGTCTAGACTTATAAAGCAGGTCATGCTTTATAGTCATATAAAAATTAGTGCTAATGGATCACAGTTGCCAGCTTAGAATGTTATGATTTTGAATAAGATAATAATAGCTGACTAATATTTGAGGTGAAAATGGGAAGAAAATATTTATTGTTCTTTTCAACCCAGATTTTGTTGTTATTCTTATTGTTGTTGATGATGATGATCATTGAGGTAGGAGTCACTCAAACTTATTTCAGTTGCTTCATGGGTTCCGTGTGCTCTAGACCACAAGTTGCTAGCACTTTGAAAGTCAAATCAAAGTCTAAATTTATATGATAAAACTAGCAATTTAACTAGAAATACTGGGTTAATTTTCCTTAACAAGTGGAAGGATAAATCCCACCATTCAGGGTATTTGTTAGCTGGAAATAGTTGCATGAGTTTAGCCATGAAATAATATGGGAGAATTTGACAGTGGTTAATATTCTTTGCCTAGGAGGCCGGCGCTAAAAACCACAAGAAGCAAAAGATGGAAGAAAGGCCACAGCTTTATTAGCAAATTTAACAAAACAGTAGGGTTGGCTCAAAGCATAAGGTAAGGATCTGAAGCATCGAATAACCCCCCGATTATTTGATAATCAGCTTGTCTGGTGACTGCCAGACATTGGGATGACCTAGGGGCTAAGGAACGCCAACTAGCAGCCCAAACACCAGGCGCTCTCTAATTCTCTAAGCCCCTAGTCACCAGGAGGCATATCCACATAGTGGCCCCCCGCAATGGCGACAACGCATGCCCTGCTCGCCCCCGGGTCCCTATTGACTCCCAAACCAGTGCTCCATAGCCCTGGTATCCAACCAACCAGATCCTGGCCTATGCTGCCGTCCCAAGTTGTGACAAAGAAAACCCACCAGCATGAGTGGATGGTGAGTGGGAGAGCTGAGCATAAAATGGCTGTGGAGCCAGACCACATGGCCAATTTATAGGCCATGGCTCTACCCCCTCACCTGATGGCGAGGTTCCTCCCCCAAGGCAGCTCCACCAATGAGCTGCCTTGGAGGACCGGAGTCTCACCATCGAGACTGCCTCCGCCCGTACCAGAGCAGTGCAGGCGGAAGGGGAGATCCCTTCCGCCCGGCACCACCAATCAGGGCAGAGGACAGCCCCAACCTGGAAGTTGGGGCCCGGGAGCTGCGCTGGCTCCCGTCGGCAAAGCGGCTGGCCTGGTGAGGCGGGCAGCCATGTTCTTTCATCATAATCTTATATGAAAGTATAATATATGTGACTACTATCAATCTATAGTATAAGAAAGGTAATCCTGATAGTCCATGTGCCAAGTCTGAATGGCCCCCATGTCACACGGTGTCACTGAGCTATTTAAGAGTAAAACACAACAAAGATAAATGCAGCATATTTTAATGAGTCAGATTCTATTGATGAGAGAACTAAGGAGCTGGTGGAGACCTAACAACCTCAGTTCAATAAATAATTGTATGTTAAACCAAGAACAAACCTTATGTCCAAGATCCCATTCACACTGCAAAATTACAGTGCTATTATTCCATTTTAATTGTTGTTCTATCCTATGGAATTTCAGAATTCGTAGTTTAGGGCGGTCATTTAGAATTCTCAGACAAAGTCCAAGGATTCCATACAGTGGAAATATAGCAGTTAAAGTAAAACAATAGTGCTACAATTATGCTATGTGGATGAATGTCATTTTGTTAGCTTTGGCCCAGCTTTCTAGTCTGTTCAGGTCATTTTGAATTTTGATCCTGTCCTCTGGGGTATTAGCTATTCCTCCTGATTTGGTGTCATCTGCAAATTTGATGAGTTTGCCCCCAATTTAACTAGAAATACTGGGTTAATTTTCCTTAACAAGTGGAAGGATAAATCCCACCGTTCAGGGCATTTGTTAGCTGGAACTAGTTGCATGAGTTTCGCTGTGAAATACTATGGGCCAGTTTAACAGTGGTTAATATTCTCACCTTGTCTCGTTGAATAACACTGGCCCCAGGACAGAGCCCTGTGGGACCCCACTGATCACTTCTCTCCTGGATGAAAAGGAGCCATTGTCGAGCACCCTTTGGCTTCAGCCAGTCAACCAATTACAAATTCATGTAACAGTTACCTTGTCTAACCCACATTTTACAAGTTTGTTTGCAAGAATGTCATGGGAAACCTTGTCAAAGGCCTTACTGAAATCAAGATATACTATATCCAGAGCATTCCCTTCATCTACCAAGCTGGTAATTTTATCAGAGAAAGATATCCGATTTGTCTGGCATGACTTCTTTCTCTGAAACCCATGTTGACTTTTTGTGATTATGGCATTGTTTTCTAGATATTCATAGACTCTCTGTTCAGTTATCTGCTCCAGAATCTTTCCTGGTATTGATTTCAGACTAACTGGACAATAATTGTTGGGATCTTCTTTTTTCCCCCTTTTGAAGATGGGGACAACGTTTGCCCTCCTCCAGTCTGCTGGGACTTCTCCTGTTCTCCAGGAGTTTTCAAAGATTATTGCCAATGGCTCTGATATTACATTTGCCAGTTCTTTTAATACCTTTGGATGTAGTTCATCTGGTCCTGGAGACAATGGCGGGTTACAGACCGCCATTAGGGACGTCCTGAGGATGTCCCAGTTTGAAAAAGGGGCGTCTCTTCCAGATGCTCCTAACCCTATCACGGACAGAGTCCGTGACAAATGGCGGCGGCTGTTCCACACGGCCACCGCCATATTGACGTAGCGGACACTGTGCGTCCACACGTCGTGCCTTGGAAGTGACGGCACGAGTGCACGACTAGCGCCTCGCAGCATCTCTTCCGGGGCCCAGGAAGGAGCACGATTTCCATGCTCCTTCCTCAGAGCGTCTGGGAGCCACACAGTTTGGCCGCTGCGGCTCCCAGACGCTGCAAGCGGAGGCGGATCCAGATCACCGCAATCCGGCAGTCTGTAACGTGCCTTAAATTCATTTAGATTAACAAGATATTCCTGTACTATCTCTTTACTTATTCTGTGCCGAAATTCCCCTTTTCTGTCCTTTGCTCCATTATTCTCAGGTTGAGCACCCTTTTTCTTTTCTGAAAACACTGAGGCAAAGAAGGTGTTCAGTAATTCTGCCTTTTGTCTGTCCTCTGTTAGCATTTTGCCATCTTCTCCACGCAGTGGCCATACCATTTCCTTCTTCTTCCTTTTGCTGTGGACATATCCAGAAAAGCCCTTTTTATTGTTCTTAACGTCTCTTGGAAGCCTGAGTTCATTCTGTGCTTTAGCTTTTCTGACTTTACCCCTACACATGCCTGCTATTTCTTTGGATTCCTTTTTTGTGATTCCCCCTTTTCCCATTTCTTATACATGTTCCATTTCAATCTTTGCTCAGTTGAAAGTTCCTTAGTCATCCATCCTGGTTTCTTGAGACACCTCCCATTTTTATTTCTCACTGGAACTGTTTGAAATTGTGCCTTCAATATCTCCCTTTTGAGAAACTCTCATCCATCCTGAACTCCCTTATCCTTTAGTATTTCTGACCACAGGATCACCCTCAATACCTCTCTAAGTTTACTGAAATTCACTCTCCTAAAGTCTAGAATGCATGTCTGAATATGCCTGGCTTCTCCTTTCCACTGTATAACAAACTCCAGGAGAACATAGTCACTTTCACCTAATGATCCTACCACTTGCACCCCATTAACCACGTCATCCTTGTTGGTTAGGATCAGGTCTAAAAGAGCTGACCCCCTTGTTGCCTCTTCCACCTTTTGGGCAATGAAATTGTCTTTGAGGCAAGTGAGGAATTTGCTAGACCTTGAGGATTTTGCTGAGTTTGAATTCCAGCAAATATCAGATAGTTGAAGTCACCTATCACTACTACATCTCTACTTTCTGAGTGTGTAGTCATCTGTTCTAGAAAGGCATCATCCAATTCCTCCATCTAACTTGGCAGTCTATAGTAGACTACCACCATAACATCCTTGTTGTTTCCTCCCCTTTAATTTTTATCCAGATGCTCTCCACCTGGCTGCCAGTATTGGTGTCTTGGATCTTTTCACTGGTGTAAACATCTCTGACGTATAGTGCTATTCCTCCTCCTTTCCTGTTTGGCCTATTTCTCTTAAAAAGGTTATACCCCTCTATTTCTACATTCCAGTTATGAGACTCATCCTACCAGGTTTCAGTGATGCCTATTATATCATATTTGCTTTGTCGTACTAGGAGTTTGAGTTCATGTTGCTTATTTCCCATGCTCTGTGCATTAGTGTAGAGACATCACAGACCAAGGGTCCCCTTTACTTGCTGCCTGTGCAAATTTTTTGGCCTCCCACTGTTGGGTCCTTGCACTATTTGTCTTGTTTCCTCTGTGTCGGTTTGACTATTTTTTCCAGCCCTTTTGCCTTTCTTAATATCTCCCACCCCCACAAAACTCAGTTTAAAGCCCTCCTGATCAAATTATTGAGACTGTTGACAAAAACATTTCTTCCAACTTGTGTGAGATGCAACCCGTCCATTGCAAGAAGTCCCTCCTCATGGAACCACAGCCCATGATCGAAGAATCCAAATCGTTCTCGGCAGCACCATTTGCGGAGCCAGTAGTTCACATCCGCTATTTTCCTCTCCCTTCCTGGACCATGCCCTTCAACTGGCAGAAGAGACGAGATGACAACCTGTGCATCCATTTCTTTCAGCTTCCTACCAAGCTCCTCGTAATCCCTTTTGATGTTCTGCAGGCTATATCTTGCAGTATCATTAGTTCCCACGTGGACCAAAAGGAAGGGGTATTGGTCTGTAGGCTTGACCAGTCTTGTCAGCCTCTCTGTCACATCATGGATCTTTGTGCCAGGGAGACAACACACCTCTTGAGACATCTTGTCAGGCCTACAAATCACTGCTTCTGTACCCCTCAGCAAGGAGTCCCCCACTACGACTACACGCCTCCTCCGAGGCTTAGTAGTGACTGTTCCCTCTGGTGGAACTCTCAGGCTCCCCTGCCTTGTCCCTGAAGTCTGTCCATGCTGCTCTTCCTCATCCTCCTTGATAAGAGAAAGAGCTTCGAATCGATTCTCTAGCTGCAAGCTCCCAGAACAATCCCTTCTTGGCCTACTTCTCTGTGTGACATTCCTCCAGCTGTCTGCCTCCTGTGTATGTTAAGTGACCTCCTCTGCCCCAGCAATTTCCTTTCTTCTGTATTGTCCCTGGCAGATTCCAACACTTCCAGAGTTTATTATGACACAGTTTCCCATCATGTCCAGATCAGATCACCCCATGGTTTGTAAACAGACTGAATGATTGTTTCTTAGTCTGAGAGAAAATGCAGCCACCCGATTCATCGGTCAGGCCATGTTGCTGCCAGGAGCTTTGCCACTGCAAGGCTGCGAACAGGCTTGGTCGCGCCCCAGTGTGCCTTGCTGGGATGCTCAGGCCTGGGATTGGTGGCCGAGGTGAAAATGGGATGGACATCCGCCTCCCGAGGCCTCTCCAGGAGGCGTGGGGTCCCTCTCTATGGTCTCCCCGGGACATCCAGGGCAGCTGATTCATCGACTGGTCTTGGGGGTGGGGCAACTTCCCTCCTGGGTCCTCTCACATACTGGCTTATTTAAGGCCATGTTGCTTCCTGCTTGGAGCCATTTTGCTGCTTGCTGCTATTGCTGCTCAGTGCCATCTGCTGCTCAGTGCCATTTGCTGCTCACACCTGTTGCTGCTCGGTGCCATCTGCTGCTCGATGCCATCTGCTGCTTGGCTCACCCACCCACCCTCCCTTGGGTGTGTGGTTTTTCATGTCACAACTTTAAGGGCGGCAGCATAGGTCGTGGATCTGGTGGGCATGGTTTCCAGGGCTGTGTAGCACTGGTCCGGGAGTCCCTTTGGGACACAGGAGTGCTGAGGGCATGCATTGTGGCCATTGCAGGGGCCACAGCATGACAGCGTCTCCTGGTGACTAGGGGCTTGATATAATAATAATAATAATAATAATAATAATAATAATAGCTTTATTTTTAGCCCGCCTTTCCTAGGATCAAGGCGGATCACAACAGCCAAACACGATACAATCAATATACAAAAAATTAAAACACAAAAATACAAAACCTCACAATATCTTACAACAATTAAAATCCAGTTAAAATTTTTTCCAACTAGCACAAGATTACAAGAACAATGAGGAGAGAGAAGGGGGCAACATGGAATGTTAGGAGTAAGCCTGCTGGAACAAAAAAGTTTTAAGCCCCTTTTTGAAGTGTTCCAGGGAGGTGGCTGAGCGGAGCTCGATCGGAAGCAAGTTCCAGAGGATGGGGCCCGAGAGAAAAGGCCCTCTGAGTGGTGGTAGAATATCTTACCTTTGGGACTCGTAACAATTGCTTCCCAACAGATCTGAGTGTGCGGGGCGGAATGTATGGGGAGAGGCGGTCCTCCAAGTACCCTGGGCCCAAGCCATATAGGGCTTTATAGGTAATAACCAACACCTTGTATTGTGCCCGGAAGCGAATAGGCAGCCAATGGAGATCTTTCAGAATTGGTGTTATGTGACTGGTCCTGGAAGAGCCAGTGACCAGTCTCGCTGCCATGTTTTGAACCAACTGAAGCTTCCGAGTATGGTACAAGGGTTGCCCCATGTAGAGCGCATTACAGAAATCCAAACGAGAGGTTACCAGAGCATGTACTACCGTTTCAAGGTCCCCCCGGCCCAGGTAGGGTCACAGCTGGCCTATCAGCCTAAGCTGATAACAAGTGCTCCTGACCGTTGCATCCACCTGGGATGTAAGATGGAGTGACGAGTCCAGAAGCACCCCCAGATTGCGAGCTGAGTCCTTCACGGGGAGCGTGATCCCGTTCAGGACAGGTGGACAAACAACCATTCCCAGGCCAGGAGAACCTATCACAAGCACTTCCGTTTTCTCTGGATTCAAACTGAGTCTGTTTTCCCTCATCCAGCCCATTACCGACTCCAGACAGGCATTCAGAGGAGAGATGCCATCCCTGGTCACTGCAGCAGCCAGAGACACAGAGAAGACTATCTGGGTGTCATCAGCGTACTGATAACACCGCACCCCGTGTCTCTGGATGATCTCACCCAGCGGTTTCATGTAAATGTTGAATAGCATGGGGGACAGAATGGCTCCCTGAGGGACACCAGGTGTAAGTGCCCTCCTATCGGAGCACACGTCCCCCAGCTGCACCATCTGGGACCGACCCGAGAGGTAGGAACGGAACCACTGGAGCGCAGTGCCACCAATTCCCAACTCTCCCAGGCGTCCCAGAAGGATACCATGGTCAATGGTATCGAAAGCCGCTGAGATGTCTAAGAGCACTAACAGGGACACGCTAGCCCTGTCCATGGCCAGACAGAGATCATCGGCCAGGGCGACCATGGCAGTCTCAACCCCGTAGCCCGCCCGGAAGCCGGTTTGAAATGGGTCTAGAAAATCAGTTTCATCCAAGATCGATAGAAGCTGGATGGCAACCGCCCTCTCAATCACCTTCCCTAGAAATGGCAATAGCGATACCGGCCGATAATTATTATGCATCAGGGGGTCAAGGGAGGGCTTCTTTAACAATGGTTTTACGATAGCCGTTTTCAAATTAGATGGAAATTGCCCATCCCTGAATGATGTGTTTATTATTCAGCGTAAAAAGGTAGTTATCACTAATCCCCCCTGAGCCGCTAGCCATGAGGGACAGGGGTCGAGAGAGCAGGTTGTCTTCCTAACACTTCTAAGGATCTTGTCCACATCCTCGGTACTTACAGACTCAAAGTGATCCAGTCTAATTGAGTCCACGGAAGCTCTGGAGACCTCTACACTGGTTTCTGACCCAACAATGGCATTGAGATCAGCCCTTATCTGAGAGGTTTTATCCGCGAAGAAGTTGTTAAATTGGTCGTAGCGATCAGATGCATGCGATCAGATGGTTGTATGGACGGATATATGGCATTCCCTTAGCCCCTAGGCCATCCCGAAGCCTGGCCGTTACCAAGTATTACGGTTCATCATACAACAGCAGGTTGTATGATGATCCAGATCCAGACCTCATGCTTTGAGCCAACCCTACTTTGCTAGCTGGTTGCTTAAAAAAGTTGTGGCCTTTCCTTCATATTGCTGGCTCCTGTTTTTCTTGTAGTGGCGGCCTCCCAGGCAAACAGGAAAATATGGTTTAACAAATCCAGAGGCACTTAATCCTGTCATGCAAGAGAAGGAAGGGAAGAGAAAAGGTGAGTGTATGGACACTAGGCTGATTCATTGTCATTATATGTGAATTGGCCAAATCAAGTACAGTACGGGTTATAGATCTCTCAGATCATTCTGTTGAGATTGTCACTTCATACAATCTCCATTAGTCATTTTTTCCATATAATGAATGATCTCCTTTAGCATAATGTCACTCTCATATTAACAACTACTTCTCTGTTTGTGCACGTACCACTAATACACTTACTGAATATATAAACTATGTTCCAGAGAAACATACTGGTAAGTTTGAAACAAGAAAAAGATAGGAAGATTTTTAGTGTCCCAATAATATAGCAGTTATTGCTAGCATTCTCCTTCTTTCAATGTATAGCTGCTGTTTTTGATTTGTACCATTCTATCACATTCTACAGTTAACTCATCATGTTTGACAGAATGTCACATATGATGACATTTTTTCTCAGACACCTAACAAAGAAGTGACATAACACATAACAGTCTTTTAGTGAGCAGCCCCTTGCCTTTGTGTGTTGTTGAGGAAAGCAAGGTAGGTTCATCCTGAATATGCAGCTCTAAACTTGCAGTTCTGAATATGCTTTTCACTATTGTACAATATCGTTCAATCAGAAACTATTTCAGATACCAGATTCCATGCCCAAACTGACAAACTGCCTAGTATTAGAAAAATTCCAGAACCTTGAGTAATATTTGTGGTATCCATTTCAAGGCATTTACAAAAACTGTCCTTTGCAATGGAGAAAAAACAAATCTTAAAGATCCTGTTCTAAAGCAATATTCAAACAACACCCCTGAACATAAATATTAACATCTCAGCTTTTATAGTTTTGCGGAGTTTTTGCAGGCTATGTGGCCATGTTCTAGAAGAATTTATTCCTGAGGTTTAGCCAGCATCTGTGGCTGGCATCTTCAGAGAATGCTGGCATGGAAGAGAGTTGGGTATATATATACTGTGTGACTCTGGGTAGGGATGAGTGATCTCCATGTTAATCTGTATATTGTTCTGTTGTTGATGGTAAGGCCTCAGGGTGGGAGGATATGCAAAGAAGATTAGTGTCTGATTAATTAGTGATCATTGTCTGCTAGGAAACCCCTGACCCTGGGTGGTTTCTCATTTGCATTTGCTGAGTCTTGATTTTGCTGTTTTTCAGGACTGGTAGCCAAACTTTGTTCACTTTAAGGGTTTCATCTTTCCTGTTAAAGTTGTTCAAGTGTTTGTGGATTTCAATGGCTTCCCTATGCATTCTGACCTGATATTTGTTGGCATAATCCAGTTCTGGTGCTCACTTTGTGCATTTTCAAGCCCCTAGTATTTCTGTATCATATTTGTATGTATATTCATATGTTTTGATAGTTTTTCCCTTTAAGCTATACCTGAGACCTTACTCCAAATTCTATCCCATACCCACTGAATCAGTTGCTGAATAGCAAGTGAACACTTACATAAAACCCATTTGATCCAGGCACTCTGGATGCATCTACACTGTAGAAATAATGCAACTTGCCACCACTTTGAGTTCTGTAGATCCATCCTTGAATTTGTCATTTTGCAAGCCTTCTCTGCTAAACAGTGTTGGTGTCTCAAAAAACTACAAATCCTATTAATCTATAAGATGGAGCCATGGCAGTTAAAGTAGTGTCAATCTGCATTATTTCTTCAGTGTAGATGCACCCTGTGTTTAATATGATATTATTTTGTTTGAATTCATTCTGAAGGTGTATGGAAGTAGGTGTAAAGCCCTACATGGCTTGGGTCCTGACAACTTGCGGGAGCACCTACCTCCATATAATCCTCCCCTCACATTTTGGTCCTCTGCGAAGAATCTGCTACAACCTAAGAAAACCAGACTTTCAACGGTGACCCAGAGGACCCTCTCATTAGCTGCCCCCAGGCTCTGGAATGACCTGCTGGACGAGATCCACCATATTACCACCTTGGAAGCCTTTAAAAAGGCTATTAAGACAGATATCTTCTGGCAGGCCTACCCAGACTAGGTTAGATCCATTAGACTTACTCCCTCCGCTATTGACACCTCTATTGATACCGATAGCAAAATTGATTGATACCATCACCCCCGTCCCCCCGCTAATCTTCCGCTATTCGTTCCTTCTATTGATTGTATTTTTAGATAATACTTTATCTTGTATTTTATTGATGATTTTATTCTCTGTTGTAATACCCCCTTGATCTGCAGGGAGAGGTGGGAAATACAAATAAAATTTATTATTATTATTATTATTATTATTATTATTATTAATCTGCCCAAAATTTTAATGTATTCCTATTGGATAGTTTTAGGTTTTTCGATGTTTAATCTCTTTTTATGTGCTGATCACTGTTTTTATGATGGGGGGAGGGTTGAGGTTTGGGTTTTTTTTAAATGTAATTTTTAATTGTTTGATGGTTTATTTATACTGTTGGAATCTGTTTTGATTCCTTTGTGAAAAAGCAGAATACAAATAATAATAATAATAATAATAATAATAATAATAATAATAATAATAATTATTATTATTATTATTATTATATCTATTATCAGAATGCTTCCCCCAGTGGATTCAAAAGAGGAACATTTTTTCTCCTCACTCCAGCTTCCTGTGCATTCCAAACAACATTTTCTACAGGGGTAGAAAACCTTCTGCTCAGGACTGTAGTGGAGAGAGAAAGAAAGTTTACACTGCTGTTGCAGTGTCACTATGATACAGTAATAAATTTAGGCTGTGAAAGACTCATGCATGTAAATTTCATCTCAACATGACATACACGTGTTTTGTACACACATGTAACAATTAGAAATGTGAGAACTAGGAGAAGTATGGACAAAAGGACATTCTTGCTAGATTAACATCTGTTTCGTGTTTCTAAATTTCCTGTTAGGCTTTTCATTCATTCTGAAAACAAACTGTGGACTTCATGTATAAAATTATATTTGAATGCTTTCACTGAATACCTAGACACCTCATTTAAACTAATATTTCAAATTAGCACTAATCTGTAACCCAAGTGATTCATTTCTACAGTGCTCTCCACAAAATTCTGCTGAATTAACCTGTTATTCTTAGGTACCAGAACTTTACAACTGAGGAGCAATATCCGTCCCCACGCCCTTTAACATTAAAACATTTTCAAAAGAATCATGCGTTAATATTAAAGACAATTTTCTTGCATACCTGAAACAGATGATGAATTTTCTGACACATAAGAAAATACCTTTGTTTAAAGGAAAAGTTAAGGAATTAAACTAACTTACTGATGATCTGAAGAAGGATTTGCCTGCTCATGAGAATTATAACCATTAACAAATATTAACAGCTATGAATATGGATGCAATCCATATTTCATCTGCTAATCTCTTTTATTGCTATGAGAAACAGTGAATCTAAAAATTAAATTTAATTAAACCTAATTTTATGGAGGACAAAAATCACGTATTTATTTAAAAGATCTTTCCACTACAAAGCCATAGCATCCACAACAGAACAAACACAATGAAAGCATAAACATCTGGAGGGAAAGAAAATGGTAAAATCACAGTAAATACAAAAGAACAGAACAGCATACACAGAGTAAAAAAAAACCCGAGAGTTTTCTGGCTAATGCATAATATACTAAGTACATGAAGTGCAACTGTGAAAAAATTACTAAAGACAGAAAAATGTAAAATAAAGATAAACCTAACATTAAGAAAATATGACATTTTTAAAATAAATAAAAATATAGCATGCTTCAAGGTAAGAAAAAATGTTAAGATGTAAAAGTAATAAGTCAGATATTAAAATGCTTGAGAAAATAGAAAAGGTTCTTTTCCTGACAAAAAGTCTGTAATATATGTGCCTGGTAAGGCTCTCTCGGGAAAACTGCTCTTTAGGGTGCTACTACTGAAAAGGCACTCTTTTGTTAATAATACAAGCCTTTAGAGATCTCTCATTCATAGTATTGCCATAAAAGACGGCCGCCCGACTGAGTGGGCAGGCCGTGTTGCCGCCGGAGCGGCGACGCAGGCTCGGTGGAGTGCCCCAGCATGCTCTGCTGGGGCGTGCTTGCTGGCGATTGGTTGCTGGGGAGGGAAAGGGAGGTACTTCTGCCTCTGAAAGGCTGCTCTGGGGGTGGATAGTCCCTCTCTATGGTTGCCTCGGTCCTCCAGGGCGACCGATTGGTTTGGCTGCTCTGGGGGCGGGGCAACTCCCTTCCCAGCAACCCCCTGGGCATGGCCTATTTAGGCCCAGTTGCCCAGTGCACAGTGCCGTTTGCTGCTTGGCTCTCCCACCCGCCCTCCGCCAGGGTGTTGGTGTTTGTCACAACTTTGGGGCGGCAGCAGAGGGTCTGGATCTGGTGGTCATGGTCTATATGGTTGCATAGCACTGTATCGGGAGTCCCTATGGGACACGGAAGCGATGAGGACATGCGTTGTGGCCATTGCGGGAGCCATAACGTGACACCGCTTCCCGGTGACTAGGGGATTTAATTTGAATGCAATCACTAGGTTGCATGGATATGAGAGGGCGTTCCATCAGCCCCTAGCTCATCCCGATATCTTGCTGGTATATGACTGGCCAGTATCTTACAACAGCGGGTTGTACGATGATCCAGACCTCATGCTTTTGGCCAACCCTACCTTTTGGCTGCTGGTTTTGCGTGAATAAAGTTGTGGCCTTTCCTCCATATATGGCTCATGACTTATTGTGGCGCCGCCCTCCCAGGCAAGTCAAAGCCAGCTTGATACTGTATAACAACAACAATAACAACAACAACAACGCTGATATGGAGGGCCTGTCCAATGCTAATATGTATGTTGTGTGCCTCCAAGTCATTTCCAAATCATGTGATCCAAATGTGAACTTATCATGGGGTTTTGTTGGCAAGATTTGTTCAGAGGAGATTTGCCATTGCCTTCCCCTGAGGCTGAGAGAGTGTCACTTGCCCAAGGTCACTCAATGGGTTTCATGGCTGGAGAGGAGATTGGAATCCTGGTCTCCAGAACTGAGTCCAATGGTCAAACCACTACATGACTTGTGTCACACTTCGCATTGGTTTAAAATCTGTAACTGCTATTGTTCTGATATTTTAGGCAAAGTATATAAATATCTCAAAGTTACCCTTCAAAGATATGAAAATAATAAACAGACTTTGGAAATGGTATTACGGGAGCTCCATATCTGAAAATGGAAGGTTGCTTTAACTTTGTTACTGTATTAAAACATAACTGGATGTGGTGCTGGATTGTTAAGATGGGGTGGGATAGAAGAAGCCACACAGGCTCAGAGGTGAAACTATCTTTTAGCCCTACTGTTCTGTTTCCATGGCCCAGAACAGACAGGCATGAAAAAGCAGCCTAAGCTCTCTCCAGCCAGAAGCAGGTAGGGACCCCACTGTCTGCAAGGCCTGCTCCCAAGGAGGGCCATGGACACAGGACCAACCGGTGCAGCTAGGAGTCAGACTATCCTGGCTCCTTTTTGCTCTGGTCCACTTTGGAGGCATATGTTGTTTAATCAACATGACTGCAAAGCAGCCTAAAGCTGATTGATTAGGCCCATTTATTACACCTCCTTATTTTTAATCCAAATATTTAATTTGAATTTGTTTAATCAATGGCACATGATAACACTTGAACAAAATGGAGCATGATAAGGGTGAATTTACCCTTGGAGGTTTAAGAATGCTAGTATATACAATTGCAAGTGTCATTTAGGAAATTGTTGCACCCAGAAATCCCACCAGGATAGATGCAGGATTTAAAAGTCAAAAACAGGTATTATCACACTTACCCATTTCCAGGCTATATGCAGCCCATATCTATCCCTGGCAGCCCATCTGCAACCCAGACTTTTGCCATAGATGGGATTTTCCTGTTTCTGAAAAAGGTCCAGGTTGCAGATGGGCTGCCCATGATGGGTATGGGATGCATACAGCCTGGAACGGGTTGATAATACCAATTTTTGAATTTAAATCCTGCATCTATCCCAGCAAGATTTCTGGGTGCAATAATCTCCTTAGTCTGCAAAACAAATTCACTGCCTTGTACACATGGAAAATACTGTAGCAAACAAAGGCCACTGGCATGGGAAGTGTTTCTATATAACATGTTGAAACATAAGACATTTTGATTTAATTTGGGCTTAAGGTTTTGGTTCTGTTTTGTGTCTCTCTTAACCAAGTGAACTTTCCTTTGCCTAGTCTATATGTTGTGGATTCATTCACTTACACATGTAACACATACATCCAGTAAAAAAATATGCCAAAATATCAGTGCAAGTTTTCTGACTGCTGAACATTTTATTACATAAGAGAAGCATTAATCTCCACTGCAAATGCAGAAGTACTGCATTCTACCACCTCGGGCTTCTTCTATTTCATTCTACAAGAGTAAGCTAGACCATATATAAATCAAATCAAATATGATCATTTATGCCTCAAGAGAGTATGCATATCATATACAAAGTATCTTTCTCCTTCTGAATGAACATTAAATACATTTATTATTAATTACACTTCCAAATCATTTCCTTTTACATAACATAAAGAAAGATCAAAGGTGCCTCCTGTGTGGTTTAGCAGAAAAGGTTAGTTTTCCTTTAGGACTAAGTATATCAGAGGGATTTTCAGCCAGCCAATGGAAGCAGCAAAAGTGGAGTGAAATGCCTCACAAAATGGAAACAATGGTATTCAATAGTATTTTATATTTCAACTGTGAGTTAAACTTTGATTGCAAGCAATATTGTTCAGTTTACCAGACAGACCATACACACACAGAGAAACTATATTAGGTATATTTAAGTTGATGTTTTAATTGCTGGCATAATGCAGTGCCTCACTTTATAGTGCATTTACATTTCTGAAATAATACAGTTGCTCCAATAAAAGATAAACACAGTATAGATTTCAGCCACTATTTAATTTTGTTTCAATAAATTGTGATTGTGAGGACTTCTGAATTTCATAATAAAATTCTGTCCTTGAGAGAAAGATTTTCAAACCAACCATCTCATTTATATTGTATGGTTCGTAGGTGTGTCCATGTACATATATATTCATGTATATGTGTAGGTATATGCATTAGACAATCAGGATCATGCCAGCTGGCCCTGCTCCAAGCTACAAATGTTTCACTCTGTGGTTATTTACATCTTACCTTTCCTTTTAAAAATCCAAGTTGCTAACAGCAAAACACAACAGAATGATCAAAGGTACAAAGCAACAGCAAGAGATAAAAACTTCAGAAACAAGCAGCTACCAAAACAAAAAGTTATCAAGGAGATTATATAAACCCTGGAGAATAAAACAGCATGGAAAGTCAAAAAGTAAAAGCCAGACATAGTTCTATTTGGTGTGTAAATATTAAAGCCATCCTAACGAGAATGGCCTTTAAACTCTAGCTAAAGGTTACCAAGGAAGGACTTCTGAGCAATGAAGCCCAGAAACAAGGTATAGCCAAAGAAAAAATAAATTTGAGTTTGGGGCAAATCAGTACAGCTGTAAAGTTAGCAGCTTCCCATTTCCTGGGAATCCGGGGGCAAAACCCTTCCCCATTGCCATTCCCTTCTCCTTTTTGTGTCATGTCCTTTTAGACTGTAAGCCTGAAGCAGGGAACTGTCAAAATAACAATCTGTAAGCTGCTCTGAGAGCCTTTGTGCACTTTAGGTAATGGGGTATAAATACTACTACTACTACTAATAATAATAATAATAACAACAGAGAACAGAGTTAGGCCCTTGTAATATCACAGGCATAGGTCATTGTGATGCTATGGGTGTAATGAGAAAGGCTTGGGAGGTGGACTGGAAAATGGGCAGTGGGCACTCCACAGCCAACTCCCCTCCCCCCCCCCGAAAAAGGGGGGAAGCATTAAAAAAAACTGGGCAAGCAAAATACATCCACTAGCTGCAGCAGTTGCCATCTTTCCCACTAGGGCTTATGTCCCACAAGATTTTATCTAAATCACATTCAACTAGATGAAAATGCTATTGCAGTGAGAGAGGAGGCATCGCAAGAATAACACCAGGACACTCAATTGGAAGGAAAAGGTCCTAACTTTATTAAGTACAGCTGACAGGTAGGGTTGGCCCAAAGCATGAGGTCTGGATCCAATATCGACCAACCCGCTTGTTGACTGATGAACCAAGTTGCCCGGTCATGGCCAGGCTTTGGGATGACAAAAGGAATAACCAAGTGATCACACGTTGGCATCTCCACCCCTTGTCACCAGGAGATGCTGACAGGAGTTGCCCTTGCAATGGCAACACCTCAATGTTCCCCAAACCCCCAGGTCCCTGAGGGACTCCCGATCCTGTGCTCTGCAGCACAAGAAGCCACGCCCATCAGATCCATGGCCCATGCTACCACCCAAGGAAAGTCATGACAGCATACCACCACTCCCAGCCAGAAAGGCAGTGAGAGTGGCAAGAGTCAAGCTGCAGTGGTGACTATCTCCATGACCACGTGGCCTTAAATAGGCCCACCAGCCAGTCAGTAACCAGATGAGGCAGAAAGCCTCCCAGTCATCTATAGACAGCCCCTTCGCCAGGGCCAAGCAATAGGAAGGGGCTACATCTCCCACTGCTTGGAGATGTAGTCCCAACTGGAGCCTGAAGTCCCACCCATCCCCAAGGTCCTTGCAGCCAATTGGAGGCTCCAAAACAACCCCAGCACCTGCTGTGAGAGAACTAGGTCCTGGGCCACACCAGGGAGCCAGTGCTGACCCACTGGCTTCCCCTCATCCCAGCAACCAGGCCAGCCCAGTAAGTCAGGCAGCCCCATTTGTCGCAGTTTGTGAAAAACCTCAAGGCTTTCCCCCACACCAGTCTTCTGAAGTTATGATGCTGCTGCTTTTCACCCTCCCTTTCTCCAAATAACACAAGGAGCCCACATATGTATATCTACTTTCTTTCCCTGGTCCCCCTTTCACTCCTTGCTTTTTGATGCAAAGATGTTGCACAAGCCCAGTAAATATAGAAATACCTTTACACTGAGACAGAGAGAGACCCTTAATGCCAGCTGTGAATTTGTGGAGATGGGTGGCTAGATTTAAAGCCACTTTACATGCAAGAATTGAACTTTATCTTCTTCTAGTGGTGCTTGCCCAGTGATAGGGAAGCATAGTAATTCCCTAAAATTTCACCTGGTGTCCGAAGAGTTGCCACACCTACAATAATGCCACTGCTATTCATTTTAATACATGTATGGATTCATACTGGGGAAGGTAATCTTGTTGATCCCCCTTTCCTCAAATTTTCATGGTTTTAAAGGTCATACACAAGATCTGGGATGAATCCTATGAGCAAATAGAAAGCCAGTATAGTTGTCTCACCAACAGCTCAACATGTTCCAAATGCCTACCTCCAACTCACTATTCTGGCCATCACATTTTCAGCAAGTTGATGTTTTGGAGATTGCCCTCTGGAGCTCATTCTATTGTCTTTGTGTGCAGTCCATACACGTATCAAAGGTGTGTGCACATAAGTGCGCAATTGCATACACAGAGAGAGAGAGTCCTAGAGATCCTGAAATAGATTTAATTCTGTTATTATGCTGAAATCAAAAATAACCGTGGCTGCATGTCCTGCTCATGTATTACAGGCAAATGGTATTAATTATATGAAATTTCTTTTTCATGTAGAAAAAAAAATGCCCTTTTTTTAAAAAAAAGTAAGATAATAACATAATGAAGACCTTTTGTTTTGTTTTTTCTGTGCTCCTGGAAAAGGTTTACAATGCCCTTGTTTCTTGATTCATACTCAATAAACAATGAAGCAATTTCCCCAAAGTAACAATCATACATACCACTTGCCTGGGCTCATGATTTTATTAGATTAAATATTTAAATCTAGCTATGTGGTACTGCTGGTGATTCCCTAGGCAGCTGGAGTTTTATATTACCACTTATATTGCTAGGGCTTCTTCTTCTCAACCTGAGCCCTCCTGCTGGCATTACCAGCCACATGGCAGCTGCACCTCTAAGAGCCTTCAGCAAAATACGAGCATCAGAAATTGCTTGCAGCTCACATCTGAGATCCAGGGCTGGCTTGTGATGAGGGAAAAGAGGGAGGGGAATCTATTTAGTACATAATCTAAATAATGATGCTCACTTTGGAAATTCAGTGTGAAGGCTATTTTGCAGCTATTTCTAGGTTACCAAAGTACCTTATGACACAAGTTAGAAGTAGGAAGTCATGGTTGTGGGCATTATCTTCTCAAACAGTGCAAAAGCATGCTTACTGAGTGCTCAGTAAATAAGCAGTTTTTAAGAATGAAATTCCTATGCATGACTTCTGTACTCTGCTGCTTTCAGGTGCTTTCCCCTCTCATTTGCTGGCAGGTAGCCTAAGGAATTTAAGAGTGGCAAAAGCTCATGACTTCACTCTTGGCTGCTAGATGATCTTTTCTTTCTGTAGTTTCTCTGTGCTACTAAAAATAAATCAACATCTCAACCCCGGATGGAACAAGTGAAAGCAAAGACAGTTACATATTTGAACTTACATATTTCCATTAACAGAAGTTCACTGATATTTGTCCTATATGCTAAATAAAAATATAGGTTCAATACACTCTAAGGATCGTAAACATTATTCCAGATATAAATATCCATGAAATAACCTGTACCAAGTTGAATACCTGTCTTATGGAACCCTTTCAAAGTGATCCACAATTTTTTCTTCTAGATTTTTTGGCCCCAGGTTTGCTATCTCATTGTGGAAGCTGTCTCAAAATACTGTCAATCTGAGACCCTCTCATCAGTCAATTTACTGGTGAGTAGAATTCCACCAAGCCAGTGTGATGTAACACTTTCAGTGTTGGACTGGGACTTAGGAAGACCAGAACTTGAATCCCAGTTTAGCTACAGAAACCCACTGGGAGACCTTGGGCAAATCACACAGTCTTTCAGCCTTAAAAGCCAATGGCAAACATCCTTTGAATAAAATTTTCCAAGAAAACCTATAATTCAGAATCAACATAAAGGCACTTTAACAACAACAAACTATTCCTACCACATTTCCATTAGTTTCAAACAAAGGAGTAATAGGCAACTTTGGAATGTTCACAGTCCCAAAATACATCACTGCCTTTTGATCTCTTCCATCAGTACAGAAGGAAAAAACATTCCCTCTCATATAGTCTGTATACCATAAACTACAAGGAAATGGCAATTTAGTTATTGTTTGGCACTGAAAGTCTTCCCTGTTCCAAACCAATATTACATGAGACTTTTTTTCTTCACTCTGCAATTAACCATTCACATTTCAGTCCATGTTTCAAAACAAAACACAGCAGCGTATTTAACTTTCCCCTCCAGCAACAATATTTTCTTCATATTGCTATTGTTTTTTCAGTGCTTTATTGATGACAATAATTCTTTTTTATGTCTTACTTCTTTGCTTCAAAATTTGTGATATTTCTATTTTGTCATTTTAGAACATGCTGATATATATTAATTGTTCTGTAGTTTTCTGCCATTTTCCGTCCGCTAATGCCCTTCTGCCAGTAATATAACAGTTTCTTACTGCTTATATTATATTAAAGATTATTATTGGGGTACAGATTTTATTATTTGGAGAAATAATGATCTCAGCAAAAAAGAGTAGGGGAATATAAAGTCATGTGCACACCTCCAGTTGTGCAATGAGTTTTTCTCCCTTCTTCACCTTCCCAAATCTTACCCTGAAGATCCCCCAAACCTCTGGAGCATATTTTGATGATAGCCAGAATGCTGGGGATTATCCCTTCTTAATTCCACTGGTGGAAGTTGTCCCTTCAATTGAAGGGATTAACTGGACAGAAAGCTTATAAGAAATAAATAGATGACTTAATTTTATAGTTATTTCCATAACATTTATATTCCATTACATTCAATAGCCAGCAGGAATAAATGCATCATTTCTACATTTAACTTTGAGAACTTAGACATTTTGATTTCATACTTAAATCTTTATAAATTCACCATTTGACAACACTGGCCTCAAAGAAAGTGCAGCAAATTTCAGTGAAAAGAATCTTTCAGATCTGGTTCAAACACGGTGATGGCACTAAAAAAAATTAAAGCTATAAATTAGAAATCTATCCTTTCCTGTCAGCAGTTAGCATGCTGAATATTTATTAATCTATTAGAGGGTTGTTTTTTATAACATCTCCCCAAAACGTTTTAGGCAGCACTTAATTGTTTCAAGACTAAAACAAAGATAAAATTCATGTGAAATCTGTTGGTAACTAAAATATGGAAGGTTAAAGGTAATGTGGTTAGACAGTGATTGTCCAAGATTTCCAGTGACCAAATTTTCTAAGCAAGTGTAACCAACAATTTACTAATAGTTAGACAGCGTTCATTAAAATGAGGCCTTTATGGCTAGATAATGGCCTTCCATCCATGGCTGCATTAGCATTTCCCCTTCATGGATATACAAACAACAATAAATAATTCTCAACATTTATTTGTTGGTGTGTTTCACTTAAAGTATATTTTACAATCACATCTTCAACAATCCAGTGATTGTATTCAACAATACAAGTTTTGATAGAAATGAAAAATTCAAAGAACAAGTCCTTGAGACAAATGTCACAGATCTTCCCATGATCTTCTTGGGTTATCTTTAATACCTTTAATGTTTTAAAACAGGATCAGTTCTACTCCTCTCAAGAGCAGTGCTTCAGTCCCTTCTAACAAGTCTTCTGAGAAAGAAGTCTACCAGCATCTACAAATATATGAAAATTGAACCTATTTATACCATTACTTAACAATGAACAAATTTAACATCAAACTATACCCTTATTTTAATGTTTGGTTTTAATTTCTAACAGCAGTAACACCTTGTTACCCTCCTGATAATCAATGTCTTCCACATGAAGATATTATTGATGCACACCTACAATATTTACAAGCAGATCATTACTATTCCCCTTGGGAGCAGTCCTTAAGTCCCTGCTGACAAGCCTTCCAAGGGAAAACAGCGTATTGAGCATGCTGTCACTGAAGAGAAAAACAGAGGGGCAACTGATACAGTGGCAGTGAATGTGTAGAACAATACCAGGACATCATGTCTGATCTCAAAATGTCTGTGTATTAAAAACTGTCCAATTCATTTAAGCAAAATAGGAGGGAATCTTCATCAGGATCAAACTACAAATAAATATTAATATTTATAAAAGATCAATAAAAATAAAGCGTGCCTGAAAATAAATATTTATCTTAGTGGTAACAAGTGTATCAATAAACCATAAATGCATGTTAACATGTGTAGTCAATACATATTACATTTCCATATAGAATACTGCATTGAAATATTATATAATTTTCACAAGAACAGTGACACTAACTGCTGAATATCTAAAAACAAGGAGAAAGACACACCGGATTCACCTGGAGCCATGGAATGAGATGTGAGGACAACAGCTGCTTTTTCTTTCACAGCTCTAATGCTTTTTAAAGGATTTGAGCATTCTTTTTATTTTAAATATAGATTTGTCTGTTGAAGCTGGATTCTAAGTAATACAATCTTTATTATGAGTCCCCTCCAAAAGTCCATATTGGACATGCCAAGTCACCATTTGGAAATCAGTGAGATGAATCTTTCAGATTCTCTATCAGGAAAGAGAGAGAGAGAGACAAGAAAGATTGTCCCATCATCTGTCTGTGTGTTATTTGTAGGAAGAGATTATTGAGATCCTGCTTAATAGTGTGTTTTTTTTTCTTTCTTTCTCATAGTTTATTATGATATTCCTCAAACTGTTTTACTAGCTGGAGATCCTGGCTAATAGGCCAATGTTGGCATCCCAAGCAGACATTCTTGGAAGCATATCCTACTGAAATAAATTTCAGAACTTCCATTAATACTAACTGATCTATTGGGAAAGAAGGACCATTCATTAATTACCACATACCAACTAGTAGCTCATCACTTTTTAAATTTGTAATATATACCCCCCAATCTCCCGTGTCTTAACAGCCATATATTTCTTGTGATGGCTATTATCCTTTGCAAAGCTCCCTTACCATTCTGTTTCATGGCTTCAAAACATACAGTGATAAATTCTAATGAAATAAAGAATCAGAATGGCCTTTGAAAAGACCCAGCAGTTTAAAAGTGTAATGTAGATGACTAGATAAATCTGAATCCATGTTACTATATCATCGTTTATTTAAAATTAACAAGACGTTGTATTAAAAACCTAAATGCAAGTTATTTATTTGCTTTCATCTCTCCACCACATGACATAATTGATAAAAACAAGGTTACATGAAATTTTCCTTTTTTTTGTTTTGTTTTGTTTACACAATATAATATATTCAAAGACAGGTATGAAATATGTGTAAAATACCACAAGTGCTTCTCTTTGAGAATAAAAATATACACATAATAATTATCATTTGCTTCTTTTTTCTTGGACCCACATTGACTAAAACAGGCACATAACTTTGGCTGTGTGATAATGTAAGACAATTACTTTACAAATGGCCATTAATCTTTATTACAATCTCAGTCAGCATAACAAATTTACAAACTGACCTAGTGCTAAGAAAGGGATAAGAGTGCTAAGAAAAAGTTAGGACCATAAGTTGGCAAGCTAGTGGGGATGGGTGAATCATACTATACAGCAAATCAGGAATCGGGAAGGACTGTCTGTAGTGTATTCAATAATGTCTTTAGTGTGTTAGGGTTTTCTTATTTTCCTTATCTTCTCATACCTTGAACTGTAAAAATACTTTCTCCCTATTTTAGGTAAAGCAAGAAAAAAAGTTTCTCTGAATATATGATGCCCACAATTGATTCTGACAGTCTATCTGTAACTTTTTGTTTATAGCATAAACCAAATCAAATAAACTTTAAACTACTTTAAAGAACAAACCTTAGCTTTGGCTGTGTCTCATATCCAGTTACTTCCCAGCTGAAGGTGAGGTAGGGAAACTCTGGAAGGAACTGGATGGTAGTTCTCTCTCAATAAAGAAAGAAAGGGTTCCTGCAAATGAGGCAAATAAGCCAGAAGGATGTGATGTTTTTCATAGTTGTCACTGTTGCTTTTAAAAATATCCAAATGACATTTCTGTTGTGCCAGACTATTTTCTAACAATTCCCAGTATCCGATGCAACTTTTTATTACCACCTTTGAGTGTGTTCTTTTTTTAATTCTGAGACACATTGGAACAAAAAGCTCTTCTCCTCTTTTCTTCCACCTTCCCAACTTTCTTTTGGAGTTGCAGTGACATAGTGTATTCACTGCATCAATAAACTGGTTCTGTTACCCTATAATTTTTTTTAAAAAAAATATTCAAAGTAATTCAGAATAGATGTGGACATCTAGGAAAATTCCCATCATCTAGCCATAAGCTACTGGTAAATATCATTTCTTCTTAAACCCATTACACATGTCAGGGGACTGCATTCAATCCATATTCCATAAATTAGGAATTACCCATGAAACCCATTAGACATACAGAAAAACTGTAGTCCATGTGCACATTGCTGTTGTATATAGCTGTTTGAAGTAGAGTGTTAAAAGTATTTGCTTGCTGTGTCATAGGTACTCACAAAACACTTTACCTGAGGATGTGTGAAGCGGTTCATAAATTGAAATAACAAGTATCTCCCTAATAATAGCAGTTTATTACAGAGTTTTTCCAAAGAGTATATATAAATACACACACACACACACACATACATACACATACTCTTTGGAAAAAAACCTCTGTAATAAAGTGCGATTATTAGGGAGATACTTGTTACTTAAATTTATATCTTTATAGAATATTTTTAAATATCCTTTATATTACAAAATATGGTAAAGAAACAATTAGAAAGTATGATTGATTGATTGATTGTATTTATATATCATCTACTAGCCTACAAGGGTGACTCAAGTGATGCACAACAAATAAAAGCATTTTAAACAATACAGAGATAAAACATTAAAAGCACATTAAAATATTCTTTATTTTTTTTAAAAAAGAATCCTTGAACATAATATTACAACAGGCAGTTAAAACAGACAGAACAGTTTGACACTTCAAAGGTCAGGGGGGAAAGCACTGTTTCAAGCTTCCTACAAAAAGCTCAAAACAGACAGAGTCAAGCTAACATCCTTTGGCAGTGAGTTGGAAGATAAGGGTACTGTTATAGAGAAAGCCCTGTTACATGTGCACACCAATTTAACCTCACAAGGTGTTGGGAAATGTAACAGGGCCCACACTCAGAATCTCAGATTCCAAGAAGAATCATATAGGACAAAGTTTTTCAGATATCCTCACCCCAAGCCAGGTTTGGGGCTTTGTAGGTCAAAACCAGAACCTTGATCTGAAAACAGAAATACATTGGAAGCCAATACATTTCTTGTAAGATCAGTCTTGTGTCAGATGTTCATTTTGGAAACTACAAAAGTCTGATCTTACAAGAAATGTACTGGCTTCCCTCTTTGCTTTTTACTGAAGAAGAACAAAGGCTTCTTCAACAAAATTCTTCTTTAAGAGAGGCTGGAGTATAGCCCTCTTTCAAAGAAGCATTTATAGTCTCTATCATTAAATTAGCCAGCCCTGCTCTGACAGTTTTAATTAATCAGGATGAAAATGGTTCTAACAGACAAATGATTGGCTTCACATCTCCAAGCAACTTGTCCACACCATCATGTTGAATAAACTGAAACTCATCCATTAAAACTGGAAAAGTATATGCCTCAGTTTTCTCAGTTACCACCCCAAATTTTACCTTTAATGTGGAGTCTAAGTCCAAGTCAGATCTGAATCCAAGCAATTGTCTCTGCAAAATAAAAAATAAGACCATGATGAGGAGGTCTTGGCGTGGGTGTTAAAATCCAACACAATACATTTGGAGGAAATCAACACCACCTCTGAGACCATCTCCAACAGCTCAGCCAGAGAAACAATTGAGTAGTGGAGTAGTACACCAATAAAATCACAATTTGGACTCAATTCTTTATTATGTTAAACTTTGGAGCTCAATACAGACAGGAACTCATGACAGATCACTGAAACTCCCCACCAAGACTTATCAGGTCTGCTGCTGCACTTTGAACACTGGTGTGCCCAAATGGATCTAGTTGACACCCCTCCCCCTTTAGTCAACCAGACTCCAGTTACATGTGCAAAGTCAGCTTGTGTGTCTAAAATAAAGTCCTGGATCATAGATCTCTTCCCAGTCATTGCCCTGGCATCAAGCAATAGCACTTTTTGACCTGAAGATGTTCCAGTAGAGCAGCCAGGAAGCTGTTGTTTGGATGGTAAACTAGAAAAAGGAGCACACACAAAATGTCTCTTGCCACCCTGTGGTTCCCCATTCTGCTCCAGTGGCCTGTTCTGCTTCCACTGCCATACATCCCCTCTGCACATTTTTACTGAAAAAGCAGCACCCACTGTGCTTTCTGAACACATATATAAAAGACCAAAATACCTATAAAGATTGGTTTGTCCTGGTGAACTCCTTTAACTTAATTATGTTCATACATTTATCTGAATATTTATTTAATCAAAACAGATTTTGTCCTGATTAGAAAATTTGGTGCTTTATGTTCTGTACAGTCTAAATACTGTACTTTTCTTTTTTCAACAATATATTCCATATGCTTCTTTTCTGACACATTTACTGTTTCCAGAAGCTGGCAGAATGTGTCAAAAGCAATACAATTTGTATTAGTTAGTATGCCTCACTCAGGAGATGACGTTCATTTCCACCATGAAGGGTTAAAAGGAAAATACTGCCAAGATGTACATCTGGCTAAAAATTATTACATTATATCTTACATTTCAAAGCCAAGGTAGAAAATAAAAAATAAATGGCTCCTGTGGATTCATGAATAAATCAGTGCTGAATTACTTTGGAAATGATTCTGTTAAAAATCAATTTGAAGTTTACTGTACAATGTGATCCTGTTATGCCCAGCTATCCAAGATCAATATGATGCAGACATTAATCAACATTTGAGCATATACCCCAGTGCTTCAGGTGGAACAGCGACTGCTGAATGAAGCAGATTATTGTGAACTGAGAACTATGATAATGTTTTTGGACCACTCCTCAGGTTCATATTGTTACAGGGGAAAAGATCCATTATACAGTTATTAATTTCTTTCAGCAGTGGTTGTCGTCTTAAAAAATGTTTTCCTCCTGTATCCTTGCTTCCACACTGTGTGCCAACACAGACAACAATTTATTGTAAATAGTCAGACAAATTAATTAGCCATGCACTTTGATTGTCTTCATCATAATAAAATCAATTGGTCGTCATAATTACTCTGGAAGATAGTCTCATGTGATTCAAAATTCATGAAGCTTAAGTATGGGGAGCTTTGGATAAGACTCTTCACCATCCCCACCTTTAAGTACGATGTGTACTGTTCATATATACATGACTGGTTGTGGAAATTCCAATATTTAGTACATTATATTTTTATCATGAAGGAAGGTAGTAGGCATTAATTTCAGTGAAATCACGAATTCTCCATTGATTTTTTTGGCTGCAAATCTACTAAAGATTACCCTTAGGTTTTCCTAGTGAAGATTCCATAATTGCATTTATTAAAGACAGTGGGCAGCATATGGAACATGTAGAAACAAGCTTTCCAATTCATTTCAATGAAGTTTCAAAAACACATGAAGAGAATGCTGGCCTCCACTGACATGAATGGAAAAATATTTTCAGTTGAGGCAGCTCCTATAGATCTTATTCATTCAGTTAATTGTTGCATCAGAGTTGATGTCTATGGGAATGTGCCTTTCTTTTTGACGATTCTCTGGACTATCAAGTACAATATATAAACTTAGCATCATGTCCTTCTTCTATGATACTCAAAACTGTACAGCCTTTGAAGCTGTTCTGTAAACCGGCTTGCACAGCTATAGCTTGTGAAGAACCTAAATGCCCATGGGTAACATGAATACAGGTAAAATCCGAGAAGCAGTGAAAGAGTGGTCTTCCCAGTTACCTTTTTCCTCACATTCAAAGGGTGTTTTTTTTAATACACAAGGTATTTCTTTCCCAGAGATGAATAAATTTGTGAACTTTGGTTAACATTCCAAAAACAAACTGAAACTGAAAATTCTTTGCTGTTTCCAGCCAGCCTCAGTTTATACCATTATTCCAGAAGGCAGTACAGCCAAGAACTGAAAGTTTTCAACCAGTAATGTGACCAGAGACAACTTGCAAATAGTCCTGGAAACAGAATCATCATAGAGTCTAGATGCAACATGTAGAAGTAGAAGCAGAGGCACAGAAATTGTTTATGGTCCCGACAGATGGCCATCCAGACTCTTGTTTAAAAATCTCCAAAGAAGGACATTCCAGCACACTCTGATGCAGCATATTCCACTGTCATGCAGGCCCTACTGCCAGGAAGTTCTTTCTAATGTTGAGGTGGAATCTTTTAGTTTGAATCCACTGCTCCTGGTCCCATTCTCTGGTGCTGTAAAAACAAGCTTGCTCCATCCTCGAAATTATATCTAATCAAATACCTAAACATGGCTATCATGTCACTTCAGAACCTTCTCATCCCCAAGTCAAACTTCCCGTTGACCCTGCTATTCATTGCAAATGTCAACAGAATGCCCATTTCTATTGGAAATGCCCACAAAATACCTACTATGTTGCATTTCCACCACTTAGATTGTCTATGATGTCTTAGAAAGCCTGATAACTTCTGTGTTCTATACTTAACATATCAACTAACAATTTCCCCTCCTCTATCTGTTTCAACAGATTAAGGATAGGTCATAAAACTCCCCTTTCTCCTTCCTTTTCCCTTGTACTTTAGTTCCTTGCCCTTCTGTCCTTGTTTCCCCTATAGACATGCACATGCACAAGTACACACACACACACACACACACACACACACACACACACTAGAATTTGTCCCTATGCTTTTGGAATATTGAGATCTGTGTCTCATAATAAAATGTTCCCATGTTAGTGTCTCTCTCCTTTTCCACTGCAAAGGCAGCATGCTTTATGCATTGTTTTTTATGGCTGCATCCACACTGCAGAAATAATCCAAGCTGACACCACATTAACTGCCATGGCTGCATGCTATGGAATTCTTGGAATTGTAGTTTGTTGTGGCACCAGAGTTCTCTGACAGAGAAGGCTAAATGTTTCACAAAAGTACAGTTCCCAGAATTCCATAGTATTGAGCTATGACAGTTAAACCTAGATTATTTCTGCAATGTGGATGCAGCCTCTCTCTGGAGTTTATCACACAGGAGGAATTTCTCTTAATTTCAAATGAAAGGAAAGTGGGGCCAGAACACATTCACATGAATTCGCTAGTTCAGCGAATTTACGTGAATTCAAATTGTGTTCGAACTGACTTCCCATGGCCCAAAAATAGCTTGCCATTGTCCAAAATTGCGTTTGGTAGTCTATCACGCAATAATGTGAAACCCCACGAATGTATTTGGACTGACTTTCCATTACCTGAAATTGCGTGTGGTAGTCTATCACGCAATAACGTTAAACCCCTTGATTGCGTTCGGATTGCCACTGAATTATACTTCCAATTTCCCTTCTCTGATAAACTCCTCTGTGTGAGAGAGAGAGAGAAGGAGGGAGGGAGGGAAAGAGGAAGAGAATATGATGGTGGCACACATTATATTTCTCAAAGGAAGTGCTCATAGTGTTGAGAAACTATTAGGAAAATCAAGAAAGTGCACTTAGGAAGTACCAAGTTTAGCGTTAAACAAATTGGACACATTTAATGCACTGTGAACATAACTGTTTCAGCAAATGTGAGGAACATGCCAACTTATCAAATTAAAAGTGCCCGGGGGCACCAGTCAGTTCACATACTCTGTGATGTCCGTAGAGCACAAATACAAGAGATGAAAATTGTGTGTGTGTGTGTGTGTTTTAAACTTCTACTGAAGTGATGAGAGAATTGGTAATTGTTTACTGCAAGCCTCCGAGCCACTTGCTCTGGAGACCAAAGAGTAGAAATGTCAATTCCCCACTCCTGCATTGTCATGATGTCTAGTAATTACCCTCTTGTCACTGGTGCTATAATTATTTGTTTCTTTTAATCATCTCCAGGGAGCCAATGGAAACGACTTGGTTACATTTGATTTTATTGTGAGGTGAACCCCAGGAAGTTACATTGTCTTGGGAAAATGCAGAGGATAATTAACAACAAATGGAACCACTCAGACTTTCGGGGAAAAAACCTGACTCAAGTTCAACGATTTAGAAAAAGTGGGTGATAAATCTTCATTGAGAGTGCAAGGTCTGTAGTCAAAGTACAACTCAAGCAAACAAAAAGTTTAAAGTTAAATATAAGTAACAGTAATGCTTTTCTTAAAGACATAATTTAAGCCAGTAAAACTAGCCTACTGAGAGAACTCTTAAAGCATTGTATATTCCTGTTTGCCACAGCACCTGCAATGTCAAGTGATAAATCCCATGTATGAATGGGCCATCAGATGTGAAACACTATGGACTGAGCTTCCACATCACCCCTCATTACTTCAAACACAATGCCTTTTATGTCTTTCACTAGACTCCATTCTGTACATATATCTGTCAGGTATCAGCTGTAGAATAATGAATTATGCAGAAATACAGTGATAAGTATGGTTATATAAGTTGAATTTAATATGTCACAAGTGAAATCATGCAGGATTT
Organism: Sceloporus undulatus; assembly: GCF_019175285.1. Classification (NCBI taxonomy): domain Eukaryota; kingdom Metazoa; phylum Chordata; class Lepidosauria; order Squamata; family Phrynosomatidae; genus Sceloporus; species Sceloporus undulatus. The sequence goes on along the minus strand of NC_056526.1, from coordinate 131,963,105 downwards.
ATTGGGGGGGGGGGTTTCTCCCACAGTGGCTTGATTATAAATCATTTCAATACACTTTGCACTGATCAGTTATGGACTCTTATAATTCCTTGTTTTTATTGGAAACTGGTGCTTATAAATAAGAATTTTTAATTGGAATAATAGATAAACAATAATTTTAGGGTGGGGCATTTCAAAGCTAAAAATCTTTAGGGTGTAAACAGAGTAATAGTAATTTATTTACAGTCTTTGACCAAAACAGGGGTGTAAACAGATCTCTTCTTTGTGTGATGGAGATATTTGTTTTTAACATACTAGAGTGTCCCTAATCAGGTCAGTATCCATATGCATTAGCTAACAGTATAATGCGGGCAAGTTTTGTGACTCTGTTATACAAATACTTCTGCTTGGTTCATAGTTCTATGTAGCATGAAAAAAAATTGAAATCAATCATTTTGGTGTTTTTTGTTTGTTTTTTGTTTTTTTGTTTTTTGCAGAGGGGGATGAAGCATTTTAAACCACTCTTTCATGTTGCCAAATTATACCTGCTTAACTTCCACGGTGTTACCCAGAAAGATGGGAGACACTTAGGATCCCTGCCATCAGTGTCAATGTCTCCATTGAATATTGGGGAATACATTAGTTCAAAAGGAAGCATGTGAGAGGTGGGTAACTTTGGGGATCTTTTTACACCTATCTGTGCCAGAACTAATCACAAGAACCTCCAGCTAAAAATAAATAATAAGTTTTTATTCAGAATTGTTCATGGGGACACTCAAACACACAAGAACTGATTCAGTAATAAGATTCACACAAGGCTACAGAAAGGAAAGTTGAAAGGTTGGAAAGACTGGGAGCAAAGAGGGGGTATATTTACTAATCTGGGAAAGATAGGACCACTGGAGACCAGGACAGAATCAAAGGGTCAGTGCTGAAAACCTGGAAAGCATTTGAGGGTGCACTGGGAAAAGTGAAGACAACTGAGATTTTAGGGGGTTTTATACTTTTTCCTGCCCTCGGTGCATGTGCTGTGTACCCAAAAGGTATGACATAATCTTTGATGATTTTCCCAAGATATGGACAGTGGCCATTAAAACAAGGATTGTTAGCATCAAGGTTAAGGCATTCTTGAGATCTGAAACAATCCCTTGATGATCAAACAAGCAGGGGAAATGCAAAGATATCAAAAAGTGGGGATAGGGTATGGTCTCTGTCAGTTCTTCAACAGTTTCCTTGAGAGATGTAAAATAGGCAGTTAGGAGAAATGTGTCATGTTTAACATAACCCATGGTCTTTGTTCTTATCTAGGCCAGGCATGGCCTAGGTCAAGTGACACTGGTGCCTTTTAGTGTCCTTGGGACACTGTAATCTCCAAAACTATGTATCAGGTCATTGTGACATCCAGTCCTGTGCCATGCTAGATATTAAATATGAAAACCCCATACTTAGCTGAAAGGGTTATAGAGTATACCAACACTAGCACATACTATGTTACTGTGGAATTTTTAGAGCTATTTCACAGAGAATTCTAAGTATATTACTGTACTACAAATCACAGGACTCCATTGGTTAAAGTGATTGAAGTCATATCAAAATGTTGTAACTGTGAACCACATGTGCTTTAATAAACAAGAGAGAATCCTGCTATATTTATACACAAGACAGATCCAGATAAATCTTTGCAGTGCTTTATCAACAGATATGTAGTCTCTGTAATGTAGATTAAGACAATGGTGCAAATGCTGTAAGAACTAAATATTAATATTTTTAATTACCCTAGGGCCTGAACAGATAGGCCAAAATAAAGCTGCTTCGGGTCACTTTGGAGGTATGCTGTTTAAATGTTGCATGCGTCCTAAGAGGACTGGAGCACAGCTTTAGCACAGCTTCTGGCCTCTTAAGATGCGTGTGTCATTTAAACAGCATACCTCCAAAGTGACCCGAAACAGCTTTATTTTGGCTTGTCTGTTTAGGCCCTAAGTTACTAAATTTATATAATGCTTGATATTGGTTTTACCCTTGTCCACTGAAAGTAAATATAAACACTCTAAACAATAGCATAATAAGTAAAGAATTAAAACAATAAATGATTAAATGCTTAAAACAAGCATTCAAAAATTACTCCAAGAAAAAGAACAATACAAGTCAGTTTTGGAGATGAGGTGCCCAGAGAATCTATCCATTTTCAACAGGCATTAGAAAATAAGCATTGCTTCTGCTCCTTTTACTTAGAGAATAGAGTTCCAAAGGGGAGGACAAAACCTGATTTTGTCATGTTGCAAGTCTGCATTTTATTAGTTACAAAAAAAAAATGACTAAAAATGTCCACCGAATCCTCATCCTGAGGTATTTAGGGCTTTGTATGCCAACAACAAAACCTATACCATAGAGACAAGGAAGTCAGTGACTACTAGGCAGCTGTAAGCATTATATCAAACTGTCCATGCTTCTGTTCTGTAATTAATTTGATAAATGCTCTTAATTAAACCAGCATGCAAGAAGAATGGTATGCAAGGCAGATCAAACCAAAGAGATAACAAAGGAGTGAAGTTGGGGAGAATGTCCCATCCCTGATTTTATTATAATTGGCAATTCAGGAGATACTAATTTAAACATTTTTGCAAATAAAGAAATATACATAGTAACTATACAAATGTTGCCCTGAATTTGATACTCCAACCACTGTTAGAATCGGTGTATTTATCATACCAAAAGGGGTTTGTTAAATGAACTTATTTCAGTTTATATGATCTTGTGATTACAGAATGATGTGACATTCATAAATCAGTCAGTAGTTGTTGCTGGAGACAGGGTTGTGGTTGTTGTTGTTGTTGTTGTGTGCCTTCAAGTCATTTCATCCTATAGTAACTCTGAGGTGAATATATCATTGGGCTTTCTGGCACTGAGAGTGTCTCACTCACCCAGGGTCATCCAGTGGGTTTCCATGGACAAGCAGAGAATTGAACCCTAATGTCCAGAGTCCCAATCCAGTGCTGAGATCACACTAGTAGACAAGTTACCAATGGTACAATTAGAGAAATAATTGTTTTCTTTATAGAGAGCTGCATGTTGAATTTAACAACAAAGCTGCTGATGCAGAAAAGTTCAAAAGGCACTATTAGAAACAATTAAAAGTGTATGAAGAGATATAACTGACTATGCCTAGGTATTGCAAAGCCTCAGTATTGTTTTCCACTTTTACCTCTCCTTCCACTCTTGCCACTCCTATTTTGATGTACATTCTAAACATTTGTACTTCTTTTAGACAGACAAGATATTTGTGGACGGCACCTTCCTGCATCCCTAGAAATGATGCTGCTCAAAGGATTTGGGGAGTTGTCATTCAGAAAGTAATAGTTCCATCATGCTTATAATACCACATCTATATTCTTTCCCTCTTAAGGCCACATTTCACATGATGTTAATCACATGGCTTACCTCTGAACATGAACTACTGGTTTCAGAAATCACTCATCTAGAGGGCTAGTCTGCATTGTAACCATGACATGGAAGGAAGGGAAACTTATCTGTGGTTTCAGTCCAAGGCCCCTGAGCCTCAAATTTATAGTAGAAAAATGTTCTTTTTGTTCAAAAGAAAGCTCTTTTTAAATGCAAATTTAGAGTAAAGGGAGTTGATGGATAAGGACCACAGTGGGGGGAAGTTTGAAAGTTCTCCTACCTTCATTCCAGAAGCCTGATTCAGATTGTGTGGTGTGGTAGTAGAATAGTACAAGAGCAGAAGCCTGGAAGCTGAAAAATTACTTGGAGTGTAATACAAAACATAACTGCATGCTTTCTTCTGTTTTCCTCTTACCAACATTGAGCTTTACAAAGCCAAGAATAGAAGATTAAGGTTGAATCCCACCAATATCGAGACTAAAAATGGAGACAGCACTGGGAGAAATCTACAAGAAGATCAATTGATCCAGAGTCTAATTTAATTAAGCTATGACTTGAAAGTGAGAAATCAATCTGGAGAGAATGAATATATAAGCAAAGAGTAGGGATGTGAAAAAGTATAGGAATGTGAAGAACACTTAAGATTAATTTAATTTAATTGCTTTTCTCCAAAATCAACTTGTGTTCCCATCATATACTTTGTATCTGTTTGCAAGGCTTGTTGTTTTGGCCTGATATATACTTTCCATATATATATATATATAGATAGATATATAGTTATATGGTATTAATTACATTTCCCCCCATAATGTCCTCTTTTTTGTATACATTTTCTCTTTTGCCTAAAATGTGATTGTGTGTATTTTACAAATGTATACATTTTATTTTTTAAATGTATACAAGCTTTTATATACAAGGTGTACCATGAGTCTTGTAAATGTGAGGATTTCTGAAGTAAGAGTGTTTTGTTTCCTAACAAGTCTCAGAAGGTGCAAAATAGGTAATTTGAGCAAGAATCTCAAAGCCTTTTCTATCCTTAGCATTATGTACAGATTCATCTGCAGACAGCTAGATGTGTTGTGTTGTGCAACAAGCATAGAACTTGGAACTAGGTGTCCGCTGTGCAATGTCATTTGCATTTTGAAAGTACACTGTTGGATACTAGCCATAACTACGTCATGTTAGAAAAACATCATGGATATCTTGTGGACAAGAACTAGTAATTGAGCAGAACTTGGAATGTTAAATCTTAAACGCAATACATTGTGTTACTTGTTGCAAAGTTTAAAAAAGGTACTTGTTACTATTAGCAATAAACCAAAAAATGAGTAACTCACTATATTGCTCGCTTCATTGCTCATTACCTTTCAATTTCTATTTAAATTCCTGGAATGCAGGGAAATCTATCTTTTTAAAAAAAGGAATGAAACAACTTTTTATAAAATCTTTTAAAAAGAAAATCTGAGAAGCATTTTTGTTCCATAAAGGAAAAAATAAGCATTTTGTGGGGAGTAACAATGCTCAAAATGTCACTACTTTTCAAAAGGGGCATCATTTTGTTTGCTCCAAATGGGTTGTAGCAGTGTGCCTCCACATTTCAACAGCAAAGAGAAACAAATTTTGAAAGTAACATTTAAAGCTTGCTTTTTCTTTTTTCTTTTCTTCTCTTTTTTGCCCCTGATGGCCACAGAAATTTAGCGGTGTGGTGTACCTACCAGTAAGTCCAGAAGCAAAAAGCAAGTTCACCAAAAGACCCACTGAAAGCTACAGGTAACACTTTATATTACTTGTAAATAAATCTTCCATTTTCTGAAAGTGAGTGAACAGGACAGCCTCCTTCCATTTTTCACCTTTGATGAATGCTCAACAAAAGTAAAATTAATCAAGATCTTTACGTTACTCTGTGTCTAATATAGTCACCACCCATTAACAAATATGGGCTTTTGCTCCTACATTTTTTTCATTCCCATCCATGGGGGTTCAGTTTTCCTCCTCACTCACCCCCACTTCACATAAGAAAATATGCAGGAGCAAAAGCCCATATTTATTAATGGGTGACATGCATGTCTCCATGTCAACCCATCCATGGGCATATCCCACCATTGACTAATATGGGAGCTCCAGTCCATGGATAGCTAACCTGCCCATATGACGAGCCCACTGTACTACTGTTGAAAAAGTATTATATTTCATAGGGTACTAAAACTGAGATTGAAAGTTTCAGTGAACCATTAAAATAAAAGTATAATCTGTAAACATTCCCTCAACCCGCCACATACCAACACACTTGCTCTGGATTTTGCTCTTATATGTTCTTTATCCTCAGTCTCAATAAATTTCATGACCCCACCACACCCTGATGTTTCCTTCATTTGGAATATCCCCTCAGAATGCTTTTATTGTTTGAACAATATTACCTATCAAGTGTCTCCCTGATTAATGTCTTCCTCTAACTTTTTCCCAATTAATTAAGAAACTAATTTGAATTACCATTCCCCCACTTTGAGAAAGATAGATTAAAATGTCAATTTCCAAGCAATGAAGTAGTAGTTAGGATATCTGGATTGTGTGTTTACCTGTGGAAACAGCTGCAGAGTATTATCCAAATTTTACATTTAAGGATTGCTGCTAAGTAATTTGTTCTAGGACACCCAGTGAATCTAGAACAGTGGGTCACAATATGGGTATTGCTGTGTTTCTTTAGTCACTTAGCTCTTTCTGTTGCAATGTTATGTAATGGAATGCTGAAGGGATATTTTGTACGCTCAAGCTTTGTGATACATGCTCTAGGAAATTATGAAAAATTGTATTTAGTATTATGCACATTCAGAAAGGAACAACAACAACAAAACTTATATTGCCCCCCCCACACTGGTGAATTCCAACCACAGGGACATCTATTTAGGTTTGAGGATCAGTGAGGAGAATTGAGGAGGAGGAGAGGGAGAGGTGGGAGAGGAGAAAAGAAAAGAAACAACTGTGGTTCCAGTGATAATAGGTGCTCTGAGCAATTTGCAATTTCATAGAGATGAAACATCTCAATGAAATCACCATAGATAGGATCACAATTGCACAAACACAAATAGTAACATTACTTGGTACTTGCCGTATTATCAAATTATATTTTACTTAATCCTAAATTCCTGAATAGATTCTGCATGGTCCAAAACTCTACTCAGCAGCACCTAGTAGACTGAAAGTGAGAAAGATAATAATGTAAAACCAATACAGGAATTCAAACTAAGATGAGTAACAGGAAGGTGTCAGTAAATGACTACTGTCTTAATAAAAAATAATTTCCTTAACATGAGTAGCTCATGGTCATGAGAAGGAAGGAGGCCATAGCCCAGGACACTGATGGGCTGTCTAGAGTTGTCAGTATTAATAATGGATTCAGGATAGGCATAATAAAGTTACATATAGTTGAAGGTAAAAATGAGCAGTTAAAAACTATTTAGCTTTTTGACATTCAAGCTGTTAAATATGATTAAATATAGTGTAGCAGTTGCTATAGGGCATGCAGAGTGTATAAATAGATTAAAGTGACAGAGAGTGATAATCCAACAGTGTATCAGTGGTGTCGACAGAAACAGTTAGATAGTCTGCATATTCCTCATAGTGTTCTCTTGTTGCCCGGGCCTTTCCCTGTTGCAAAGTAGATTAATGAAACCAAGGAAAATTTTTATAAAGGTAGCTCTTGGCTGTTAAATTGTTAGCAGCTATCTAATCTCCCTGTGACACTAATGTTACCTTTTCAAACTGTACACTTTTTCTCCCATTTTCTTTGTACCCAGAGGCCCTGATTGTTATAAATTATTTGCTCTGTGTAAGTAGTAATTTCATCCAGTCCTAGCTATTTCATTCAGTTCTTTTTTTGATTGAAGAACAGAAACTGTAAGGCATTTTGTCAAGTTTTAAAATGCTTTCCCACTACATACCATCTAGCAATGACTCACCCTGATAAGCAGCAGAAGCAATTTCAAGTAGTCACCATGTTGAAATAGATGGAGGCCACAGAGATACCACATAGAAATATATTGCTGAATACAATTCTATAATGCTACATTAAATTTCCTCATAATAAAATATGCATCTGAATATGTGAAATTAGACTTCAAACTAGAGCTGTACAAAGGCTATCTGATCCTATTTGGGATCTGCTTCACTGATTCAGATTGTGGCCCAATACATTCTGGGTCAATCCAGACTCTGGACTGTTTGGAAGTTTCTTCATAACTCTGAATGAAACTTGGAGGCTTCTTGACCTTAAAAAAGGGATTGACTCTACCGAAGGTCAAGCAGGAAGCTTCTGAGACTTTCATGCTAGGCATTTTTTAATATTAGAGTCAGTCCTCCGTATCCACAGATTCTTTATCTACAGATTTGAACATCCACAAATATTTTTGAAAATATTTAAAAAAATGTATAAATTCCAAAAACAAACCTCAATTTTTTCATTTTATATAAGGGACACCATTTTACAGTGCCATTGTATTTAATGGTACTTGAGCATTCATGGATTTTGATATCCTGCAAACAAACCCCAGTAGATACCAAGGACCCAATGAATTTTTTTTCATCGTTTACATTCTGGTGCTTTTATTGAAAAACATTTTTTTGGAAAATTGTTGACTGCTTTGTTTTGATACTTCAGGATCCTTTGGTTCTGGTGATGCTTCCTCGGTGCCCTTGAACTAGTGAAAGCTGAAGGGTTTGGTGGCTTGTTTTCTTGTTTTCAAATGGCTCCTCACACCCACCTAGATTTCTCTTTATTTCCTACTTGGCATTACTTCAACATAAAAACAAGTGGATACAAAAAAGTTAGATACGTTGAAGCTTTAAAAAATAAGGATCTAAAAAAATAATGCCTTATTATTTCACAAAAGTGTAAACACAGAGCCCAAATTGCTTTGAAAATGCACGCAAGGATTGGGATACCCAAGCCAAAGTGCAATGCTTGAGAATGACTTGGCATCCAAAGCCAAACACAATGGAAATGATCACACAAGCCCTGTTTTCATCACCATCATGTTAATGAAAGGAACTGGATACATACTGGTTTGGGATCAGTGCTTATCACACGTCTTCAGTTGCAGGACTGGGTCATTCATGGGCCCATACTCTCTTTCCCAACTGTTCCTTAACCATGCTTCTGTGTGCCATTGCTCTACCTAGCATGTCTTTCCATTTTTAAAAAAATCTATTTCTCTTTTTAACACAGTTTAGCAACTATGGCAATGTGATTTAGTGGGAAGGGGGAAGAAGAAAAAGTATGTGTTAAAAGTAGAAAACCAGCCTGCTTTGACTAGCGAGGTAGCCGGGGAAAGAGAGAGGAGGAGACTGAGACCACATGACTGCGCAATTTCAGAACTGGAGCTGGAAACTTCACACATGGGGAAATTAATGCTATAGCAGCACGATTTGCAGCTACTGACAGGCTTTGCCCATAAATGAAAAGTTGTGTCACAAACACATTTGGACTACAAACCAGCTAGAGGTCAGTTATTACATCATCTGGCAAGGTTCTGCCATAGACACTACTGCCCTGCTTCTCTTCCACTTTTGAAGTCTCATGTTATAATCTCCAATATCACACTATGCTGTTATTGTGCTATTATTGCACTAGCTGCTATGGCTACCTTCTGTGGAATCCTGGGATTTGCAGTGTAGGGAGAGCATTTAGAATTCTCACCCAGAGAAATCTTAGGCCTCCCACTAAACTACAAATCCAAGAATTCCAAAGGAGGCAGTCGTGGCAGTTAAAGTGGAATAATAGTGCTATAACAGTATAGTATGATATGTCCCCAAGCCAAACTGCAAGAATGACTTGGTTCCCAAAGCCAAACTTCAGCCAAACTCTGAATAAACTTTATCGAAAAAATGTGTTTTATTGAACAATGTTGGGAGCTTATCACATGAACTTTAAAACTGCCTCAAGCATCCTGGGTTTCAGCCAGGAGGCAGGGATTATTGTATGCTAAATTGCTACCTATTCACCATCCGCCATTAGCCCAGGTCCAAACCAGATCCCAGCCATGCTCTGCCAGCACTTTTTCAAGCTCAGAAGCTTTCTGGCTTCTAAAAAGTGCTGGTGGAGCATGGCTGGGGTCCAGGCTGATGGTGGGTGGCGATTAGGCACTGATTTAGCATGCGATAATCCCCGCCTCATCCTGCATCCTGGCTGCATACCCCTTCGAAACAAATCTTGCCATGAAAACTCAGGTCAGACATCCTGAAGGTATATTACAACAAATGTGGCTATATCACACAATATGTCCTTAAGCACTTAATTTGGACAGAAGAGGGTTGCTGTACAGGTTCTGGGTGTAAGCCAAATATTATTTCAAAGGCCTTTTCAAAGATTTAATTGTTCTTTTCACTTGTTATGTTGTTGGTAGCCCTGAGAAACCTAATTAACTGTTATCTGTTAAAATAAAATCATCATCTAGGATTATATCAAGATAGAAACAAACAAGCAAAGATGTAGGAAGAACAGTGCAAAATTAATTCAAATATTTGCAAATTAGTGACCTCTTGAGAAGCTTGGGTGTTACAGAAATCTTATTCATAAATAAAAGCTTAATGAAGTTGGCAGACTCAGAATGCTTAAGGACCAGCCACATTGTCAGGTACTTAGCAAAATCTGGTTCAACTCAACAGGCACTAATAGTATTGCCACAAATTGTACAGTCATATTATATGGTAAATAACAAGGGAGATTATCATACACACCTTATCCCATCTTCTTCTGGAGGGGATACACATGTATTTCACTGTCAATAAAAGATCTTACCACATTCTACCATGGCCGGGCATATGCAGCCTGTATGCAACCTAGGCTTATCCCACGGCTTTTCAAGGACAGAATTTTCCCATACTTGAAAAGCCTCAGGATAAGCCTGGGTTGCTTTTGGGCTGGATACAGGCTACATATGCCCAGCCATGGGAGAATGTAGTAAGATCCATAATTGACAATTAAATATGCATGTATACCATTTGGAAAAAGACGGGATAAGGCAAGTGTGATAATCTCCAAAGGACAGACAGCATACAATATTCCTATGCTTGTAATAATGCTTTAAGAGAATAAATACCAAGTGTGTGGTACAAAGTGTATCAAGAAAATGGAGCAGCAACATTTGTGTAATAAACCCACCATTACATACCTCATTGACCAAGTCCTCCCCCATAGATTATTTCTAGCTATATGGTTGTCATTGCTTCCTTACCAGCAGGGGGAACAATAATTAGTTTGAAAGGATTATATAGTCAGCTTCATTTATGTGATTTAGGCATTCATCATGCAATATAATAAGAGTGGGCATCTCTGCATGTTTTATGTTCAGAGATAAAACTGATAAAAAGAACATTCCAGACGGAGAAATGTTATAAGCCAAGCAAAACCACACTTCCAGTTTTAATGCCTCGAGTTTCCCAAAACCAACATTTCTCACATTTTAGCAGGAACCATATATTCCTTAGTAGCAAATGTTTCCAGGTTTGCATTTGCTAGAAACCTGTTAGGTTTTTTTCATCAATCCTGATCATCTTTCTTGTTCCCTCTGCACTTTTTCATTCATTGAGCTGTTTTGTGTGCACATTCAGTATTTGCTTCATCTCACCCCATCCCAGCTCCACAAGCAGGAAGCAGGTTCTTCTCTTGTTTTGACATTAAGCTGTCTGGAGAGTCCAGGGTCCCTGAAAAGTAAGCAACACTGAAGCTGCATAAAGGCCATCTTAAAAATGACAGGCCTAACTGTGTCTTCACTCCTCTTTTTAAAGGAAGATTAGGAAAATCTGTCTCTTACAAGAAGATAATACTGTAATTTATGGATAGATTTTAATTAACAAACATTCATTAGTCCACTTCAAAAACATAATAACCCCAAACTGCACACCCTTACAGTCTACTTAGTTTGATGCTCATGTTTCAGATATGTAGGTTTCACCTTCATGGACCTATGAAACTCAGAGACATACACTTATACATACATGGGCATCGACAGGGGAAGTGTGACTCTGCTGGTGCTCTTAGACATCTCAGTGGCCTTTTACACCATAGATCATGGCATCCTTCTGGAACGCCTGAGGGAGTTAGATACTGGGGGCACTGTGCTCCAGTGGCTCCATTTCTTCCTCTCAGGCAGATTCCAGATGGTGAGTCTGAGAGACAGTTGCTCTTTTAAGAGAGAGCTGACATCTGGCATCCCTCAAGGCGCTATTCTGTCCCCCATGCTGTTTAACATTTACATGAAGCCGCTGGGAGAGATCATCTGGAGACATGGGTTGTGGTGTTATCAGTATGCTGATGACACCCAAATCTATCACTCTATGTCTCCAACTGCTGCAGTGACTAAGGATGGCATCTCTCCTCTGGACACCTGCCTTGGGTCGCTAATGGACTGGATGAGGGAAAGCAAACTCAAGCTGAATTCAGAGAAAACGGAAGTACTCATGATAGGTAACCGAAGTCCGGGGACGAAATTTTGTCAACCAGTCCTGGACGGGGTCACATTCCCCTAAAGGACAAAGTTCACAGTTTGGGAGTACTCCAGGACTCATCTGTACAGTTATCATACCATGTGGATATAATGGCCAGGAGTGCTTGATACCAACTTTGGTTGATACGCCAACTGCGCCCCTACCTGGACCAAAAGAACCTTGAAGCAGTAGTACTTGCACTGGTAATCTCTCATTTAGATTTCTGTAACGTGCTCTACATGGGGCTACCTCTATACCAAGTTCGGAAGCTTCAATTGGTGCAAAATACGGCAGCCAGATTGTTCATTGGAACATCTAAGTCACACCGTATAACACCAGTATTAAAATATCTTCATTGGCTTCCAATCAGCTTCCAGGCACAGTACAAAGTGTTGGTTATTGCCTTTAAAGCCCTACATGGCTTGGGTCCGAGTTACTTGGGGGAACACCTCTCCCTACACAATTCGCCCTGCACTTTCTGAATATCTGGGAAGAATTTATTAGAGCATATAAAGACCAGGTTAACAACAACTTCCCACAGAGCATTCACTGCTGTAGCCCTTAAACTGCGGAATCGCTTGCCAGAGGAGATCCATTTCATCACCACCTTAGATGCCTTTAAGAAGGCACTTAAGACGGATCTCTTCCAGCAGGCCTAGCCACCAAATCTGTTATAAGAGATTAAAAAATGTCCCACCCCCATTCGTAATGGCATGTATTTTAGACAATGATTTAATTTATGCATGGTATTGATAGTGGTGTTATTGTCTTACTGAGTGTATTTTATATGATATTGTAGCTTTTATTGTAGTGTTGTTTTTATTGTTGCAATCCTGCCTTGATCTGCAGGGAGAGGTGGGAAATATAAATAAAAATAATAATTATTATTATTACTACTACTACTATTAGTGTATATACACTTACACACAAAGAGAGAGAGGGGGGTTATCTGTTACAGTGGGCCTTTGGTATCCGCTAAGATTTTGTTCCAGGCTCCCACCCCTGTGGATACCAAAATCCATGGATGCTCAAGTCCCATTATATACAATAGTGAAGTAAAAGATTTCTGTTACATAAAGTGGCAAAATCAAGGTTTGCTTTTTAAATTTATTTTATTTTATGTTTGGATTATTTTCAAGCCATGGATGGTTGAATCCGTAGATGAAAAAACATCCATGGATATAGAGGGCTTATCGTGTTAGTAAAGCTTTTGACCTCTGCATGAATTGTTTGTAAGTGTCCTCTCTCTAGATGTTAATTGCTGAAGGTACTAACAGAAAAATAGAAAATGTAGATTTCCAATTATCTATCCAAACACTAAAATCCTGCAGTTGCTTTTGTGCTCCTTTTTTTTCATTGGATCAGGAAATAACTACCAAAGCATAGTCATGTGAAAAGAGTCTGCATTGCAAACACATATACTGAATGGCATGAATTTTAATTGTCTGGGATAAGACAAACTCTCAGGTTGGTTTTACTTTGGAGTTTTATATTTCAATACAAGTGTGCAATTCATATGAATGAATCCAAAGCAAATGTTATGTATTCCTCTGCTGCATCTGCTCTAAAACTTTCACTCACCGTTTTGTAAAGAAGGTAATATGTGGTGAGTGCCAGAGTAACACATGGATTTAAATTAGAATGAATTTTCTCTCTTTTTTATTTTTTAGGGAAATGCTGATTTGGGCATCAGAGAAGTCAGTGTTCAACTGAATTGTCAACAGAGTATTATTACAATGCAAGAAGCAAACTATGTTGTTACAGCAGATTCTTAAAAGGAAATTAAAACGCCATGAAATGTAAAGAGTCTGAGGAATAAGTACTCCAGCTTCATTTGACAAGGGAGATTTGTCAAACTGTCAATTGTACTGATTAACCAAACGACCACACATTATCACTTTTTATCTTCCCTTTGACATAATTTATGCACTTAAGTAACAGCCATTATTCACACTGTTTTGTGAGGGACAACAGTCAAAATACTCTAACCCTTCTTGAGGTGAACTTTGTACACCCTATTAATATCATTTTTTTCTTAAAGAGAAGGGGGAAAATCCAAAATATCACCTGGAATAAATATGCACTTTGGCTGACAAAAGTGCACTTCATTCTGTGCACAATGCAATTGAAATACAAGGTATAGAAATGCTAATGAAAACAGGTGGTACTTTCAAGCTAGAAAGCAAGCACTACTGAGCTCATTTATATTAGGTAATTACACTTCTCATTACCTCTTCCTGTTGGTGCCAGATTGGTTGTTACTCTGTAGGGAATATGTATATCTGAAAGCTGTATTTTTCTTAAATTACCTAATATCAAATTGTTAATGGAGTCAAGGCCTAAAACTTTGTCAAAGTTGGAGTAAGGGTGTTGGAATGGTGATGGAAAATACTATACTCCCATTTAAAATTTCTTACGCACTTACTATCTAACCTAGGGATGACAGGAGCCCATTCATCAAGGTCATATACGGGGTAACTAAAAATTTTGAGCCATAAAATATCTTCCATCTCCCACTGAACTAATATGAACTGTCTGGTTGTTTTTTTCATGTACATGCTCATATTTTAAATTTAATAATGCTTGATTTTGAGTCAGGTACATTGACTACCGATGTCAGAACAAAATTCTGAATACTTCTCTGTGGAATAGTAGCAAACATATTATCTGAGTTACAGAAAATACTTCTTGCTTTGAAGCCTCTCTGTGATGTGTTAATATAAGGTAGATTAATCAATGGCCATCAGCCAACTTTAAGGTCCCAGGTGTCCTCTTTGGGAGGCTTAGATCCAGTCCTGTACAAAGCCATATGGAATGTTCCAATCCCATATTCCTTGACTTGTTGAGAGTCAACACCACCACACTCCCAACCAACCTACCCTTGAGAATGCATAATGGCCTTACATACCAAATTCTGAGAATCCACCTGCTGGGATTGTGGGTGACATGGTGCTGCTCTTCTTTCCCTTCCTTGGCCAGCCAGTCCTAATGGTCCCAAATCATGTCTGGCATACTATCCTCTCAGTCACAGAGAGTAGGGAGATTATCACACAGACTTTCATTCTATCATTTTCCCGACAGGATAAATGCACATTTAACTTTAAAGACAGGTCTTACTGCATTCACCTGCCTGCAGCCCATCTGCAACCCAGGCTTATCCCACTGCTTTTCAAGCACAGGAAAATCCCATGCTTGAAAAGCCACGGGACAAGCACGGTTTATATACAGATTGGAGACAGGTAAATGTGGTAAGACCTGTCTTTAAAATTAAATGCACGTTTATCCTGATAATCTCCTGGGAAGCAGGCTTTCAAATAGGAGAACTTCTTCTACTGTGAAACTACTATAGGGTGTAACCCATGAACAAATTATGCCTTGTGCTCAGCATGGCTTGCTTTCTTTCATTTTCTGTTTTAATGCTGCGTAGCTGATGGAGAACTTTGCAGTTGAAAAATGTGCTTTTTAAAAAACTATATCCACAAAATAGTGAGCTTGATTTCGCAAAACAATTAAATTGCTATGAGCCCTTTTCTTTCTTTCTTTTTTTAACTACACATCCTCAGGTTGAAACTGTGCTTTACAATGAAATACATTCTTGTTATTATGTTCATCCTTCTTTCATCTTCAAAAAGATAAGCAAGGTCATAGTCAAGCAGAGCGCACAAAGAAAAGAATTTTTCACCTTGTGCAACAGGTACAAAAAAGGATAGTGTTTTTAGAGGATGTAACCTGGCAACTTTCATTTAAACAAGGGAAACTAATTGCTAGAATTTTACTGCTTTCATTTTTTAAATCATTAGCTGCTGGGTGAAGTCAGTCTTATGCCCACTTAGTGGTTATATAAACCACCCCTGCAACTGCCTCTTTCCTGGCCAGATCAAGGCCATGGCAACCTCATGCTGTAGCCCCAATCTGGCCTTTCACGGTGGAAAAAGAAGCAAAGGGTGCCATAGCCACAGCAGCATGGTTCTACAGCACCCCTTCAGTGCTGCATCATTTGGATGCAGCACTGGAGGTGCATCATGATGGCATGCACTGTCTGGAGCAGTGCACACCATCATGGTGCCCTAGGGGCGGAGTTAGAGCAAGCGTCATCAGAACTCCACCCACAGATCAGCCTTTCAGGCTGGTCTATACAGGCCCTTAGTGTTCAAGATGGTACCTACTTTAGGATAAATTATTTAGATCTTATGATGCTTGTGAAGAGTAATAGTTGATGGTGGCCATAAAAGAAAAGCTGTTTTCAAATGACATGAACTAATGTGGAGCTATTGTTTAGTACCAGAGCGAGGAACTACAGACTTCCATCCATGTGCCTATACATGTATGTCTCCATCAGCAATAAAATCAGCCATAGTGGACTGTTGTGTGCTTCAGAATTTTTTCTTTGTGCTGACACTATATATTTATCAAGAAATACTCTACTTAGTTTTGATAACGTTCAAATAAACAAGATTCTACTAGTTTGACTAAAGTTAGTTTGCCATGGGAATATTTTGTGCCACAGGTTTCAAAATGCCCTCCAGGAAGCATTATGCTAGCACAAAGCATGTGCTGCTATTTGTCACAGACAAAAAGCTGCCTTAATTCCATGAATTGGAACATAATTCTCCGGTTTATTTTTCTGTCGCTGGAAGAAAAAAGTTTTCATTCTTCTTTCTTTGTTGCTTTATACTGTGAATATAACAAATTATTCCTCAATGATCCCATACTTATTCCCAAACCCTTCTTGACTAAACTGCCTGTCATTCCCTTTAACAAGTCCTTATTTCTCCAACAACAGTGGCCTTAGGCTGAAGATTGACAAAGACACCCAAGACACTTCCATTGCTTGCAAGCAGGAGTTGACAGTGACTGTGATGCCATCCCTTAGCAGCTTTTCTTGGAAATAACACATTGTGAACACTTTCTCAGTGTGCACCCAGTGACACTTACACCCCTTGTAGGTTTACTGTTGTTCTGTTCAGAATAGTTTCTCTCTTATTATAAAAGTATCAAAAATATCTCCAACAGACTGCCAGCTCAGAACCAGCTTTGCATGTTTTTGCTTCCCAGTCTGCATGACTGTAACATTAGCTTACAAAGCACTAGGAAACTTCTTAAGGCCCACTGGAAACTGTCCAGGATCCTTTTTCAAATAAATAACCAGGTTAGTCTCTAGGAGCATAAAAAGGAGGAAGGGAAAGGGAGAACAAAGGCATATTAAGACTAATTGGTTTTTATTTTAGCACAGGTCTTTGTGGATATAAACCTACTTCTTCATATGCAGAGCAGAATGATATTAAGGCTTCAAGTATAAAACATATTTATAGGAATCGGATAGAATGCAACACTGACCACGTCATTGGGGAGCCAACATATGGAAGGGATGGAGAGGAGAAAGAGCTCTACCACCTGGCTGACTGCTTGTTGCTTCTCTTAGCCTCACCTGGTGGACTGCTGCCTGCTGCAGACTGTTCCCTCCAGAATCAGGCTCCAGGCACCCAACCAACTACTGTCTGTATAGTCAAGTAGGACAACTTGTCTCTTTGGGAAAGGGATAAACGCTGTGTGCCTGTGTGGTGGGCATCCCACCGGTGAACCCACTACCAAAGGGGGCAACACCAAAGGGCGGGGACACCCCTTTGGGGGAGCTGCTTTGGGAGGGAGCAAGGGCGAGTCCTTTTGGTTGGGAGGGGTGCATTGGACTGTTGAAAACTTTAAATAGCCTGCCTGCCTGCAATAGCAAAATGTGAAATAAAGAGGGCATGGGAGGGGAAGCAACCCAGGGAGCAGCCATTACAACAGTAATGGGCAGAGGGAGATATAGCATGGGGATCTGACCTTACTGTCATGGTTGAAGGGAAAGCTGTAGGGTACAGGTAACCCCCAAGCTGTTGCCAATTTCAAATAGTCCAGATAACCTTGGCAACAGCTTTGTCCACCTGGGTTCTCTGTACAGCAGCAGCCAAGGTCTGGGAGGGGTAGAGCTGCATTGGTCTATCATCTCCCTCACCAGGTGCCCTGTCCCATAGTCTAGTGGGTAAACAGTACAGAATAGAAATTCTGTTGGTGTACCACCCACACCGCTGCTCAACAGTGTCCCCTCCTTTAGCTGGTTGAGTTGGACTTGGCCGTGGTGTTGGAGTCAGCTGGTTGTACTCCTTTCTACAGAAGGCTAGGGTGGTCTCCTCCCTGCTTTCCTTTTTCTGCAAAGCAATTTTTTTTATTTACCCAGGCTTCTAATGCTTAAGCAGAGAAACTTCTTAATACAGATGTGTGTTTTATCTGTTTTTAACTTTTCTATTTCAATCAGTTTTATAGTGTATCAAATGTGGTGTTTTAGAGCTGGTTTTAAACCTTTTTGTATACATTTTTAATATGTTGTTTTGAAAGCTTCCAGGTCCCAGCTTGGAAGAAAAGTAGTGTATAAATAAAGTAAATAAATAAATAATAAGAGAATCCAGAAAGATGTAAATCATGTCCCTTGCCCTAAATTTTCAAAGGGGTGGGCAAGATGATACAGATGATCTTTACAGTGGTCAGTTAGCATTGACATGTAAAAGTAATAAACGTGCATATCGCAAATCAGTTCCTTAAGTTCAAAATTTTCTTTGAGAAGATTCCTTTGTTATATGTACAGTAACAAGTGCTCTTATATCAATATATGTCATGTGTACTATGAAGCCATTGCCTTTGTTTGTACTTTTCTGCTAATGGACTGGAATTTGTGAATATAATTCAATTCAGATGTTTCTTTTTCTGCTATTCTTTTGTAATGTCCTTGTTCAAGGATTGTGATCTGTAAATCCATCATTGTATGCCAGGAAGGTTGAAATGTGCTGCAACTGGTTTTGGGCTATTGCCATTTCTAATGTTAGGATTGTGTCCATTTATGCTCATGAGCAGAGACTATCCTGTTTGTCCAATGAAGAGTGTAGAGGGATATTGCTGGTGTAGGATGGCATATATCACATTGGAGGGAGAGCAGTTACAGTACTGGTTAATTTTAAAATAACTGGTTTAGTGCCTGAGGAGAGGATAAATGAATAACTATCAAGTATTGCTCCTCCCACAATACGACAATGAGACACTAAGGAACTGAAGCTCAGGCTCATAAATTGCTACTGTGTCTTGTGGAAGCATACAAGGTCAAGCACACACTCACATGACAGGGAAGCAATATAGAGCACAATACCCAATTTATTAAAATGAGCAGAATTCAGGAATAAAGTGGGAGTAAACATAGTTGATTGGGATGATACCCAATTCTGATTTCATAAGATTAACTTCCAAAATGCATTGGCTTAAAACCAGTTGTCAGTCCAAAATAGGGACCCAATGAATCAATCAGTGATCTATTTAATGGGTTTACTCTAGCTGGGTCTAGGAACTGGCTTTAGATGATTAAGCTTTAATAGAAGATCTTCAGCCAGCCAAAATACAACCTTTTGCTTTTAGAAATGTAAGCAACCTAGTAAATAGGTTTTACCAGTTAAATTGCTAGAGTAACATAGGAACACCATTTTAAAAAGAAACAAAATAGTACCGGCATCTGCTTAAATATTTTTTTCTTCTCTCTCTCATATATCACATGCCAAGCAGTCACAATCAACAGTAAAACTGGAAAGCCTCATCATTTCTCAATCACTTAACAGAACAGATAATTCATCAATTAGCCTGCTGCTTTGACAGATAGGGATGTGTGAGAATTCCTTTCATTTTTGTCTTTGATAAGAATTTAGTAAGAGTTGCAAAATTCTATATGGGTTTTAAATATGAGAGAAATTACAGTGGGTAGATCTGTCCATTTAGATGTTGTGTACTGGATGCTTGCAAACCTGGGCTTGAATTCCTTACTGCTGAACTAGTGTTCTTGCCTTTTTTTATTTTTTTTAAGAGGCTCCTCATCTTTATTTCCTGTATGGAAAGCAGGTATAACATGTCCCTTGTCATGCTGGAAGAGCTCTATGTAGATGGTTCAAATGGGGAGAAGTTCATTTTATGCCCAAAACACACTGCAGAAATAATCCAGTTTGAGGCTACTTCAACTACCCTGGCTCTGTGCTAGGGAATCCTGGGAACTGTAGTTTTCTGAGACATTTAACCACCTTTGTCTGAGAACTCTGGTGCTACAATAAATTACAGTACTCAAGGTTCCCTAGCACTGAGCCAGGGCAGTTAAAGAGGTCTCAAACTGGATTATTTTTGCAGTGTGTTTTGGACCTCAGTTCACTTTTGGAGAATTTACCAAAATTCACAAACGGCTTCTTATTTGGATAGAAAGACCTTGAGGTTTAATATGAGAAGAAACAAAATGGAAGAAACAAAACTGGTAGGATTGTTATTCCTACCAGAGTTAATGTCATTACTCCTGCTTAGGAAAAAATCACTAAGGGTTTTGTTCATGGCACCAGGCTCATAAAACATCACTGTTACATTAGAATAGGAATTGCAAACATACTAGATTCAAGATAGTCATTATTGCCCAGTGCTTCCAAATCAGCATGGTGCTGCTCCTGTCCCAGCCTGTCTTCCACACATCAACATCCATAGCCCCACTTCCTGTCATATGCTCTTCCCAGCATGCCTTTAAATCTGTATTTATTTTTTTTAATTTTAGCATAATTGCATGATTATAGCAAGCCAGTAAGTGAAAAAATATTTAAAAGAAAAGATATTGGGGAAAATGGAAAGAAAAACACCCTGCTTGGGAATAGCAAAGGGAGAGGAGCATAATCACATCCAATTGCACCATGTGACTGACTGAATATTGGAACTGCTTCAGGAGGAACTTATTGTACATATATCAACAGTGGAAAATGCAGCACAAATGGGTTGCACTGATGAGTTTTGCCCATCAAAGAGAAGGAGCACTCAAGCAGTGACTAGACTTCACACCAGCTACTGGACAGACACCGCATCATGTGATATGGTATGGCCACAGATGCTACTGTCCTGCTCTAATTCCATTTTTCATACCACATGTGACAAAGTTATAAGATTCCTCTCCAAAACATACACATGGCCTCTCCCCATTGCCTCATTATGCTTTCTTTTTTTGGCTAACATCAGACCTCTAGACAGTTGACATCTTAAGAATAAAAGAAAAAAGAACTTCATTAATAATTGCCACAGTTCGAAATGTATTGTTGATCAGTCTTTCATGCAAGTCAGTTCTGAAGCCTCTCCTTTCTCTGAAAACTCATTCTCTTTCAGTGGTAGGAGATTGTCATGGCAGAGGACAACAAATGAGTAAAAAAAATGTACAGAGAGAATAGGGGCACAGAATAGAGAGAATAGAGAATTAACATTGACACAGAGAATAGGGGTACAGAAAGTAAAGGGTGGGAGAATGAGAAATGAACAAATAAGGGTGATCAGGAAAGAAGTCAGGTTAGTGGGGAAATGGAAGTGAATGGAATAAGGACTTAAAACAGGTACATCTATATAGGATGAAAAATAGCTTATCTATAGGGCATGGAACATTTCCTTTTGTAAAATACCAGATTAAAAAGACATGAAGTAGCTTACTTGAAGGGAAATGAGAAATGTCATTCTTGCACTGATGAAAAAGCACTCATTACATCCAAATCAGCTGCCTTCTCTTAGCTATCACTACACATACATCTGCACTCTTTTTAGAATTATCTACATAAGCTATTTTTGAGCAATTAAAGCATTGGAGGTTACAGACCTCTTCAAGTGTAATCAGCCTCTTGAAGGGATTTTAAACAGCATGCATTGTGTAAACTAGAAACATTCTTTTTCATGTGGCAGATAGTGATGAGCTGACAAAGTTTAAAGGGCATTCACACACCAAAAACTTTTCTGTCCAGTCAGCAAATATGACTGCCTCGGATAGAGTAGTCTTTCTTTTATTAATATCATTTCTTCCCGCACCTATTTCATTATTTTGTTCCTAATTTACACGCATGCAAGTGTGCACACATGGGGGGGTCAAAGATGTTTTTCCAGCCTGGGCCAAATTAAGCAAAACACTAAAGTAGTCCATGCCATATTATTTTTTATTTCTATGTATGGTTGTGAAAGTTTGAAAGTGAAAAGAGCTTACATGGGGAAATCAATTCATTTGAATCTGGCGTCTTGCCGTGCATTATCTAGACACTTGGGAAAGGAGATGCCATTTGCCCACTCAAAAGGAGAGAAGTAAATAATAAACAAGATATGTTTGGCTATGAGAAGGTGACCCTAGATATCTAGATCATGCCAGATGAAAAGTAAGCCAACAAGCAGGTATGGAACGTTACCAAATACATCCCTGTATTTTTCATGAGAAAGAGGAACTTTTCAAGAAAATAATAGTGACTAATCAATTAAGGGCAAAACAATATTCTAGTAAGACTTAAAGGCCTTGTTAAGTGGTCCACTGGGGGAAAAGAAGTAACCAGAGTCTTGATCCTTTCTGTGGCACTTTAGTGTGGAAAGTGAAATCTAAGTCAATAATCGGTGAGCAACCACAGACAGCTTCTGGTGAAAGAGAGCCCTCTGGACCTTCCCATTGGGTCAGAGAACTCAGGGATAGGAAAGGGAACGACCATTGAGACTGCACTTGATTGGCTTTAAGGCTGAGAGCTTGAGGGGAAGTTCATCAGGTTTAGGCCTCCAGAAAATAGACCAGACAGGAACAATTTGGATTGACTGGCTTGCCTGTGGGGTCAGGGATGACTCACCCTTGCTGTGCTGAAGAGGAGGTATGATTAACTTGCTTTAGCATATGCAGTGGAGCCTTGGTATCTGCCATGGTTTGATTCCAGGACCCATTGTAGATATCAAAATCCATGGATGCTTAAGTCCCATAGTGGCATAGTAAAATTGTGTCTCTTATATAAAATGGCAAAATCAAACTTTGCTTTTTGGAATATATATATATATATATATATATATATATATATATTCAAACCATGGATGATTGAATCCATGGATAAAGAATCCATGGATACAGTGGGCTGACCATATGACACTAAGCAGCTCTGCTGCAGATCACAATTAAATAATTAATAAAGTGGTCCTTAGATTATCCATACATTTTGTGTCAGTGTCTTTATTCTGAGTTGGTAAATGAGATACTGGAAGAGAGTTCAACAGATACCACGGATGGCCAAGACACACATGAATCAAGCCTGAACTCTGGCTAGAAATGACTAAACTGATGTTGTCATGCTTTGGACATATCATGAGAAAAGGTGACTCATCAGAAAAGACAATAATGTGTGTTAAAGAGGAAAGCAGAAGGAAGAGAGGAAGACCATACTACAAATGGGTGGACTGAATCAAGGAAACCACATCCTCGAGTTTGCAAGAGCCAATCAGGGCAGTTGGAAGGGTCTTGGAAACAGCAGCAACAACAACAACAACGTTCACATCCAGAATACCTTAGCACTCAAATCTAGTGGCCCATTCATATATGAAGTTCTCAAGTTGCCTGTCAACTTACGGCAATCCCATGAGTATTCAGAGGTGGTTTTGCTAGTTACTTTGTCTGAAATGTAGCCTACAGCACCTGGCATTTGTTGATGGTCACCCATCCAAATACTAACCAGGGTTCCCCTGATTAGGTTCAAGACCTTTAGGGACCTTTAGTGTAGTTAGCCACTCCAGAAACATAACACAGAAGAAAGAAAGAATACAATTAAATTAGAAAGTTGAACTAGTACTTATAAAACTTGTGATCTGTTCCCACTGATCCATGAAATTCACTCACTAGATTAGCGCACTGCACTCTTATAGTGCTGATTTTCCACTTTAACTGCTCTGGCTGTTTCCTGTTGTATTCTGGGATTGGAAGTTAAAGAAGGGGCATTTAGAATTCTCAGCCAGAGGGCTCTTAGTCCTCACTGAACTACAAACCCCAAAATGTAACAGGAGGCTGCCAGAGCAGGAAAAGCGGAATAACAGCATTATAAGAGTGTAGTGCGGCAATGTGGTCAGTCACTTTTTCAAAGCCTGATCTACCTCACAGGGTTGTGATGAGGATAAATCAGAGAAAAACATTGCCTTGGAAAGCTTTCTGGAAGAAAGACAGGATATAAATATAACTAAGAGGCTTATCATATGTATTGTAAAACTGGCTTACCTCTATTTAGTTTAAGAGTTAATTCGGACAGCACCCTGATCTTATCACACATTTTTAGTGCCAAAATTGCTGGGAGTTTTCCAGTTTAAGAAAGTGGTCACCAGAGTGGCTCTGTGGATGGACCCAGGCTCTATTCAAGCAACAATTTCAGTGGTAAAAAGCATGATAAGATCAGGGTGCCACCCGAATTAACCCTTAAACTAGATAGAGGTAAGCCGGTTTAATAATACATGGGATAAGCTCCTAATAAACTGTTTGTCTCTGTAACTCTATTCATCTACATTGTCTGTGGCCTTGCTTACCTTTCTCAAAATGAAATAAAAATAGATGAGCATCAGCTGTGCTGTTATTAATAACAGCCATACACTTCATTATAAGGTACAGCTTCAACCTGAGGCAGTGTTCTACAGAAAGACTCATAGCAATCCTATTATTCTGTGAAATCAGTAAGGCTTATGTCTTTCTGCTTGCACCACTGACAGGCAGGGCTTCTGGAAAGCTGATTTTCCATTTGCACAAATTCCATATCAGATATCCCACACCAAAAGAGAAAGAAAAGAAAATTCTTTCCCATTCTCTACTCTGCTATTTAAATAATTTTTCACTTTCCCCCCCTAGTTAGTTACAATGAGTTTTGAAGTTCATATGGGAATAGACTACTCGACATCAGATTGGCAAAGAATATTCAGCAATCAGCAATGGATTGAGAGAATAAAAATTAATGTGTATTCAGTATAGAATCATTTGCTCTGAAGGATTTTAGGAAAAAAGTTACAGGATTGACTGTAATTGATGTAATAAAATCCAAATTCCATCAAGATGATCTCACATATAGCTTTTTGTTGCTTCCATATTTTAAGTAAACTTCATGCTATAGAATACAAATGCCAAAGTTAGTAGGGAAAGGATGCAATTTCTTAGATTTATCTTGAAATTAATCAGAATTGTGTTTGTTCTGAGCACAAAGCCACAGAATGTCCCTATCAAGAAAGGCATAGAACTATGCCTTTTAGCAAGTAAGGCATACAACTATGACCTATCACAGTAGGCGAACCAATCTATATTTATGAATCTTTAGCAGTGCTACCCCCTATCAGATTCTGTAGCAATATTTGGCTCTTAAAATGATTAAGCAGCATGGAGATGAAAGAAAGAGTTATCACATCAGTTTTCTCTTTTTTCTTAGTTGGCTACTACTTTGACATGCATTTCTTGGACAATGCAGTATGCTATGCAGGATTGCCACATCTCAGTATTCTAAAGGATTTGCTTTGCTTCTCCAGGCCATCAGATCCATATCCAGCCATTTTGAGTTGGCACCAGAGCTCACTGGTTCATCTTGAAGTTGTTTGCACATTTGCTGTGCTTGAACACTATATAGAATCATAGAATTGTAGAGTTGGAAGAGACCACAAGGGCCATCCAGTCCAACCCCATGCTATGCAGGAAATCTCAGTCAAAGCATACCTGACAGATGGCCATCCAGCCTCTGCTTAAAGACCTCCAAAGAAGCATGTACAGATGGAGAAACCTGGAATGAGAGATTGGGGAGAGAGTCAAGGGGTGCTTATGCTTCTTTGGCCCCTAATGTCATTGGGAGCCCAGCAGAAAGTGAAGTGGTTTGAATGCCTTGTTGTCCATGTTCTGGTATGATGGTGATCCTTCCACAGGCCCTAGCATCAGTGTAAAGTCTGGAGAAACTTTCCACTTATCATGCATAATGTAGATAAAGCTATACAGTATTCAAGGAGATGGAATGCCAGCACATATTACAGCTGCTTCCACTTCCTTCCTTCCCCTTTTTTGCCTGCATAAACCACAATAATGTCTTCTGTCCTGCAACCCTGAACCATATCATCTTGTTAATGTCATTGTCATCATCATCATCATCAGTGGATTTTAAATTATATAATTTTAAGTATGATTTGATTTTTTTAATATTATTGTTCTATTTGTTCTTTTTAAATTGATGGTGTGTTGTTAACTGATGTGTATTTTTAACTGATGTTGTTTGAGGTATATTAATCTGTTGATGTTCCTCACCTTGATCCATGGGGAAAGGTGGATAAGAAATGATGTTCCTCACCTTGATCCATGGGGAAAGGTGGATAAGAAATGATGATGATGATCATCAACAACAAAATATTTATATCCTACCCTGTATCATAGGATCTCATAGCAGTGTGTAACTTAAATCCAAATCACTTAGATTATAAAACAATGAAAATAATGTAAACAGAATAAAACCATATTAAACAATTTATTTTTTAAAAAAAGCTTTAACAGTAGTTAGGCTTTTTACCCCAATCTCAGCCTATTTACCCATGTTCTTCTCATACCTGGTCCAACAATCAGTGGATTCCAAAGTTATTCCAGGCCCTCTTTCAACCCTTGCCTATCATACTGCTATCACAGGCACACATGCACTCCATTTTTTCCCCCCGTTAATGGAGCATTGCTGGAGAAGACACTGATTTCCAAGGAATTATGTTTTAGGTGTGTGGTTGTCTATGCCATCCCTCAAATACCCATGGTTATTCATATGGAAAAGGCCTGAAATCAGCAACACACACTTTTGCTTCCTTACACTAATGTGAAGTATAACCATCTACATGATTGTAAAAGAATGATGTAAGTCTTCATATAGTACCTGCAGCTGTAAAATAATAATTTGAACAAAATGAGAAAACTCTCTGTAGAGAAAATACATCCAAGAACAGAGAGAACTCTATATATGTTCATCTGTGTATCTACCAAGTGTAATGACATTTTTAGAGGCAAGGGATACCAGCAGTCTTAATAGCCAGAGGGCTTCCAGTCCTATCTTGGTACACAGCAGTCTGTAATAATTGTCTCATCATGCCAAATACAGACTTGCAATATTAACTCATTCATCCTACCTGGGAATGACACAGGCAAAATGTCAATTTGAGACAAAGCTGAAAAGTTCTTGCAACAGAGGCTGCACCTCAAGTACTTATTGTGCACTGAAAATTCTGGGTACCATAAAAATCTTCACATACCCCAAAGTAATTCAAATAGCTACCTTGTGACTCCCTGGAAGACTTTGCTTTTTAACAGGTTTGTCGGTACTTCTGAGAATGACACTGTAGTGAAAATCAATCACCATCTTCTGTGCTGCAATGGCTGCTCCTTAATTGCAACAATAACCTCAAAATGCCACTGTGGTGTTCTGTCAGGTTTTAATTTCCCCCCCTCTTCAGCTGTAATAGCCCTACGTGTGTTAAGGAATTTATAGTAGCAATCAACTTAAGAAATTAGGCTCTTATGCAGTTGATGGCACAGCTAAAATCTTCATGAACTACTGTGGAACTTAGTTCTCTTTGTTCTACTCAGGAAGTATGTTAGAGAGAAAGTGAGAACTCTCTAGGTTCTTGCTAAAGTTTCTAATTGCCAAATCCTAACTGCTGTACAGAATAGGCCGTTCATAACTAAGAAGAAGTAGGCAAGTCATATGCTTGGTTTCAGCTTGTAACCTTGCCATTAGAAATGCATTATGCAACTTTGGAAGCAAGCTCATGTACATTGGAAAATGTGTTCAGATAACAGTAATGGAAAAGAAAGTCTCCTTGTTTCTGTAACTGTAGTGAGACACAGGAAAATCAGTATGTGTGGGGGGAAGATGTCAGCAGTTTCCAATTATCGTGAAGGTGCAGCTGTGATAAAACATCACAGCAAGAAGACTGCAACTAGAGGTATAAAACCAATCATAATTGACTTTTTAAAAAAAGTTCTACGGTATATGAATACTGAAAATTAGGGTTAAGTTAATTCTAATAATGATGGGGAAATGGTGTGTGTATCTATTGAACATAGATATTGAATCCTTGTCCTCAATTTACCACATCTGGTGTCCTTACCTCATTACATTTGGTATATTGGCCTGCACCCAACTGCTAGTCTCAAGCCGAGTAGAACCATTCAATGAACTGCTAAAGTTACAATTTATGTAAATCCCATTGATTTAACCAGTGTACTGTACTTAGGACTAGCAATCAAATGTAGTCCATAGTCTCTTTGTAAGAAGGTAATCTTATGCACACTTTCTTGGAACAAATACGATTTAATTCTGTATAAATGTCTGCATATCTTTTACTCACAGTGTGGGCTTCTGCACTTTAATGTTGAGGAGTTGGTTCAGAATTTGCACCTCTGTCAGAACAGATTACTTTGCAATTGCCTAGACATCACATGAGAAAGAGAAATTCATTTGATTTAATTAAGAATGTCTTTCAGCAAGGATAAGCTGATTATGGCTTAACAAATAAATCTAGCACTGTTAGCTAAATATATAGCAGTTCCACCAAGGATGTTCTTTGGCAAGCAATGGCATTCTTTCTAGGTTTTTGGTTTCCACGTGAAAAACCTCAAAGATGTTCCTCTCATAGAAAGATAAGTAATTTTGCATTGGCCATACCAATTGACCAAAGTGATTGCAGTTCAGGAGAGAGGAATTACACAAAAAACAAGACATACATACCTCATGCAGTTATTTTACTTACACACACACACACACACACACACACACACTTTCTTAAGCACGCCAGAGAGCTTCAGTAACCTTGCCCAACTTTACTGGAAAATTCTTCATGGACCATTTCATTATTCCTCTCAAAAATGCTCTGGACGTAAAGGTTATTTTAAAAATTACATTCAAAGTCATTCCTTATATTTGTACCACCATATCACTTTGAGCATACCTGACTTCATCTGATTTCAGAAGCCAAGCAGGATTTGCCATGGTTAGTACTTGGATGTAACATCACAAGAGAACATGAAAAAGCTTGAGGTGGGACTAAGAAAGAATTCTGACTGAAGCCCTAGGAAGTTTCTGCAAGTTGACAATATCGGACTAGGTATACCAGCAGTCTTTCTCAAATTTTTTTACTACAGACAATTGGTTTATAGTACAGTATTGAGATTCTTAACAGAAAATGACTATTTAGTTACTTTTTAGAAGTACTAAAGAGTCTGTTTTTAAAAATTACATTTATAGCAGGAACTAGCCACTTTTTTCTTGTTAAAACTAAAGTAGGGACCAAAAGTAGCTTTGTTGTTTTGTACCTTCATGTCATTTCCAAATTAGGGTGACCATAAGGTGAACCTATTATCTGTACCTCCATGTGTACACCATCTGACTCTCTATATGGAACTGGGATTGAATGCTCTTGATACTGAAGCTTGGTTGATGACTTACAGATTTTGGTTTAAGATACATTTCAGGCCTAATAGATCCAGTGTTTTATGTTTCCTACTATATGATGTTTATTATTCCAGTTGGGCTAAATTTTATGAAAGTAAAATAATTACTATGGGTTTAAATTTTGATTCTCTCCTTTTACTAACCAAAAAGGAGTGTCTTGAATCTATTAGAGCCTGCCTTGCAGAGAGAAAACATCAACTGGCATATCCAACTCCTTCTCCAGTGATACTCAGTACCCCCCCCCCCCCCCCTTTGCAGGGTAGGATTCCAGATTATTTTCAAACCCTTTCACTTCTGGTGTTGAGGAAGGCCTTTTTGTTTGCAAAAATGTGACCGGGGCAAATATTTTCAGACCCCATTTTTGAACTGTATATGTCACTGTGATCAAGCTCCAGATGTTCTCCATCATATTGTATTGCTTTGTCCCGGCTATATAATTCTGAGGGGGAAATTGTTAAGAAGGTTATTGGAAATGAATATCTGTTTGGATGGGTTATCAGTGGAATATTTATTGGAAGATTGGAACCCGCACATTACCAAGCTAATGGCCAGTTTTTTTTGGTGGAGGCAACAAGATTATGGCTTAAATTTTAATAACAATCCTGAAGTTTTATTGTAAATGTATGTTGTTGTTGTTGTTGTTGTTGTATACCTAATAAGGATTGGCTGACTGACTGACAGGTGAACCTGTCATGGGGTTTCCTTGGCAAGATTTGTTCAGAGTGGGTTCACCTTTGCATTCCTATGATGTTGAGGCTTGCCCAGTAGGATTCTATGGCTGGGTGGGGATTCAAATCCTGGTATACCAAATCATAGTCCAATGCTCAAACAACTATACCACACTATAAAATATGTTGATAAAAATGAAACTGAAATTGTTCAAGACTGTGCACAGGATCATATTAGCTGTTGAAATTTATTTTGGCTTTGGCACATGGAAACAAAATGTGTACATTTGTATGACTACATTCTCATTGGTTTCAATGGAAGTTTCTTTTAAGTGAACGTGCAGTGTCTGCTCATGTAAGACACTGCATATTATTTTTCTAAATACATTTTGTCAGGGCATTTCACTACTTTGACCCACTTTACAAGTAAGAGTTTCTTGCTAGCCATTACTTGGCTTCACCTATGAGCCTAATTAAATACAAGCGTCAAAAACTGTTTATGTTTTTCTTTCCGAATGGATGCAGCTTCACATGTAATAATAACCAGTTCTGCATACTGAAGATATCATAGTACTTTCAAAGCAAAACTTCATCATGAGATCAGTAACAGTTTTTCCTCCTCCCGCAACAAAATTCCACCATTCTTCCCTATTCTGTTGCTCCTCTTTGTCTCAAAACTATTTTCAAAGTGTGAAAAATCTGTATAGTTGTTGCTGTAAAAAAATGAAGAGGTAGTAGGGGAAATTGTTTTTATGACTTTCTTTCCCACTGTTTCAGCTCAGTAATGCTGTTCTCCTATGCACACTTATTGCCTCTTCCCCGAGGAATAATGTGTAATTCTTTTTCTAAAGTAAACTGTTGCCCAATTCCTTTCTAAAGACTATTAACTAATGAGTCTTGAGTGTTCAGCAAGATTTCAGGTTTCACAAACTCCTTTTCAAGATGTATGTGCCATAAACAAAAGGGTAGGGGAGAGAGGTGTCCCTGAATGTGTCAAAAAAGCTCTTCTACACTTCTTAAGATGGCAGGGAAGGAGGTGTCTTCCTATGCTTAACTGTTATCCTGTTAATTTACTCCTAAGCAGTTTGTGTAGCATTAATAGCAAACTTATGGTCTAGGATTGTACTAAAGGATACTTGCTGAAATAAAGCACAGACACTCTTTGAAAACAGAAATACTAATTCAGAGTTCTTTCTAGGATGTTATTTGCATTTGATGTGTATATGTGTACTTCACAGATGTCTTTAGGTTACACTGAAGACATTCCACTTTCCCCATAATATTGAATCATGAAATATAATGCAATTCTTCATGAAGCTATTGCAGCATGCTATTATATTAGAAACTTCTATTGTTTATCATAAATTATATATTATTAATTATATATGTAAACTCTACACCATCTTGGTTGTCATTTTTTACACTGTCATGTTTAATTTATATATATATATATATATATATATATATATATATATACATACTGTATATATATATATGTAATTTTGAGATTGTGTCCCATTGCTCCAACGTAGGACTTTTTCACACAGGAGGCAAACATTAATAAAACATGATTAAAACATGGTAACAGTGTGATTGGGGAGAAGATTACCACACCCCCATGTGCTTCTCCAGTTCGTGTCCCATGCATAAACTGTAATGGATGTGTCACTGGGTAATAACTGGAGTTTCCATTATTACCCAATGATACACCACTGTGTACTTTTTGCAAGGATGCAGAGAAGGAGTGGGGGAAAGGAGAGAAATCCATTACTGTTGGGAGGGAAAGCTGTCATATAAGTTCGAAAGCAGCCAAGGAGCTATCAGAACATCTTTCTTTCCTGATAATGACTACTTCTTCTGCCTTGATCATTTGCTTCTGGGCCAATCACTATTATATTTTTCTCCTCTTGCTATCACTGAACAACCATCACCACCTACACTAGTGTAATTATTCCAGCCAACAGGATTTTTTCCTATAAATCTGTGACCAATATTATGCATCTAAAATTTTAAATGAAAATGTCTAATAATGATGATTATTATGATGATAATTTATTTATATCCCGCCCCTCTGCGCAATGCAACGAAGCAGCTTACAACATTAAAATATACAATCCATGACTCCCAGTTCCACCTCCCCTTAAAATACAATTAAACAAGTTACAATTAAAACATTCTTAAAATAGTAACATCAACTAAACAATACACAATAGCTGTAGCAAAAGCGGAGTCAACAAATTCAGTTTTGTTTTTTACAAATATGATCATTGCTGGGAAAATTTCCAGATTTGAAGAAAGAGGAGACTAAGGTCCAAAACACACAGTTTGAGACTTCTTTAACTGGTGCAAGTGACACCATCAGAGGAGGTGATACCATAATCAAGATGAAGCAGCATCCCTATAAAACAGCATCCCTCTTCTTCATGCTGCCTCCCTAGTGCTCATTAGTGGCAAGCAATCAACTTAAAAGGATAAATGAGAGAAGTGGTTCTGGGACCACCACCCCACTCTCTCCATCTACCCTCTTCACCAAGTTGATACTTCACCATCCTGTCTGCCTGCCTGCCATGCTTATTGATTTCCCTCAACAGTGGAGTGAGGTAGCACTGGCGCCATGGGAGCACACAGAGAGCTTTAATGCCTGTCTGGTCCACCAATAGCAATAGCATTTCTATATCACTTATCAGTGCAATTAAGTGATCCTTAAGTGGTTTACAATATCTAAGCTAATTACCCAAACAAGCTGGGTACTCATTTAGCAACCTACAAAAGGATGAAAGGCTGAGTGAACTTTGGAGTCTTTAGGATCGAACTTACAACCTTGTGGCTGTGAATGGTTGCAGTACCGGATTTTAATAACGGTGTCACCAGGCTCAGTGCCAGGTGGTGCCTGATGCCTGCCTTTGCTGGAGCTGGACCCCCTCCAACCACTAAAGCCAACAATAGCAGCAGCAGCAGTTGTTGCTGTGGTGTGCTGTTATTGCCTTGACTAGTGAAGAGACTGGCAAGTGCTGTCACCATGGTGTATCTTCTGGCTGGCCCACCACTCTGCCTCTCTCTTTTCCCACCTGGAGTCTGGGTAACACCACAACCACCACCTCTTTCTTGTGCAGGAATGCACCACCACCACCTCCTTCTTGTGCAGGAATGCAGAGAAGCCATTGAGAGAGGGGAGCACACTAGGTGTTAGCAGAGGTAACACCCACAACACCAGCCCTATTGATTCCACTGCCATGTCCCAAAAGGAGCATGTGTGGGATTTGGGAATACTAGATCTTGCACCAGAGGCTCAAGTGTACTGGTTTGGACTGCTTCGTGCCAGCTCTGATTGATGTAGCAGGTATTGCCTTTCCTGGACAGGGATAACTTAAGCCCTGTGCAGACCAGCCTTAAAGGCCGCTTGAGGGTGGAGGTGGGGTGTAGTGTCCACATGATACATGCCCCAACTCTGTCCTCAGGGTGGCATGACACTGCACGCCACTCCACATGGCGCACAGAACTTGTCTGGCACTGTGTCCACATGACACAGTGCTGAAGGAGTGCCATAAAGCCATGGTGCCATGGCTATAGTATCCTTTTCAGGGTGCAAAAAGGAGCTGATTTTTATGGCTCCTTTTTTGCGCCCTGCAAAAGCCATATTGGGGCTGTGGCATGCAGTTGCTGTGGCCCTGATCTGACTGTAAAAGGGGTGGCTGGGATCCGCCCCATCAGAACTGTCTGCACTGTCCCTTAGCCTCTTTAGTCCCTGCACTAGTAATAGCCCAATTAGACAACTGTAATATGTCTTATGTCAGGCTGTTTTTCAATGGACATTGTGCCACAGACAAATAAAATTATCTATAGATAATCATGGTCAGTAATATACAGAACATGAAAAAGATCTAGGGGACTTGGTAAATTACAAGTTAAGCTTGAATCAACAGAGTGATGTTGTCACCAACCCCCTAAATGTAATTTTAAGCCTCATTAACAGAACTATAGTGTGTATATTAAGACCATATATAGTGTCATTTTATTCTGTTTTGGTCATGCCTCACCTGGAGTATTGTGTTTAGTTCTGGGCAACACAGTCTAAAAAGTTATCAACAAGTTGGAACATGTATGGAGGAGGGCAACCAAAATGATAAAAGGTCTGGAAATAATCCCTATAAGGAATGGTTGACGGAGCTCTGAATGTCTTGCTTGGAGAAGAGAATACTGAAAGGTAATGTCGCAATCACCTTTAAATATCTGAAGAAATTGCATGTGGTGATGGAGAAAACCTGAGCAAATGGATTACAAAAAAGGGGAAACTGGTTAAACATTAGGAAGAATTACTGATGGTAACAGCTGTTACACAATGGAACAAACTACCTTGGAAGTTGGTGGACCGAACTTTGCTGGATTTAAAAAAACCAAAAACAACAGAGCTTGAATGACCACTTCATACCTACTCTATGATTTTACGATCCTATGATTCTTATTCTGCTTACTGGTATGTCATATAACACAAAATGGCAAAGCTGCATTTGGATTTGCAATAAGACTTTTAAAAAAGTCTTTCTTAGGGGAAATTATCAGTTAGCTTTTTTATATAAGGGTGATCATTATAGTCTGAGTGAAAATATAAAGTATATGTTGAGCAGGAATACCACCAGTTGTTTTTAATGACAAACAAGTTGCCACATTACATATAAAAGAACTCATCCCTAGTATGTTAATGTCTCATTAGTTTATGGACCTGACACCCTCCAGGGATTGTCATTCACAAATTCACTTAATGTTTATGAGTACTTGATTTTTCATTTGGATCTATAAGATAACCGACAAATGTGGGGGAATCTTATATACACAGAAAACTCCCTGGTGACTACAAAGCTGTAGATGCTAAATGAATAGGGAAAACTGACACAGAACAACTCTAAACAACAGTAAAATGCATCAGATGAGAGGAATTGATTTGAAGAGGTGTTATCTGAAATACACAATGTGTGCACAATTTTAAATTTTAGCATTAATCTGACTGCAAAATCCTTTCTGCAAACCAGTTTTTATCTGAGGAAATTGTGCAGATTCCCTCCCCACAATTCCTATTTTATTCAGAATTGTGACTTAGTAGTATTCTTCTACTAAAAGGAATATGTATATTTCTATTGATGTAGCTATCCAGTCAGAGGTGAAACATGCTAACCTCCAGATATTGTTAGACTGAAACTCCCAGCTTTCTTCACCATTGTCAGCCCAACAACATTGGGAAGGACACACCTAGAGGATATACTGGCTGGACAAGATTTCTTTAGTTTAAAATATTGGTTTAATATCAGATATAATTACAGCCAACACAAGTTATTAGACCCTTGTTATTTAACTGCCTCACTCAATCAAAGCAAAGGCCATAATAAAAGTTCATGGTTTAAAAGTCAATGCTAAATTAATAGTATGATTACTGTTATCTAAATTATTAGTATTAGCAAGTCCAAAATATTTCATTAGAACTGGAGTTAGGTGAGCTCAGAGCAGAAATTGGGTGGCAGTTATGAGCAGCACTAGGGAATTCTTGGTTTTTAGTTCCAAATTAAGGCCTTGTTCCCACTATGGTTTAAACCAGACCATGATTTGAAATGACCCGGTTTAAACCACTATGGTTACCACTTAATTCTAATCTATTTGGAAAGGGGGGGCATGGTTTTTGCCCATATAACCCGTGTCAAAAAGATGCTGGTAAAATGGGGTGTTTTTTGGGCTGAATCAAAATAAATAGATTCAGCTCAAGTGGGAACCAGGCGGATTTGAATCTGTCCCCTGGTGCAAGTGGGAACCAGGGAGTGTATTCAATTCCACTCCCCATGATTTGGGGGGGGGCAGCTGCAATGGCCCCAGCCTACTGGCCTCTAAAAATCTGTTTCCTCAGCCTTCTTCCCATGCGACCTCCTTCCCAGCGTCCTTGGCTTCTCTGCAACTCTCCTTCTCTGCGACCTCCTCTGCTGTGAACCCACACTGGGACCAGGACCAAATGAAGAATTCAGACTATAAGGCCTAAGTATAATCCTGTACAGGTCTGTTGAAAACACAACCCCACTAAGCTTAATGGGACTTACTTCTAGGTAGTTTATGAGATTAAGCCTAAATTACTGGGCACGAACAATTGCTTTTTTGAGATGCATACATATTCTTGTAATGCCACTTGAAATTGTAAATACTAGGACCAGAAGAAGGCAACACTGTCTGGGCAATAGTGTAATGGTCATTTTTACTTCTCCTGGAGCGTCATTCATGATGGCATCTTGACTTGTTTATAAATCTGAAACTTGTGTCAGAGGATATGGTGGCAGCTGGAACATAAGCAGTGATAGCTGCTGTTTTATGTAATGGATGGTAGGTGGCTGCTGCCCAAAGAGAAGAACATGTTTCCTCCACATTGATTTCTCAGTTCTTGGCCAGTCCTCCTCAGGTGAAGCTACAATAAACTTAGGGCCAGTACAGAAGGCCCTAAAGGGGCAGCTTGATGCCAGCCCTTTGATCACCAGATTGGGGCTTCAGCAACCACACACCGTGGCCCTGATCCAGTGATTTTCCAGCCCAAAAAGGAGCAGCAAAATTGGGGATGGGGGTGGAAAAGAGCTGCTCTTTAGGCTGTGGCAGTGACTTTTCAGTGCTCCTGTGGCATTTGGAATATAAATGCCATGCTGACGGAGCTCCACAATGCTGCCTGCTGTCTGGGCAGGTAGGTGGCATGATGCTGTCTTGGGGGCATCATCAAGGCATGCATCATCTAAACCCCATGCCTCCATGCTGCCCCCATGCCAGCGTATAATGCTGGTCTGTTTTGCCCAAAGTGAAAAGTGAATTTCCACTACCAAGGGAGTAATACATGATTTTAAGATTATAATTGATAAGAATTAGATTTGAGTAGTATTAGATGACAAAACATCGTATTAGATGACCTGATAAGCCTATCTTTAATCAGGTAGGAGTGTTAACTGCTTGAGGGGCTTCTACTGAATGTTGTGTTCCTTCAAATAATTTCTGACTTAAAGTGAACCTATCATCGGATTTTCATGGCAAGATTTGTTCAGAGGAAGTTTGCCATTGCCTTCCCCTGAGACTGAGAGAATGTGATTATTGCCTACAGCCAAAGATCCCTTCCTTAAACTAAGTCTAGAAATATTAGACACCAAGAAGCTTTAGATTTATACTTCCAAAACATAAAAGACCAAAAATGGGCTAAATCTGCACAGCTTCTTGCAGAAAAAAGAATATTCTGAAAGGGCATGGGTGGGTTGGTCATACCCATTGACCTCTAAATGGTTCTATGAAGTCAAAAATTGATGGTTGAATCTCACATTTTTATTATAATGTGAGGCAGCAGCTGGTCAGTTAACAAAATTGGATTATTCCTTGGGTCCAGCAGTGAGAAAAGCTTTCTGATGTAAATACTGCAACTAGTTAGTGAGAAATGTTTTAAAGTGCCTGATTTTACTTCTTTTATGATTCATAATTTAAATTATAAAATAACTACTCAACTGGTAATTATAAACAAAAGGAGAAATGTGAGAAGGTATTTTAAAATAAAACCAAGGATATTTCAAAGCTTTGCCAGAGAAGTACTAAATCACAGGCATCCAAGATAGTGCTGTTGGTCTGTATACACTTTCTTTCTTTCTTTCTTTCTTTCTTTTATTTCTTTCTTTCTTTCTTTCTTTTTCTTTTTTGCACATCAACAGCATTCAAATGAGATCATCAAGACACAATAATCCAGTAAAAACAATTTGTTTTATAATTATTTAAGAATTTATATATTACACAGCACAAGCAAGTGTCTCAAGGTGGCATAAAATAAATCCAAACAGTTCAAAGCTATTTATTGAAATGAATGTATCTGCTTCATGAATTGTGTGGCAAAATTCAATGCCTCTGTGACTATCTCTTTATGTTGAACTCAATATAAATAACCCCTGGTACCAGTGACTTTTTTTTAAGAAGCATCTGGGTAGTTTGTTTTTAGTAAATGGAGAACAGTATTCAAAATTCCTTGCTGAATTTGAAGTTCAGCTTTTCTGTAAACATTTTGTTATTTAAGAAGAAAAAGGTTCTTTTATAGAAGTCACTTGGGCTCATGTTGATAGTACAAATTAATTCAGAAACTTTTAAGGCCAGAAGTTTTCTGTTATTACTTCTGTATTTTGCTCTAGGTTTTCTGAGATTCTTTATTAAACTAAAGTTACTATAGCATTTCTGTTAGTTTAGAAACAATTATCACAATTTCTGAGATTACCCCTGACACAAAAAGAACACTCGTTTTCATTGTTTGGTGCTCTGTACCTTGCTTACAAATAAGCACATATTGAAAGCTAAGGTGCTTTTGTAGTCAAAGTGACTAATTCAAGAAACAATTCTATATGCAGGTAGCCTTGGTTTACCAGATTAAAATATATTTGTATTATTGTATTCTATTTAAAATAAATCTTTGCAAATATACAATAACAAAGTAGATATTTGACTCAAAGTGTACTACTGAGACTGAAATATAAAATGTGTGTTTCTGGTTGATAGGAGGTGTCAGTACTGGTAAGATCCCAACAATCATAAACACAGCAGTGAAGGTAGAAGGAAAGGATGCATATTGAACACTAACTAAAAAGAAGCAACTGATTAATATAGGGCTGTAAAAATAGTTTATATATACACACACACACACGCTCTTATAAAATGTTCACTGTTGTTGGGCTATTTGATGGCAAATAGGCTAGCAGAGATATTATTTATAGCAGATAATATATCTATCTTCAGGTAAAAGGGAAAGCAGATATAGTGACACTGGGTCATCTCAGCTCTCAAGACATAGGTCAGTTCACCCAATAATTCTTATAGCTCTGTTGGTAAGACAAATGCATGTCTTATGTGCACACACAGATATATATTTTAAAGCAGAAATCAGATCCTTTATTTTATTAAAAAGCAACAGCCAACCATAATATGAGGTTAGTGACAAGGACAGCAATAACTTGAACATTTTTTTTAAATGATGAAGTTTTAATTTGTAACATCACAATGTCCATCAAGGAACACACACACACACATCAGTGAACCTCCAATTCCCCTTTCTCTCACTCCAGGTATTCAAATAAATCTGCCCATTCAAGATTCCCTCTGGTTCACTACATTATAGATGTTGGGTGCATCTGCAATATAAAAATAATGCCGTTTGACACCACGTTAACTGCCATGGCTCCAATCTTCAGAATCCTGGGCTTTGTAGTTTTGTGAAACACTAGTACACTTAGGCAGAGAAGGCTAAAGACCTTATAAAATTACAAATCCCATACAATGGAGCTACAGCTCTTAAAGTGTGGGCTCTGGCCCTACTTTGTTAGGAAAAGGCTACAGAGGGCAGCAGGGAAACAATGTAAATGGCCTGTGTAGACATGCCCATAATCTCTCATGTGTGATATATTTATTGCTGTAGGAAAGATAAAAAAGAGGGTGCCAAAGTAGGAATGAAGACAAGCAGAAGCTTCAGAAATAACACTTGAGCATATTTATTAAGGTCTAGCGAATTTCAAGTTTGATGACTTTTCTTCAGGGACAACTCAACAAGCTATTTGCTTTAGAAGACCCTATGCAGAGTCATTTGAGCTGGTTCTTAATGAAACTGGTTCACTTGATTCTGAAAGAGAGTCACCCATCAAGTTGAAATGTGCTGGATCTTAATAAACTGTTTCAAGTACACCTTCTGATATTTTCTCTTCTCTTTGTTCAAGTATTACCATAGTAACACGCCGCTGCATATCATGCCAGAAAAAGCAGCCCCTGGCAGTTTTTCACTAGTGTGGTATCAAGATGCTTGCCACTTACATGCATGTAGTAAGAACTAAAAACATCTTCAAAACTTCTTCATGGACTGAAAGAACAGGGGAGGAAAGAATTATAGCTCAAAAAGTGGACCTGGTCATGGCTAGTGTATAATGAAATTCCATTAATAATTAGGTTGTTTATTGAAACAATGGATAAATTTCTTTCACCATGGTGACCGTCCATTAATGTAAGATCTTTTAACCATTTACCTTAATAGCTACATTAAATGAGAACCAACTATTCGGGGTTTTTAAATAACTTTTTGAAGGTTCACTTCCTAAGTTTTCCTGCATCGCCTCAAGTTCTATGGTACTATGGCCTTCTATGAAAGGCAGGATATAAATGCACTATATAAACGGTCATGCAATTAAATCATTGTCTTAATGTGGTGTGATTTACATTAAGATATTGCAGATTTTGAATGGTGGTTCTCATTTGTATTTGGTTTTCAAATTTCAGTCAGGGTTCTTGTAATTTGAAAATGTTTTTGGATTTTTTTAAAGAATCATATTTCCTGGTTTATGGTGGTCCTTAATATGCCTATTTTGGAACTGTGAACATGTCTGTATGGGAGAAAAATAAAGGCCGAGTGAGCAGTACCTAGGCAGAATGGGATATAAAAGATTCAAAAACCCTTCCAGTTTTCACCCATATCACACAACATGGTGGCAAGGGATGCAATTTAGCCTTACAGCTGGTGTATATAATTCCCTTCTGCTTGTGTGAAGGTAAAGAAATTGTGTTAAAAGATTTGCAAAGACATTTTAAAAACCCAGTCCTGTTATAATGTCTGCCTTCCATTAGTCCAGGATGGCTTGTGTTACCATAGAGCTCTCCAACACAATCCTTAGGAATGGCACATTGCTGATTTGGCTGTGACAGACCCATTATGTAAGATTTTGTGGAAAGTGGGGAATTTATTTCTAGGTGTGAATTGCAATGGAATCTCAGTCAGCCTGGCCTATCCAAGTATTTTAAAATGTTGGACCAGCCTAGTTTGCCCTTACAGTTCAGTGGGACATATTCCCAAATAAGCATGTAGAACAACATTCTCTGACATGACGTCTCCATATGTTTTAGGCTTCACCACTCCTAAACCCTGATCTTTGGCCATGCTGGTTAAGCTGGTTATCCAGGTTCGGCAAGTTTGGCAAAAAGAATTATGAAGCACCCCCTTCCCCTTTAATTACAAGATTACTGTGTCTCACATTCAGAATTTTGGAATTTCTTTAGATTATCAACTTAATAAAGGTATGTTATTAGCCACTGAAACAGCTCTAGAAATCTGTGCTTTGTCACATTTTGGGAGACAAAATACTAAAATTAAATAGTTCAAAAAGAAATTTATATAGGTTGACAGAATGAGGTTAATCCACCTTTCTGCTTCATTTGGTCACAGCCAAACTATTGGCTTGACTTATGGTGCATTCTAGCACCAATTGTCAGAATATCCACATTTGAAGAAGCAGCCTGAATACCAATGGAATGTAAACATTTTTAATTTGTTGACCTTCCACCATATTTTTTCTTCCCCAGAGACAGTGGGTTTTTTAAACTATTTTTGAATATTGTTAATCAAAATGAACTATATTTCAGTGAATGTTGGTTGTTGTTTTTTAATATTCACATTGCGTATGTATTGATGCAGTATATATTTAGACAGCTACTGTATTGGAAGTAATTTTACAAAGTGTTAATTAACCATATAATACAAATCACTAGTTTAAATGCTACTACTAATAATAAATAATAAAATTTATTTATATCCCACCTCTCTACAGGTTATAATTGGGGCGGCTTACAAGAATTAGAAATATACAATCAAAATCCCTCAATCCAACCCCCCTTAAAATACAATTAAACAGTATAAAAGATACTTTAAAAAGGCAGTGACTGAAGTGAGATTGGAGTCCAGCAGTTAGATTTTTCCTTCTTGTGGCCAGGGAATTATTCAAGAAAGGTCTGCTGGAAGAGATCTGTCTTTACAGCTTTTTTAAAAGCTTTTGGGGTGGTAATATGACGGATCTTGTCTGGCAGGCCATTCCATAGCCTGGGAGTGATAGATGAGAAGGTCCTCTGGGGGGTTGTAGACAGCCTTGTTTTATAAGTTTGTAACAAATTCCTCCCAGAGGATCTAATTGTGCAAGGATGCTTATATGGAAAGAAGTGGCCTTGAAGACAGATTGCTTTAAAGATAATAACACCTTGTACTAGGCCCAGAAACTAATGGGCAGCCAGTGAAGTAATCTTAATATCAGTGTTATATGGTTTCTTCTGGATGTACCAGAGACCAATCTGGCTGCCATGTTCTGTACTAGTTGAAGTTTCCGGACCAAGCACAAGGATAGCCCCACATAGAGTGCATTGCAGAAATCAAGATGTGAGGTTACCAACGCATACCATACAACACATACCATATTGTTTTGAAAAGAACATTAAAGTGCCATACAAAATGCTAACCAATCTGGTAATATTGCAAGTCTGTTTCTGGACAGACAAACCACTATCTGTCAGAAGACCCTGTGCAAGTATTCTTATCTTCACTCCTTGACCAAAAATAAAAAGTCTGTGATAAGAGAAAAAATATGGAGGTTGTGGTATCCAAAATATGGAAGGTTACAAACAAGGTGACAGGATGATCTTGGTAAATTTTTGTAAATGAGGCAGGATGATTGCCAAAGTAATAAAATAAAATGTAGGGGTTTTTTTCCATTTTGTGTTTTCTTTTAGATTTACTGTGCACCAAACTGTAGCTGTTTATCACTGGTGACCTGTGGCTTCCAAGTAGTCAGGTGATAAATAGAATCTGGAGTTAGGTTTGAAATTTCAAGATGTTATCCAAGATTCTGGCCTTGTCTGAAGGGACAGGAGTCACCCCTTGGACAGCTCCATTAAAACCTGAACTACAATCCAGTGTAGTTGCATATGTCCACTGACATGAAAGACCCCAGAAGCTACTACCTCTTAGTAAATAAGACAGAAAAGAAAGACTGTTAATATATGGATAATGAAGTACTTTGGAAGTACATTTTAAATGGCAGTACATTTAGAATTGGCTTATACAAATGTGAGGGATTTGTGATGAATGGGGGTTGGGTTGTATCAGGATAGGATGCTATTTTTGATCAATAACATCTACAATAGTTTGCAAAAACTCTTTTCTTGTTGCTTTTGTTGGTGGTGTTTAAAAGAAATTCACAAAGGCATTAACAAGCCTGATTCCCACTGCAATCTATTTATTATTTTCAGAAAGGTGGAAATACTACAAACCTTTTGCATAGTTATGTTTTCTCACTGAGTACTAGAAAATGGCTGAAACACAATGCATAACAAATATGTCTGGAGAGGGAAAAATAGAAGTGAAGAGGGAACATGATTTCTGGTAACAATGATGCAAGAGTTCCGAATCCAGTTTGGTTTTCAGTCAAAAGAAAAGTAATGTGGATACTCTAGGTAAATGAGTAGAATGCCAGTTGAGAGGAGAAAAGCATCACATATACATCAGTTTGTCACACAGCTATTAGTTATTCTGTGTCTTCATAATCAAAGTGTGGCTGGTAGAAAGTATTTTGATCCTTTCTACATGTTTACTCTAAAAACTAAACAATGCATTTTGGAAACCTGCATTATAGTGTAGACCAAATTAATTCCTGGGGTAGGTCCAAGACAAAGAAACTATTTGGAAGACAGATTTGATCACAAATGCAGCAGACTATCAACCTATTAAAGGAGGGTTGTTGTTGTTGTTAACTGCCTTCAAGTCAATCTCCCCTCATGATGAGCCTGTGAATGAGACATCTCCAGAACTTTCTATCCTCCACTGCTCTAGGTTGTACAAATTCATACCTATGACCTCATTAACAGAGTCCATTCATGTAGCATGTGGTCTTCTTCTCTATTTTCCTCTGCCTTTCCTAGCATTATTGTCTTTTCCAATGGGTCATGCCTTCTCATGATGTGGCCAAGGTATGGCAACCTCATCTTTATCATTTTGGCTGCTAGGGAGAATTCAGATTTAATCTGTTCTGAGACACATTTATTTGTCTTTTTAGTTGTCCATGGTATCCTCAGCACTCTTCTCCAGCACCACATTTCAAATGAATTGATTTTCCTCTTATCCACTTTCCTCACTGTCCAGTTCTCACATCTCTACATGGTAATGAGGAATTCAATGGCTTATGTATGCATGTATGGCTCATACAATTCTAACTTTTGTGTGTAGTTCTATATCTTTACACTTGATATTTTACACTTGATATGTTCTGCATACAAGGTGAACAGATAGGGTGAAAAAATGCAGCCTTGTCTTACCCCTTTGCCAATTGGGAACCATTCTGTTTTTCCATATTCTGTTCTAACAGTAGTCTCTTGTCCTAAATACACATTTCCCATCAGGAATATCAGAGGTGATGGCACTCCCACATCTTTAAGAGCATTCCATAGCTTTTTATGATCTATGTAGTCAAAAGCTTTAATATAATCTATAAAACATACCCTAATTAAAGATAGGGGCCTGAAAAGTATATTCTATCACTAATTTTAGCATTCACAAAGCAAACTTCAATCACTGTTTATCCTGGCAATGTTCTACCATAACTTTTAAATACAGGTTTAGCCTCCCTTATTCATAATTCTGAAATCTGAAATACTCCAAAACCCAACACTTTTTTTCATGGGTGGCTGAAATAGTGATGCCTTTGCTTTCTGATGTTCCAATGTATACAAGCTTTGTTT
Organism: Sceloporus undulatus; assembly: GCF_019175285.1. Classification (NCBI taxonomy): domain Eukaryota; kingdom Metazoa; phylum Chordata; class Lepidosauria; order Squamata; family Phrynosomatidae; genus Sceloporus; species Sceloporus undulatus. The sequence continues at coordinate 131,918,710 of NC_056526.1, read as the reverse complement.
CACAAAATTAATTAAAATGTTGTATAAAATTAACTTCAGGAACCTATCAGAGAACCATACAGCCTCTGAGGACAAAGTCAAGAAAGACCTTCAAATAATAGATTTTCAAATTTATTCACATTTTCTTTCAATGGTGGCACATGTGAGGAGAAGGCAGCTGCTTGGTTAAAACATTGAAGGAGTTTGAAAGGAAGCACTTTGGGAAAATGCTAGCAAACCTTTTTAGGAAGTATTCAGTGGCAATTTTGTACCCAGAACAAATCCATTGAAATAGACATTCTGTTTGTATTTCAGTGACATGTTCTGCATCCTGAAGTAGAAATAAATTCCACTGTCTTTAATAATAATAATAATAATAATAATAATAATAATAATAATAATTTGTTTTATTTATATACCGCTATTCCAAAGATCATAGCAGTGAACAGCAAGTAAGCTAATTAGCAAGTAAGCTAATTTGCCCCCAACAGTCTGGGTACTCATTTTAGCGACCTCGGAAGGATGCAAGCCTGAGTCGAGCTTGGGCCCTTTTGCTGGTCTTGAATTCGCAACCTTGTGGTTTTGAGTGAATGGCTGCAGTACAGGCATTTAACCACTGCGCCACCAGGGCTCCATAATGGTGGTTGTTCCCATGTAACTGCAGAGGTTACTAGTATATGAATGTCTAATGGGAGTATGTCATTCAGTGAAAGGAATATTTCTTACACAAAGCACAATAGAACTATGTTCATGACCTTACATGTGTAACAACTAAAAGGAAATATTTAAAATGATCAAATAATAAATATTAATGATACTATTTAGCCACCCACATTGTTCAGATCAATAAAATCAATAGAAAGATTGTTTCACCTTTAAGGTACATTGATGTTTAAAAATAGCTGATGCTGTAGATATATTTTTTTTTCTTCTACAGAGAAATATATATAATTGTTTCCTTTATATTTTTGCATTTTTTTGTTCTGGCATTGAAATTGTTAAATTTGTCTCATCTCTTCTCATTACTGAAATATGTTCTAGGTAAATCTACTTAGCTTTTGTGCTTTGTGGTCAAAGTGGAAATTGATGCTAGGGTATAATAAGCAATTTAATTTTTAATGAGCATACCCAGGCCCAAGGTTATAAGAAAGGTTATAAGGTGTGAAAATAATCCAAACAAAAAGCAACAACAAATTCTTACCTCCAAGCACTAATGGCAATATACTAAATATGAGCAAGGTGGAAAAATCTTAGCTCAAAAACATTTAATATCTCAGTGGTATGTGTTATTTCAGAACTGCTGCTAAAAGTGAGCAAGGTATAGCATATTAAATAATAGAGGGACACATAAAAGTGTGTGAGATTTGTTTATTTAAAAGGAGTCGCCTAAGCAATTTGTGGAATTTCAATTTCCGAAGCCCATGTTCAAAGGTTGTAGTGCAACAACTATAAACTCTGCATTATCTGTGACATCTTTAAAGGGAGCATAATCTTTGGGAACCAACTCTGTCTTAAGGGGAAATGTTTTCTAAAATCAAGTGACTGTAAACAGATGAATATGTGTGTAATTATAAATCAAAACACAAAAATACAGCATCTCCCTCAGAGTAAAAGGGCAAGCTAAATTTCTTGCTTTTACCAAATTATCAAATTAAGCTGGATAGTGTATAGTTCTGGCCCAGTTCATTTTCTGCTCCCAGTAAGCAATAATGCTCCATGAAGGTGCCACATTAAGAAAAATGAATAGATCAAGCAGTTGGTGGATCAGTTTCTGCATGGGAGGCAAATTCCTTCTTCCTTTTATTATCACTCTGATTCCCCCTACAAGTGCTTCCAGTTTTATGAGAGTTCTAGTGCCAAACATCTGAAAGGATAAGGTCTTTCAAGCGAAGTGTTCACATAAAACTCAGATTAGTGGGAATATCACGAGCAGACTCACACACTGCTCCTGAGAAAGAAGCACCATTTATGGAAAGGAAAGGTGTCACCAAAAATTAGCCAAAAATGGCTACTTTTGGTATGGTATGGTTTTAGGCATAACCTACCAAGGAAGGCTGGCCCTATCATTAGACAGTGATTTAGGATGTTGTGAAAGGGTAGAAAATTGTTAGTTATTTGGTTTTTATGGCTTCTTCATCTTCTTACACTATTGGAATTGGCTCTTTGTGTTATAACTCACCCCCTGGAATGTGAGGAATCCAAAGCAGAAGAGCTGGACTGCAAGTAGTTTCTCATTCCAGATGACTCCCTCCCCAAATCTGAGAAGCTGGTGGCTGAATCAGCCAAGGGTTCCGTCCTCAGCAAGATAAAATAGACTGAAAAGACACCTCCTGCCATCTGAAGTCTGGCAAAGAAACAAAGGGCCAGGACAGATGGTCCCAAAGCAGCGTGCTGCCGGCGATACTAGGGTTAGAGACTGCGCACCAACGACACGGTCCCTAACCCTAGCATGGCACAACGGTGGCATCATGGCAGCGTCCCCTCCACATGGGCTCCGCCACCTTGATGTAAGTGACGTGCAGCATATATGTGTTGATGCACTTGTGATGTCCACCCAGCGACCCAAAAAGAACCCATTTTTTTCCGGGTTCCTTTTACAGTTTGGCAGCTGCAGCGTCCCTCCAGAGGGAAACAAGCCGCATCAAGTCTGGCCTTTTTTAAAGGTATGTACCGGGTCAAAGAAAAACTTCATAGGAACTATCTGTTAAACAGAAGCTGCCTATGCAGCACCTGGAGTCTGGAGGCAGCCACCACAAAATCTCCTGGCATGTCTGGGGTTTCTTTGCTGTTCGTAACTTTTCAACCTTTTTCACTGGCTCTGTTCTTAGTCTTCCTGGATTTCCTGGTATTTTTAATCCCAGGACCAGCTATATTTAGTGATTCCATGTCTCATGACTGGCTGTGGCCTTTCCCCTGCACCTCTCTTCATCTTCTGGAATTACCTGCACATGAACCTAAACTGTACTGACTTCTCTGTAACTCAGTGGCATACCTACATTTGGTGTCACCCCATGTGGAGGGGGTGAGACCCCAAAGCAGAAGGTGTGTGGCCCAAAATTGATGGGGCGGGGCTCCTAGGAGATGCTGGAGTTGACTTTGACAAGTACATGCATGCACCCCAATCCTCCTCCCTGTGGCATGGCTTTCCTCAGGGGAAAGCCAGGCAGCAAGGAGGGTCAGAGGAACTGCTCGCCACCCACACAGGCTTGAGACCTGTCCCCTAAGGCCCAAAGACCTCCCCAAGGCTCACAGAAATGGCAGTGCAGTCAGGAAAAGAGCTGCCTCCTGTCTACCAAGGCCGGAGGCCCCTCCCCTAAATGCCGAGAGAGCTGCCAAGGCCCGTGGAAATGGCAGCATGGTGTGGGAAAGTGGCCACACAGCTTGGAAAAATGGTTGTGTAGCTGAGGGAACAAATGCCCACATGGGCCCCCAAGGCCCAGAGCGGCACCCACATGGTAGCTATTATAGCTGCTTCCTTAGGAGACTGTCTCTTCAGACACTTGGTGCCTGTAGGTATAAGATACTTGTGGGATTTTCTGCATCATGTCCCCCAAATAAGTCTGTCATTGGGTACTATGCAACTGAATTGGAACTAAATAGGCAGTATTTGCTGTTCTCTCTCAAGCAGTAAAAGGTGCTGAGATGCTCTATGGTGCCAAGCACTTCTTTCAGAGATGCATAGATGCAGACAGTAATGTATGTTTAACATAGAGAACTGTAATAAATTACTCTTTTGACGCAGTGTGAGTATAATGAAGTTACATTTCAGAAGTCTCATAACAAATGAGAACAAATTCATTACTTGAGTAATATTAACTTTAGCTTTTAGGGCATCTAAGGCCATTTTTTACTGGACAATTTCAAGTTTTGTGCCAATCTTTTATCAATCTTGAGATATAGTTTAAAAAGCAAACAAATAAAAAGAAACATGGCAAGGTTTTTTTTAAAAAGTAACAGGTGGGACATCAGCTAACATAATAAGTTACTTTTCAAATTATGGTTAGAAATAAAGATATGGAATTAGACATCAATAAGTGATGGAAAAGCTTACTTTAAAAATAGTTGTATGAGCTCTGGTTTAAAAAATATTTCTGTACAGAAATAATTTTTCTTTGCAGAAAATTCTCTTTCTTGCATAGGAATGCTATAGATAGGGATTTATTCTGTGTAAATTCATAGAATCATAGAATCATACAGTTGGAAGATACCACAAGGGCCATCCAGTCCAACCCCCTGCCATGCAGGAAATCCATATCAAAGCATCCCCGACAGATGGCCATCCAGTCTCTGCTTAAAGACCACCAAAGAAGGAGACTCCACTACCCTCCATGGGAGTGTGTTCCACTGTCAAATAGCCCTTACTGTCAGGAAGTTCCTCCTAGTGTTGAGGTAGAATCTTTTCCTGCAGCTTGGATCCATTGTTCCTGGTCCTGTTCTCTGGAGCAGCAGAAAACAGGCTTGTTCCCTCCTCGATGTGACGCCCCTTCAAATATTTAAACAGGGCTATCATATCACCTCTTAAGCTTCTTTTCTCCATACTAAACATCCCCAGCTCCCTGAGTCGTTCCTCATAGGGCAAGGTTTCCAGACCTTTCACCATTTTAGTCGCTCTCCTTTGGACACGCTCCAGTTTTTCAACATCCTTTTTGAATTGTGGTGCCCAGAACTGGACACAATATTCCAGGTGGGGCCTGACCAGAGCAGAATATAGTGGCACTATTACTTCTCTTGATCTAGACACTATACTTTTATTGATGCAGCCTAAAATTGCATTGGCCTTTTTAGCTGCCACATCACATTGTTAACCCATGTTCAACTTGTGGTCTACTTGGACTCCAAGATCCCTTTCACATGTAGTCTCATTCAGCCAGGTGTCCCCCATCCTATCCCCGGATCCAGATTTTAGATTTTATATTGAATTGCATAAAATTGTTGATGTAATTTGCCAATGTATTGTATTGCTTGATGTATTGTATTGCTTTGTATTGTGATATATGTCACATAATTGGCACAGTGTGAACCGCTTTGATCAGAAGGAAAAGCAGTGTACAAATAAAATAAATAATCCTTTGTCATCACCAGCGTTCTCTTTTTTGGACATCTAACCTTCTCTTGAGGAGATACTTATAAACTTTGTTAAAAGAGGGAAGAGAATGAGACTTGCATTCTTTTGAAGGAGTGTTTTATTTTCTTTTATTTTTCTGGATTACACACACCTGTAGGACTCTCTATCTGGAAGCAGAAGGGCCTATGCTTTTGCTCAGAAACACTGTTGTTTTAATTCAGCATTCAAAAGCCCTTTGAAAAAGCTAAAATGTCTCAGGTCCCACACAATATCAGGTAAAAGTGGTGTTTGGAATTACTGCCTGGTAATTCCTGATATAGTTTAATACTGATATCTATCTATCTATCTATCTATTCCTAAATTATTGCCCTTAGAATTTCTATACAGCATGGAGTTACAGTGCATGTACAGTGGATCCTTGTTAGACACTGAAGTTTGGTTCCAGGATCCCCTGTGGATACCAAAATCTGTGGATGTTCAAGTCCCATTAAATATAATGGCACAGCAAAATGGTGTCCCTTATATAAAATAGAAAATCAAGGACTGCTATCAGGAATTTATACTTTTTAAAAATATTTTCAAATCGTGGATGCTTGAATTGGTGGAGAAAAAATACATGGATAAGGAGGGCTGACTGTATGTAAATGAGTTTTTCCATGTGAGATAGTCCCCTTCTCTGTGAGGAGAGAGAAGTATGGCTGATGTATGTGTTTGTCTGTATGTATACATGAATTGATTCTAAGTCATTATTTTATATTTTTATTATATTATCATAAAGTAATTATTTTGATGGGGACATATGTTAGCTTGCAATGTCCTGTTGCTGGCATTGCTTGCCCAGTTCCACAGACCTCAGCTTGAAGATGTTTCCCCATCCTTGTAATATAATAACAACAATGTAGACAACTCTGCAATTCTATCCTTCCTCCCAAAACCTCTTTTCATCATTTTCCCTCATTCTCCTCCCTCTCCCCACTTTGTCATCTTCTGTCTTGTTCCATGCATTCTCCCTGTCCCTTTAGCATTTTCCATGTCTCGGTAGCATTAACTTGCATTCTATATTTCCTTCCTTCTGCCCACTCCAGAGGAGGGCATACTCCCAGAGAGAACCCAAGGAACAGATAAAATGGTCTGAAATATCACATTGTTACATTTTAAAAAATCCAAACATGTTACGCTATTGCTAAAACAAAGCATGTACTAGACCTTCTCCCTGACATGACACAATAAACTATTTCCCAAAAGACACTGTGCAAATGGAAAACAAGCTGATAAGGTCCTCAGGGAGGGAGAAAACTGCCCAAACCCATTAAACTAGTTTGGTAACTTGTCAAACTTTAATCTCTTATAAATAGCTCCCATTTCAAAAACCTACCTGAGAATGGGCATGGACCATTTTCAATCCTACCTCTCCTATCTGGCCAAGTTTCATATCAATCTTTTTCTGAATACAAGCTGTACTGCCCCACCATACTGATTTCCAGTTATACTGTCAGAATGCCATTTATTCAACTCTGCCTTTATATCGGGTTGGTCCTGCAGCTCTATAATACCAAATTTATTAGTTTCAACCTCTTGTCAGGAATTAGCATTAGTATCTTGCCCAGATGTCAATTTGTAATACTTCAAAAATTCTGAAAACTCATCCGCATGTCAGGTTTTTGTTGTCTTTTTATTATTACTTGGGCCTTGTTGCATGAAAGCGGGGAATTTACTTAACAGTTTGGGTTTTCATGCCTCCTTCTTCACATCTGAAGTATCTATTCTCTCTTATCACAATGGTTGCTGTAGAAACAAATTTGGATGTCTCAGATGAAGGATTATTACTTCAGGTAAAATAGGCAGAGAGCAGCACAAGTTAAGACAATATTATTGGAAAGAATTTAAGCAGCTAGGAGAAATAAATAAAATATCTGACAGGGGATCTGAAGGAGATAAGACCTGAAGCTCTCCTGTACGCATTTCTGGTACCAAATAGAAAATTTATACATGTAGGCACACAAAAGGAGCTTTGCACTGGATACAAGAGTATAGGAATTTATTTCAGGCTTTTTCAGTGATCTAAAGAAGTACTGTGGTGCAATATAGATTAGAAAAGATAGCTGTGAGTGAAACTGTCTAACAATACAACGAACATTATAATTCATATAATTATTGGTGGCTATAGGTCTTTCAGAAACTATTAAGTAAGTTTAATGGTTTGAAATGTGTAAACAGTCCTTAGCAAGGTCTCAGAGAACTC
>NC_056526.1:131894109-131911414 GCF_019175285.1 Sceloporus undulatus | reverse complement strand
TGTGTGTGTGTGTGTGTGTGTGTGTGTGTGTGTGTGTGTGTGTGTGTGTGATGCAATAAGGGAAATGTACTGCTTATAAAATGGACACTTAGCCTTTTTCTATTCATATTTACTTGAAGAGAAGCTTAGCCATGTTAAAACAACTTGCTCCTCGGTGCATAAGATTGTGATCCTAGATGTTTTTCTTAATAAACTGATCTCATATAGAAATAATGCATGAAAACTAGTACATTACATGGGCTTCTTAGCAATATTTCCTTGTTATGGAAATTCTAATTTCTTTCTATTTTATCCAGATGTAAATAATATATTGAAAGATCTTGAACGCTAGACTGTAGAGTTTGACCAATATAGTCAAACAGAAATAGTTTCACCTTTTTTGTCTTACTTTTTCTTGTTTTATATAGATTTTATGTATTTGTTTTAATTCTAGAGTGAACTGATATAATCACATTTGCATGCATACTACAGAGGTATGCAACAGGTACATAGCAGCCAGCAGCATGTAGGCTAAAAGTTTATTTATTTGAAAAACAGACTGAAGATATAAGACATACTAATATTCGCTCTTTATTTCTTTGACATAAAAAGTACAGAGCACATGTTAGGATACATTACTATCAATTACTTCCCCACTATTATGTCAGAGCATTCATATCAAAGGATTGTATTCCTGCATATCATCTTTTCTACTATCCTGTAATGATAGGATTGGAATTTGTAAGAGTAAAAAACAAAACAACAACCAAAAAACACTATGCCAGTCAGAACAGAACAATTCAGGAAACTGACAAAACTAGAGGGAGGGAGTTCACAGAACTAAGAATATGAATCTGCTATTCAAGCCAGGATTTAAGGTGCTTCTTATAGTTGCGGGGGTCTGACAGCATAATCCTATATGTGTCTATTCAGAAGGAAGTCTTTTTATTTTCAAGTCTTTTTATTTTCAGTCTCAGGTATCTGGGCAGAGAATTAGTTGCATGTTTGGTTCCAAAAGTGGGGAGGGTTGTGTGTGTGTGTGTGTGTGTGTGTGTGTGTGTAAGGTGTTGCAACAGGAAAGGAAAAGGCAGAAAAATTTTGTTGTTTAATTGTGTGCAACCCACTAAAGAAGATATTCAGATATTGATCCAGGTCCTGTTCAATGTTGTAAGTGAAAAATAACTACCACCAGTGTGGTTGTATGTTATTGGGCAGAGAAGGAAGGAACAGCCTTACAGTTTGCACAACAAAGTCCAGCAGCATCCAATTGTGGCTTGTGAGGTTGATGGAGCTGTATTTGGATGTTTGATCAGCCACCTTGCACCACACAGGTTTTTTTGGAATCACCTGCAGAAAGAAGGGAGATACAGAATTGTAACTAGGAGTTGTGTGAGGATTCTGCCAATAGGATCCAAGGCTCTGCATATGGCTGATTGGATTATCCTTTACTCAATGCAGTAAGAAATTATTATTCTCCAAATTAATTAAAATACACTATTGCAATCTCATAACCTGGGACTTTATCAGCCCAATCTCCATAGATATGTTGCAGCACACAAAATGTGGACCAAACAAGCTGAAAAGCATGAGACGTCCTCAGAACCTTTATGTGAGAGGAATTATAAATAAAGGTGCACTAATAGCAGCTCAAGTAGTAAAGAACACAGCTCGAGTAGTAAAGAATATAAACGACTCCTATACTTCTGCAGCCTGTACTGAACCCACCAGCATCATTTCCACTTTTCTTGGCTTTGTGATTCACAGCAGCAATGGGAAAATGTCAAAGTGGATCATTCAGATCAAACAGCTCTGTCTGTAGAGGTGTAGGCACAAATTTTGGGATATGAGTGATTCACACATACTCCTTACCTCATCCTATTAGCCTAATCTATCAACACATATTCTTATATGCCTCAATGTACAGTTGCTGTGAAGTTTGAAGCCACATCCCTCCATTTCTTCTTTTTGCCTCAGGGAATTTGTGCTTTCCTAATGCTGTGAAGGCAGTGACTTCAAAGGGGGGGGGGGATTGTTACATTCCTGATTATTGTGTTTTTACTGAGCATTGACTATTAGAGCCCAGTAACTCAGTAAATTAAGAAAATACTAATTTTTAGGACTTGATTGGCCATAATTTCTGATGGAAATATATTAAATTATATAAATGATATAATAATAATAATAATAATAATAATAACAACAACAACAACAATAATATTTCTTACCCGCCTCTCCTCACAGCTCAAAGTGAGTTTCAACATAGTTAAAACACAGTAACTACATAAAATACACATCTTAAGTTCCATCTCTCTGCAATATTTATATTACAATACATAGGACAATAAATATAACATTCATGTTTAAAATTTATGATTAAAAACTCTTCAAATGTGTTTTATATTCTGACAGCTGGTTCAGCTGTCGGATCTCTTCCGGCTGGTCATTCCACAGACTTGGGGCGGCCAATGAGAAGGTCCTCTGGGTAATGGCTGCCAGTTGGGTTCTTGCAGGCTGTAGCAACTGCTCCCCAGAGGACCTCAGTGTTTGGGGCAGATTGTACGGGAGAAGGCAATCCTGTTGATAACTTGGACCCAAATCATGTAGGGCTTTTAAGGTCAAAACTAACACTTTGTTCTTTGTCTGGAAACTAATTGGCAGCCAATGGAGTGACTTGACTATGGGCTGCCATATTTTGACCCAACTGAAATTTCCGAACTTGGCCAAATATAAAAGGTAGCCAAATATAAAGGGCATTGTAGAAGTCCAACCTTGAAGTTACCAGTGTGTGCACCACTATCTTTAGGTCTTCCAGGTCTGAAAAGGGGCATTGCTGGCATATCAGCCAAAGCTGATAGTAAGCACTCCTGACTGATGCATATACCTGGGCTGACATTTGGAGAGACAGATCCAGGAGCACTCCCAAGCTTCCAACACAGTCCTTCAGGGCAAGTGTAACCCCATCTAAAACTGGTTGACACACCTCCATTCCCAGACTGGGCCCCTTGATGGCAAGCACCTCTGTTTTGTTTAGATTCAGTTTCAATTTGTTTTTCCTCATTCAGCCCATTACCTACTCCAGGCATTCATTCAAAGGAGACACACTATCTTTAGCTGGGGCAATTCTAGAAGGTTTTATGGTTTTAATTTAGTATGAAATTGATTTTTTTTTTAAAAAAAGTACTCTTACATATTCTTATACAGAGTTTTATACAGTTTTATAAAAGACAATAAAAGAATAAAACAGCAAACAATGTGATAACCAAATCTGAGGGCAAGTGGTAGCCAATAAGTTTAAGTCTGTTATGTCAGTTATGTGATGTGGAGGTAAGGTGCTTTTACAGGGAAACAAGCTGATAAAATCAGAAAAGAAAGCAAGAATTAAAAGGATCATTTTTTTTTTTTTGGCTGCAAGGAAAATTACTAACAGCTGGCAGTCTATAGGTCAGTTTTAGTACGACTGTAATTATACAAGTAGCAATATTGCCAGGCAGTGGCAGAATTAATTGTGCAGTGAGAAGAGAATACAAAGAAGCCCTTAGTGAACTGTTCTGTCATTCCAAGATGAAAAAGCATCTCTTTCTCTTCACTGGGATTCAACCTCTGTGGTTCCAAAATAAACACCTCTTTCAAAGATGTGCAATGGTAGGCCCCAATAAGGACAAAGCAAAGTTCTTACATTGTATGAATGGTCAGGCACTGGTCTTACTCATGTTGTCTTTCTTACATAGAAAGGAGGGGATCTGCTTAAGATTCTTTATGTACAGATTAGAGAGGAAGGCATGAAAAGGGATTTTGTGTTTAAGAAAGAAATAGATAAATTCATTTTAATACTGTATATCATTGCTTCAGTCCCATGAATGTACTGAGCTCTTATTTTCCTGTCAACATATGTAGGTTTTATTCTTTTAGAATATTAGGAAACTCAGCTTGCACAGAACCCATGGATAGTATTACTAGGTCCAAAGAAATCCTACTAATTTCATTGGAACACATGTCATCTATAGTGTTTAGAAACTTGGTATTAGATAAGGTTATGGCAGCCTCAGCCAAGTTCAAATCCTAAGTGAATATTTCCACTTCCTTGTTGGACTGATTCTAAGATTCTGATCAGTCTTAGAACCTCAGAAGGAGTGCTGACCTCCACCTCCTTTTTGTCTCATTTGATATATTTTGAACCTCCTTCAGTTCCAGATATATATACAAAGAAGGAGGTATAGCTTTGTGATTGACAACTGTAGCTTCCAAATAGTAAACTACTTTATTTTCAATCAGAATCATATAGTGAGTGATGTGGCAGTGTTGTAGTATTATCAGAAAGGCAGTGTAGTTGGATTTTCTGCAAGTGCAGGATGATAGAAAGCTGTACTTACCCACCCCTGCTTCCATTTAGATGGGCACTATCGATAGAGAGAGGGCTTCCTAGCACTGGGTGTGTCTGCTCCATCAGATGTAATTGGCCATCATACAACAGAACACACAAGTACAGATTCTTGACAGCAACCAGTTTTTCAAGAGAACATGTGTTTTAATGGTCATGGCAACATCTGTTTAGAGTGTATGTTGGGATACAGCAACTTCGCATGCTAAGCCTTTCTAGTACCATATCTCTATAATGCTTTTAGGCCAAGACCTTTTCTAGGAATGCATGTCAATGGTAGTTTTATTGCTTACTAACAACCCCTCCTCACTTCCATTATCATTTCCTGTTTACCATGAGGACACTTTATTACCTTTGTTCTTGGGTGAAGAAGACACAGATTGCCATTACCTTACTAGCTTGCTGACCAATTCAGCAGCATCTCCTAAGTGGAGATGGATGCATGCTGAGGGACTAACTTTCCTTTGAGATGCATGGAGACTGTTTTTTCTACCTGAATTTTCCTGCAACATGAAGCTGTGCCTGTGTATCTGTTGATACACATGATTTTGTAAGTAAACTTATTTTTTCTTTTTCACTTTTAACGAAGTGACTGTGTTTCTTTTATTGGGGACACTGGGGGCTGGGAGAAAGGTGTGGAGCTAGTTAAACTATTTTTCCTGCTTGCTCACTCTTTTGCTGTGGGGAACTTTGCTAGCAAGACTAAAGCTAATCTTGCTTCTCCTTCCTGAGTTTCTAACCATTCTCAAGGAAGACCCAATATTCCCAACAGAGTATGTATGAGGCCAAGGAAATTAGGTAGCCAATATTTTTTGTTGTTGTGACAGTCATGGAAAATTCCAGGACAAGAAAAGTAAGAGTTCAAGAGGTGGCAAGTGAGCAAGAAGTGTAAGTTAGCTGAAGGATACATAAATTTGGCAGGGTACCTCTCTCAGAAGAAACTGCTTAGCCTGCAATTCTGATCTAATTCTGTCAAAAGAAATAGAGAGATATAGCTATAATTTTTGTGGGATTTTCAGACTATATGGCCATGTTCTGGAAAAGTTTATTCCTGATGTTTCACCAGCATCTGTGGCTGGCATCTTCAGAGAATGCTGGCATGGGAGTGAGTGGGGTGTATCTGTCTATCTATCTATCTATCTATCTATCTATCTATCTATCTATCTATCTATCCGTATATACTGTGTGACCCTTGGTTGAAAGGAGGTGATTTCCATGTTAATCTCTGTGTTGGTCTGTTATTGAATGGCAAGGCCTCAGGCTGTCCATTTAATTAATGATCCACTGTCTGCTGGGAAATCCCCCTGACCCTGAGGAGTTTTCATTTGCATTTTCAGGGTCTTGATTTTGATGTTTTTCAGGACTGGTAGCCAAACTTTGTTTACTTTAAGGGCTTCTTCTTTCCTGTTGAAGTTCTCAAGGTGTTTGTGGATTTCAATGGCTTCCCTGTGCATTCTGGCCTGATAGTTGTTGGCATGATCCTGAAAGACACTGTTTTCAAATATCATATTATGCCCAGGATGGTTTGCAATGTGTTCTGCTACTGCTGATTTTTCTGGCTGACCCAGTCTGCAGTGTCCCTCATGTTCCTTTACATGGCTTTCAGCATATGCTGAAAGCTGTGCGGGGAGGAAGGAGCAGCGCGTCCCATAGGGACTAATGGGGCACCTGCCCATGGCATACACGTAATTTGCTTGATGTGGGGGAGTCCTGAACAGATCCCACATGTAAAGCAAGGGCACACTGTACTACTAGTAGCAGGATCAACAGAAGCAGTGACAGTAGAAATCCAGAGAAAGAGGAGGCGGCTTTGGAAGAAATGGGACTAAATGTGGATTGTAACGCAGAAAGACATCTAGAGGCAAATGGAAATGGGGGAAGAGATTAGATATCTTGGCATTTTACATCACAACCTACATCACAAGCAAGGTATCTGTCCAAATGTACCAAAATGTTTACCTATATATTAGAAAATACATTGTGGGGTGGGGGATACAATATACTCTCTGATAGGTTGAAAACTAAGTAGGAAATAAGGGGAATAAGCCCCCAAATGTCATGAATCTCAAAAGGTGTGGGGGAGACGGAAGGTATGATCAGCTCAGATACTCACCACTAGAATTTTATATTGAGTCCATCTGGATGAGTCTTCTTCCAAAGTGATCCCTGTCCATTTCTCAGTCATCAATCAAAATTGAGACTGTGGGGTAGTCAATCCCATCCTACTGTAACACCTCACATTTCCAAATTATAGAACTCTCTTGTAAATATAAAACATATTATGATTTATTTAAACTGTCTCCTGGACAATTTAATGGATATTCTGCAATTCTGCATCTGAACAAAACTGGATTCTTTGTGAGTTTGATGGACTATGGATATATTTTTCATTGAATCAAGGGAATAACTCCTGTGTGTACAACTATACCTATCTATATTAAACTAACTGTTCTTTCAAGATACAGAGTCCAAGGTACAATGAGGACAATGAAGACATCCTGTTCAGAGGTTAGCCTAATGAGTTACAAATAACTGATGTTATTTAATTTAATTATTTCATAAACAAACCTACTACACTGTCAATATCAATGAAACAAAGGGCAATTTTACTTCTATGTGGTGTAATTTAACTTTCCAGTGACTTTTATAGTTAAGGGAATTATGACTTCACTAAATTGTAAAGGAGGAATATGGTGTGGTTTGTGTGCTGGCTTGGCTTGTAGAGTGCCATGTGCTCTGTTGTTAATGTTGGGATGACAACAAGGTGGATGGCAGCAATATGATTTGTACTACAGACCGATGCATTCAGTGAGAATACAAGTGAAGATTTGACTTTAAACCACTAAATTGAGAAAGGAATGGTTTTCCTCTCTTATTTGGCAGAGATAATTTCTTTATGAGAACAGTACACCTTAAAGCTTAGAAGGACATCTTGTTATTCCTTTCTCCAGCTTCCAGTTGCTTTTGTTTAGCATTAGTGCAGCATGGCTCAAGTGACTTTGGTAAACCCATAAGGGTAATCAACACACATAATGCTTACTTACCTGTGAGATGGTTTATGCTGTGTTTTGCAGCTTTAACTTCCTCCACCGCTCATTATTAGTACAGGTTTCCCTCCATTAAAGTCAATAATTGCAATTTACCCTCTGTATCTCCACCTCCAAAAAACCATTGGCTACTTTTTATGTCTTCTAGAACCTGCCATGCAAAATAACTATTTTCATGCTTACCCAACAGTCTCACTAACTTACTCACTACCTTACTACAATGAGGTACAGTCCCATGTATGTTTGCATTCTATATAGTCTATTCAGATTAGTGATAAATACATGTTAATGGTATTAATGGTATAAATCTAGTGTGATACTATTGTTACTGCACCAGTGGAATGGAATGGAACTTCCTTACGTTCTCCTTCACCGCTATAGTATTTTAATCTGCCTCAAACAAGCAAACTCCAGCTTCAGTGGGCTTCCAAACCCCCCAGAGCTGGTTTTTAGGGTGCATAGAGGAAGGAGAGTTTTTTCTGCTGCTTCTACTGGATTCTACAGTTCCATCAGTAAATGTCCAGGACTAGATATTGCCCTGTGTTACCAGTCCCTTAATTAAGTTAGAGAATATTACCTGTAGGATGTTGATGGTCTCCCCATTCCTGTAGCAGCACTAGTCAACATAGTCAATGGTGGGGGACAAGAAAAAAATGCATTTCCAAGCCAGTACTTTCATTGGAGTTGTATGTTAAAAAACAAAATAACCATATTCTTATTGGTTTATCTTGTATAGAAAGAATATAGCATATGGGCAAACGCAGATTTCAAGATTATCCACAAGCAAGAAAATGTGATTATATGCATACAAGCCATTATTTTCTAATTTAACTGTCCTTGAAGATAAGAATGTTAATGCAAGGATTACATAAAAGTTAAACAATGTTAACAGCTTTCCCCATTTAAAGAAACCAGCTAAAACAATTTAAAATGGTTTTGCAAAAAGTGTATGCCACTCAGTCTGTTTTGCTCCTTCCCTAAGTAGTAAGTAAACTAGTGCAATTCACATGGGTTCCCATAGTTAACTTTCAGTCTTTCAGTTACATGCTAGTGACCACTAGAATTTACAAACACAGCCAATTTCTTTGAGAAATGATGTACAGTATAAAGAGTTTTTAAGACCATGAACAGTTTTCCTTTTGAACGCCTTTAACAAAATGCTTCAAAACAAAGTCAGTAATTGATCAGCTTCGGAAGCCAAGCAGGTGTGTGTTTTGTTTTGGGTTTGTTTTTTGTTTTATATATTTGACAGTGTGTTCTATCACTGACAAGAAAATATATTGGTTTGTTTTTATCTTACTTGATTACAGAAGAGTTACCAAGTAGTTAAGAAAAGGGCCATGTGTATGCCATTCAAGAACCACCTCTTGCTAAAAGGAAACAACAACACTGACTTGTTAAAAGGTGCGGAAAAGGTATTTAGATAACCCATCCAGCACTCTCTAGAAAGATGTAATATTCCAGTTGCTATTGTTGTTTCTAGAACATATTTATTAACTGTTTAGGTATGAATCACTTCACAAAGACTGAGGGAAGAAATGAAATAAAAATGTTTATTTATCCACTGTGGGTGGGAGTACAGGTGTTATAAGAGTGTCTACAGCTACGTTGTACTAACTTTGTATCATGTTCTCCCACTGGGACTACTGTTCTCTTCATGAACTCAATTAGGAGAGGCAAAAATCAGTTTTCCAGCTAACAGAAGCAGTTCTTCGCTAATTCTCAGCTGACAATAATCACAACAATAAGAAATCCCTTCCAGTCCCATTTTTGTGATAATGGAAGACATATACTAATACTGTAGCATGACTAGTTAAGACTAATGGTAGTTGCAGTTGGACTTCAGCAGCTCTGAATGTCCCATGAATGGTTCCCTTGTCCATTTCTTCATTTTGCAAATGAGAAGTGAAATAAAACCTGTTTGCTGTGAGGCTTACATGAGCTGCAGGAAATTTAGAGCCTTGACACACAGTTCATTGCTACAGATCTCCCTTGATTCAACTTGCAAACAAACAACATATGTGACTGTATATCACAACCCAGCAGTACAGTCTGGTTGCATCAGCTTTGCTCCTTAAAACAAACAGGATTTTTTAAGGCGACAGAGCAATAGTGAATCTCTGAGCATTATGAAAACATCTGGTGAAGGCTTGAATATTTTAAGTAAACTGATACATGAGACAATGAGTAATTTTTAAAAAGTAAAAACCATGAATACTGATACTTTCAGTTTTGCTGGGGAAAGAAATAATGTTTGTCCTTTTATCTATTTATATATTTTGTAAAAGCCTGATTGGTTTAGCTGACAGCTAACCGTTTTGGTAAGAAAATCCTTAGTACACAGTAAAAAGAAGAGTGGCAGAAATGGGTTAACAGTTGCAGCCAACTGTAAAAATATCAAAATGGATCACTTAAACATGATATTTAAAAACACAAAATTACCTTTATACAATGTCATGTAGATTGCTATCAGAATGTGCTTAGTTATTCACTGTATATAGCTCCCTTAACTGTCCAAGAGAGTACACTCTTTCTCTCACACATACTCACGCACAAAATCAGTTCTTTCTTCTCCTTTGCTAGTAAACCTTAGGAACATAAAGTCATCTTTCTCCTTGGAGAAGTGAAGTAAAAGCATAAATTCATGAAACATTACACTCTTTTATAGCACCCAATGCCGATATATTTTCTTACCAATGGTATCAAACAAATAGCCACCGAGATTCTGGGAAACACTTGCCTCCTTGAATGTGATTGTCTCCAGAAGACACAGTCCTCAACTTCCTACTAACAATGTATATGGTGTTTCTTTAATTTTTATTGTTTCCACATTTACATAAGGCATGTGACAACAGATGGAGGAGAAAAAAGAATCAGAATAGATTGTGCAGAGCTGTATAATTAACATGCTTTAATTATTTGGGTATAATAATTTATATCTTTAGTTTTAGTGTATAGTCGCCCCTCCTAACTATGGGGCTTGAATATGTGTGAGCCTCAGTTTTCGGGGGGGGGGGGGTCTGGAATGGATCCCAGCAAAAGCAGAGGGCCAAGTGTATTTACTATTAATCATTCCAGCATGGTCTAGTGACTTGTGTGTTGGGCAAGGACATTGAAAGACCAGAGTTGGAATCCCTGCTCAGCCATGGAAACCCTCTGGGTGATCTTGGGCAAATTACCCTCTCTCATCTCAGAAGAAGGCAAAGTCTTGAACAAATTTTGCTAAGAAAACTTTTAGATACATTTGCCTTAAGGTTGTCATAAGTCAGAAATGATCTGAAGACACACAACAACACACAATTATTTTACTCAATTTATACCGAGCCTTTTTACTAAAAAAGAAGGAAGAAAGGAATCTCAAGTGTGCTTGAAAGGATGCAGCAGTAGATCTGCCACATCTCAAGTTCAGGGCAATACTGCTCTACACTGTTATAGTGGTATGATTCCATTTCAACTGCTATGGCTGCCTCCTCTGGAATCCTGAAATCTGCAATTTAGGGAAGGGCATTTAGAATTCTCAGCCACAGAGCACTTAGGGTTCTCTAAACGACAAACCCCAGAATGCCAAAAGAGGCAGCCATAGCAGTAAAAATGGATTAACAGTGCTATAGCAGTGTAGTGTAGTAGTGTTCTCTAAGGTTGTGCCTACTAATGTGGATGTTGTGGGTAAGGCTTGTCACAATGCTCTGTTTTAGTGTCTTCTGACAGTTGCCACTATTGGGAACCCTGAAATGGTAGCCTTCTTCTTCTTCTTCTTCTTTGGCAGATTTTTGCAATGTTGGAAACTTCCCCTCATTGGAAGATGGCAACTTTACCACATTCTCCCCCCCCCCCCCCCCCAGGAAAAAACAGGCAAAATCAGAATAAGATGTGAAAAATGTGAAATAGGCACTGATTCACTCTCTGAGAATAAATAATACCAAGGTATGCTTCACTTGGCAAATATACATATGCTACCCTCCATATGTTAGAAAAATTGTGGTTTACTATTTGTGGTTAAGAAGTTTAGCAGCAGCAGCACCAACACAGCAACAAGTGTGTACTCCACAGGTATTTGGTAAAATCAACTAGATCTGAGCTTCTGACAAATAAACAGGATATATTTGTAGGTAAAAAGAAATTTACTTTATTGCTACATCTAGGTTCTACAAAAATAACTAATCAGTAGAGAAAACTACACTTGATAGAATAGTCCCTAGAGCTGACTCTCATGTGTGTAAGTAAGAACAAAAACATATTTAGTAGCACAGCTTGGTTTTTGTGTCCATGCAGAGAGAGGAAGAAGACAGAGAAAAAAGGGCAAGAAAATTTATTGACCCCCAGAAAGTGAGGAATATGGAAAGTGACCTCTTCTAACAGTAACACTGACCAAATGACCATAGAGCTATGCATCAGTGTTCCTGTGTGGAAAATATCACCCCTTCTCAAGGAAACATAGACAGGTTACAGACCGCCATAAGGGACATCCTTAGGACATCCCATTTTGAAAAAGGGGCGTCTCTTCCAGACGCCCCTAACCCTATCACGGACAGAGTCTGTGACAAATGGCGGCGGCCGTTCCACACGGCTGCTGCCATACTGACGTAGCGGACGCTGTGTGTCCGCATGTTGCGCCCCGGAAATGATGCTGCGAGTGCGCGACTAGCGCCTCGTGGCGTCTTTTCTGGGGCCCAGGAAGGAGCGCGATTTCCGTGCTCCTTCCTCGGAGCGTCCGGGAGCCGCGCGGTTTAAAGGCTGCGGTTCCTGGACTCTGCAAGCGGAGGTGGAATCAGACCGCCGCTTCTCAGCGGTATGTAACCCGCCATAGAGCTATACACAAGTATTGATGTTAATACTCCAACACCATAAACACACACAAAGAAGAAAAACCCAGAAACAGTAAACTTATGTCATAATAAACTGTTGTGTGCCTTCAAGTCATTTCTGATTTATGGCAACCCTATGGTGAACCTATCGTGGGGTTTTCTTGGCAAGATTTACTCAGAGGAGGTTTGCCATGGTTTTTCCATGAGGCTGAGAGAGTGTGACTTGGCAAAGTCACCCAGTGGATTTCATGTGTGAGCTGGGAAATGAACTCTGGTGTCCAGAGTCATAGTCCAACACTCAAACCACTATACTCTGCTGGCTCTCACAGCAAACAATCCTTTGTATGGTTAATCAGAGGTAAATCTGACTGTTGGAAAGGTCTTATTCTCCTATACAGGACATAACCTTAGTCTTTAAGAAACTTTATGATTCTGGTTGCTCATATTATTACTTCTTAAAGTGCAGTGCTGAGCTCTGTTGTAGAAAGTTGGTCCCCAGAAGCAATCTTATGAACCAATACAGGTAAAGAAAGCTTATGCCGTTATGACTGAGTAGGTTAGGGATGTCAGATGAATTAAGGAACAGGGCTCCTATCAATTTAAAAGTTGTGTAGAAGAGAGAATGTCAACAGGTGTTGCTTGTGTGACAAGGACTCCACTCTTGCTTTCATCTGACAGTCCCAGAGTAGGTACTTGAACAAAGGTTTCCCACATCTGAATAAACAGCAGGCACGGCATTACAGCTCAGCTATTTTTCTTTTGTTCAGGATCTCATAAGTAATTTATTATTTCCCATGCTATTACATTAATTTATTTTCATATTTACACTTGTGTGAAGGATCCTTTTGCTTAACAAGGGTATGTTTAAGACTCTGTCGTGTTGCCATGCTCATGAATCTCTTCCTAGTAGTCCCCTGCCATTCTATGTTCTTCCATAGTCCCCACTCATATGATTATGTTTATTGATACTTCACTATCCCATGCTTTTCATGTTCCCAGCTCCATGGAATAGATATACTCCACATTTTGGATTCACCAGTCCTCTTTCATATCCATCTTTTTACCCCAACATCATACTTTTCATTGTTGTTATGCTCACTGCTCATTAGGGTTTCTTTTGCTCATTTCACCTGGAATTACTATAGCACCTACCTCCTTGTTACTCTTGGGCACTTGTCATCTTAAACAAAAGCAGACACCTCCCATGACTTTATGTTCCAGTGGCCTCCAGCTGCTTCCTCCTTCACCCTTTAAAATGGTAAGCTGTGTCATTACACTAAAAGCCTAACTACACAAATTTCACAGCCATCTTTTCTCTCTGCAGAAGAGCTGAAAAAGAACAAGGGTGTGCAAATGTGGAGTAATTGGAGGGTTGCTTTTTCTATGACTAATCCTCCATGCTGCATTTGTTCAGTGGGACTGGGCAAACAGAGAGAGGCAGCTGTTTGTGCTATGTCTCTAAATAGCATCATAGGCCCAATCCCTTCTGATCCTAATGGCCAAGGAGGGTGAGCAAGAAAAAGGAGACGGACTAGCAGCTATCTTTCTTACCTTGCATGCTTCTCCTACCTGCACAGGGCAAAAATGGGAGAATACAGTATAGAAAATGGAGGAGATTCCTTCCAAGGTCTGTACTTCCTTGGAAGTTCTTCCTTGCTCTTTTCCAGCTTTGGATACAGAGCAGGGAAAGAGAAGAGGTTGTTATTTACTATTTTACTGCCTCTCCATCTACAAAACTACTTCTCTATAGTAAGTGGCAACCTTCAGCACCTGTCTTCTACTAGTATCAATGTAACACCAAGTGGTAAGGCTAGGTAAATTTTGGATCATTGACTCCATCACTTTACAAGGCCCTCTGTGGAGAAAGGCATGTGAGTTGTTACAATTTTATTCAAGCAAACTTATCATCCAAGCCATCGAATTTCCCATCATCATGTATGGATATGAAGTCTGGACAATGAAGAAAGCGGATAGGAAGAAAATAAACTCATTTGAGATGTGGTGTTGAAGAAGATTCCTAAGGATACAAAGGATGACCAAAAGGACAAACAAATGCAACCAAAAACAGATTAAGCCTAATCTCTCCCTGGAAGCCATGATGACTAAACTGAGGTTGTCATACTTTGATCATATCATAAAAAGAGAAGATTCACTAGGAAAGATAATATTGCTAAAAAGGTGGCAGGCAGTAGAAAGAAAGGAAGACCACTTACCAGATGGTTAGACTCAGTTAAGGAGACCAGGGCTAGGACTGAACATGGCAGCTGAGGACAGGGGAGTTCACAGCAGGTGCCTCATTCACAAGGCCACCATGAGTCAAGGGCGACTCAAGGGCAGTTCACAACCACCACCACCAAATGAACACCAGCATGGAGGACTGGTGGAGCCCAAAGAGCTATGCACATCACTTCAATTGTTAACAGCTGGCGTTATTTCCTCCTACTGCCCCCTTTAGCTCTGCCATTCTTCCCAATGGCTTCTCTTATCCCATCATGTTATAGGAAGCAAGCAAAGAAGTGACTTTTTTTTCTTTAAAAAACAAAAACAGTCCTGCACTTTGAAACTCAGCTCAAGTCACAGAAGGGGCAGAAATGAAAAGAGGGATTTGCTTCTGCTCCTCAGATGCTCATTCACATTCTGGGGCAGAAGTAAAACTATGTCACAGATCTTGCTGGACAAATGTTTCTACAAAGAAGCAGAAAGAATGCTGTAAGGAGGGCCATCATCTTCAATGACCTTGCCACAACTGTCCCAGTCCAGGCGGTGACACCATGACTCCAACTTCGGCCACTTCCAGGGACCCACGGATGACACAAGCGGTATCCATATAGCTGAGAATGATCTGGTTGGATGCCAGTTGAACTGGCAGGGCTCCCTGCTCTGGAATTCTGGGAAGGGTCATTTGTTGGGCCACCAGAGGCCCAACTGGATCATTCACAGCAGTGTGGATGCTGCTACACTCTTTGTGGGTTTCTTCCTCCACCTCCCTCCCTCCCTCTTTCCTTCTCCCCATCCCTCTGCTCCTTGGGCCACCTTGCTCCTTTCCTACTATTGACACCTGCTGGCTTCCAAAAACAACACCCTCCCCAAAGAAAAAAAACCCCAAACAAACCCAATGCCTTCCTCTTTTGCCATTCAGGGAGCCTTCCTTCCACGCCAAACCGAGCCCTGGCTCACGGGCGGACAGACAGACAGACAGGCAGCCCCCCCCCTCTCTCTCTGTCCCTCCAAAGGGTCCCTTCTAATCCCCTGCTCTCCCTTTCCTCCAGCGTTGGACAGCGCCAGGTGGAGGAGGAGGAGGAGGAGGAGGCGGCAAGGCAAGAGGAGGGGCGAAGCTGCCCCGCTTGGCTCCCTTGAAGGCGCGCCAGGGAAGCCCATCCCTTCCCAAAAGCCATTCCAAAAGCCTTGGCCAGAGATGCCTTTGCCTCCTCGGAGGGGAAAGGGCTGCTCCCGGGAAGTGAAGCAGGGAAGCGGCCAGCCAGGGCAGCTCTCGGGTTGAAGAAGAAGAAGAAGAGGAGACATAGGAGAAACTGCCCCCACTCGAGGAAGCAGCAGCAGCAGCAGCAGCAGTCGGCGCCTGGCCTTTGCCCGCTTCCTAGCCCTCCTCGGGGTCCCAGAGCTTCCCCTCACATCCCTCGGACTGAGAAGCGCTGAGCCCCTGCACCTGCTGCTCTCCTCTGCCTCAGCCCCCCCGAGCCTCCCTCTCCCTTCCCAGAGGCGGAGGAGCCGGGCTGCTCTCCTCGCCTCTTTCCTCGGGGGCTTCAGGGAGGAGGACTGGCTGAGGGCAGACCCCTGCGCCTCCCTTCCTCCCCCTCCTTCAGAGTGAGGCTCCCTGACTGAGGGACTGAGTGAGGAGGGGACTCTTGGGGAAGCCAGGGAGGGGCGGAGGAGGCGCTGCAAGTGGCGGAGAGCGAGCCTCTTTCTGGGCGCCGAGGAGGAGAGACCCTGAGCCAGGCTGGGCTTGGCTTCTGGAGGGCGCCAGGCAGCCAAGGAGGAGGAGCGGACCCCGAGGCACCAGGTAGGTCCTCGCTTTCCTCTCAGGGAGGGCTCTCTCTCTCTCTCTCTCTGCCCCTTTGGCTCGCTTGCTTCCCGCCCTGAAAGACAGCTCCCCAGAAGCAGGCTTCGCCCCTGGCGTTGGCTGCCCTTCTCTCCCCCCCCGGCCCCCGGGGGCGAGGAAAGGAAAACATCTCGGCGCTCGAGGAGGAGCCAAGCCCCCTCCCCATCCCTCCCCTCCCGGCGAGGTTTAGAGAGGGACCGCCTTTGCCGCCTCCTCCTCCTTAAGGCTTCGCTCCCGAGCAGTTTCGGGGCAACTCTGGGCCGGCTCCGTCCTCCCTCGCGGGGCGGGTTTTTGATCCGAAGCCCCGGTTGCAGCCAAGTTTGGCCTCGGCGGTGACACCCTGAATGAAGGCTGGCTTGGATTCGCCTCCGAAGGGTAAGAAGAGCTTTTTTTGTTTTCGCTAAAAGCCTCCTGCCGTTTGGAGAGAGAGAGAGAGAGAGAGGCATTGGAGCTCAAGGGGATCCTTTCTGGGAGAAAGGGCTCGGGCGGTTTCTTTCTTCGGGGGCATCCGCACGGCAGGAACCAGCCGCTTTGACACCGCTTCTGCTGCTGTGCCTCCATGCTCTGGGACTCTGGCGGTTGTCGCTTCTTGGGGCACCTCTGGCAAATAACGGCATTCACATGGCCATCGTCTGACAGCTTGGCCAAGCAGCAGAACTCAAATCAACTATAATACTAATTAATAGTAATAATAATAATAATAATAATAATAATAATTTTAACAAACAAAATCCCTTTCCAATACAACCATCTTCATGTTTTTAAGTAACGTTTTTAATGTTAGGTTGTTGCTGCTCAGTGCTACATCCACACTGGAGAAATAACCCAGTTTGGCTGCGCTCTGGGTCCCACAGCAAACTCCAACTCCCAGAATTCCATAGTCTTGAGCCAGGATGCTTAAAGCGGTTCTAAACCGGGTTATTTCTCCAGTGTGGATGCAGCACTGAGCAGCCACCTGCTGAATTCTTCGGTGTGACCCTCTTCCTCCAGTTACTTGTTCCTAATGTAAAGACATCCAGCAGATGGAGCACTGGAAAAC
>NC_056526.1:131819671-131894099 GCF_019175285.1 Sceloporus undulatus | reverse complement strand
AGTACCAGACTCTCTCTTAGAATCAACTATAGCCCTGTCTCTTCATCACTGCCAAATGTAAGGGAACATTGCATATTTCTCCCCCTCTCCCCAAGAAAACCAGAATCACTTTCTATCTCGGATGACCAATGAATCAATTCCCTCTGTGTGGAAATGTGTTTGTGTTAAGTGTCCAGTAAAATGTAATTTGTGGACTTTTGGTCTGTCTGCCTTAGGTGTCTTGCTTTGGTATCGATGACTTTCTCCTTGTTGCCGTGTGTGGATTTGTGTTTGCCAGGCGTAGGGAAAGACTTATGGGAGTTAGCTTTTTGCCACTAAGTAAGTACAAGGAGTGTAATTTGCTGGAGCTAGATAAAAGCAGCCAGCAAATGTAGGCAGCTGTCATTGGAAACTAGTTTTTAAAGTGATGATTAATTTTTGAAAGTGAGATGGCTAATTCTGTGTCGCCGTCCAATCTGTCCTGTATTCTGGGGATGAACAGTGGCAGAAATGTTTGGTTGCTATGTTACAGGAGTCCAACAATCTCACATGAAAATATGGCTTAAAAGCATGAAGATGGGTATTAGTTGGAAATGGATTTTAGTGCTGTGCTTTGGCCAAGTTGTCAGAAGAGGACAATTATTGTATTGCTATCGAATTAGCATTTGCACTGCAGATGGGGTTTGGGATTTCACATTTCACTTTCCTGCAGCTGTGTGTTTCTAGCGCAACATCTATCACCACATATTAAAATGAAAGTTTAAAGTTTGTTTTTGTAACTGGTGTGCATTTCAGTAGCTGGATGTAGAATGAGCAGATGAAAAACACCATGTGCTTATTGTTATGGTGTTTTTGTTTTCATACTTGACGTAGGATCCACCTGAAGCTGAATGCACTTTCGCACAATTGATTTTAACCATGTGCTTTGATTTTTCAATTGACCATTGAAGAGAGTAAGCTGTCCAACTTTTGCTGAACGACTCTCTTTGACAGCCATATCAATAATCTCCTACAAATGAGTTCTTTAGTGAATTCTTTAGGCTATGATGCCTGTGATGAAAGCTGGTTCCTTTTGGGTTAGGTGGGAAATAGACGTTTGTGGAAGAAAGGACAACTTGGAAAAATCCACTTTCTTGCAGTGTATGTTTCTGGAAATCCATTTGCCACCTTAGTTTGGATAACTCAGTGGCCAAAAGTTAAATGGAATTTCAAAAGGTGATTTTCAGATAACTTCACACAATATAAACTCAAGAAGAATTGCTGGAAGAAATATTCCTTAAAAGTTGGACCATTGTGAAAAGTTGACGGTATTTGATATAGAGAGATAAAACTAGTTGGACCTTAAATGCAACTGTAGTTAAGGGTTTGGGTTTAAGATGACCCTGTTACCACTGATGTTACACTTCTCAATAGTCTTAAATACAGATACTCCATAAGAGCTGATCTAGAACTGTGTTAATGTGAAACACTTCAATTTAAATCAGTCTGATCCCACTGAAATCTGTGCACTAAATACATTATTTTCATTCAGCGCAATCTAGTGGAGCTGGTTTGCAGAACAAGTTGATTGGAGGCCATGGCTAATATTAGTCTCTTCTTGAGCAGACACACTGAAATCAGGTTAAGTTGGTTGTGACTAACAAGTCCTTTCCCCCCATTGTGTCTTCTTTAGGTAAGACTCAGGTTAGATTCTTAGCCCACATGATGTTAATCCAATGTTGTTCTGCTGGCAGAATACAGCTTTCTAGTTTCCACATCTTTCCCCAATCTTTTTATCCTACCCAAAGATCTCTAGTCTAGGGTTTCCTAATCTTCAGAACAAAGTTGGAAGATACCCGCAGCTACACTTGTTTCTTCTTCATTCTGCTGATGAAATAGTTTCTGAATGTAAAATAACATAGTTGGATCCAGGCCACAAAAAGTCCCAAGTTGCTGTTTTGACTAGTCTCTTTTTTCCAAATCTGTTCCTTTGCTTTCTTATCATACATTCTCCCTCCTCCATGTGCTTTAATGCACACCCCAGGTTCTTACCATAATGGCCACAGTTGGCTCTTGTTTGTGCTTTCTTCTAGGTCCAGCGTGCACTTAGAAGCCGATGGGTTGCATAGAACTCCTGTGTGGATTCCATTTCTTTTGCTTGCTAACTGATGCAAATATTAATCAAAAAGTCAATGCATATGGAGTTTTCAGTGTTCCATTGGACTATCTAAGTTTAATTCATGCATGCTATTGGTACCTGATAGATTTTAGCTCAAGTAATAATATGCTAGATGTGCTCATGGTATTATTTCTGACTCAAAGCTTTAGCAAAGTAGTTTCAGATTGTGTGTGGCTCTGAGCTTTTCTTTAGAGGACTTGCATTCATACAAAAACCAAGCTGTAAATAATAATGGAGCTCTTCACTTTCCTTGGTATGTTTACCCAAGAATAGATTGAATCCAATATAGCGTGAGTAATTTATACGTGTACTCAGAAGTGCTTTTTAGTTTAGTGGGATGTTCTCACATGTAAATGTAGGATTGCAGCTCATTTTAGTCCTATTGAAATCAGTAGGGCAAATTAGTCATGGCTAATTGAAGTTTATTTAAAAAATTTAAAATTAGCGTAGTTGTATTCCCACTTTTTATTGCTTGTGTCTACCTATTATTTTGATTGTATAGTAAATCTATACTTCTGTAACCAATCTTTTAACTTGAACTGTTTTTGATATGAGTAATCTGGTCTAGTGTAAGTTAATCTTTTGACTCAGATTTTTTATTTTTTATTTTGTAATTTGTATTGTGCATTTCTTGATACAGTCAGCTGATAAATCAACAAACTTGTTGTTGTTGACTTAATGTTTTGCTGTATATGATTTGTTGTTCTTTAGTAGCTAGGACTGCAATCTTATGTACACTTATATGGGTATATACCCCATGAACTAAACAGGAATTATTTTAATATGTATGTATGTATGTGAGTATGTACTTAATTCTATTCCTAAAATCAGAAAGTCATGCTTTGTTAATCATTTGAAGCACAGTGTGCATTTTAGTCAGTTGATCTAGATTATTATTTCAGTGGATGACAGACCAGGCTTTACTATCACAAGTTTCAAACTGTAGGTAAGTTTCTTAAAAACATGCTTAACACAAACGTAAGATTTATAGACAGCTCGCAAATACAGTTGCAATTCTGTGCTGCTTATTTGTAAATAAATTTGATTGAATGCAGTGGGACTTAAGTTTGTGTAGACATAGGATTATATTACATGTTAGGTGCAGTGCTTCTAGAACAGGTAGAGGAGGACAGCTTAGTTTTCCCAAGGTATTTTATACATGGTTTTGGGCATACATTTATAAAACTGGTACATTTCTTTGCAGTTATGTTTTAAAAAAATTATAACACCATAAACATAGGATGTTAGTAGTATTAAGTAGTATTTCATTTAAGATTAATGATATACCATCAAGCAGCAGTGAATTTTGTGATTCCATTAAAGTATAGCACAGTATACACATGCATATGAAAAGAGACTAGTTTTGACTGCAACAGTGGTTATAGCTTACAAAAGTAATATGGCTTTGAAGTGATAAGACTTTTTTAAAAATTTGTTACATTTAAATATATTTTTCAATAAACACTTCATTTATCCCCCTTTCTTGATGGGTATGCCATGGGGAATATCTTCAGGGAAATCGGAATAGTTGTGAATATCTCTCACATCCTGATCTGAGGATCTTTGGAATTCCTTTTAAGGAGTGGGATTTTGTCTTCTTCCAGCCCTATTGCACCTTGCATGTCTCTATTCTTTATTCAAAAGAGTGAAGAGGAGCAGGAAAAGTCACCTCAGGGAAAAAATGGAGTAAAAAATGGGGAAATATTGGTGGTGCTAGGGAGATTTCAATCCTCCTTTGGTTCCTGGTATATTTGAAATACGATGCACTTTCCTTCCTACTACAGTGCTACCTCGGGTTACGAAATTAATTCGTTCCGCCGTTCCGTTCGTAACCCGAGTAATTTCGCAACTCGAAAAGGCTTTCCGTTAGCGCTGGAAAGCCGCTAGCCGCGCTTTGCGTTTGAATTTCGCGCCGAAATAAATTTCGTAACCCGAAAAAAATATCGTAACCCGGAACAGTTTTTTCCAATCTAACTTTTTCGTATCCCGGAAATTTCGTAACGTGATCATTTCGTATCCCGGGGTACCACTGTAACTGAATTGGGAGATCATCATTTTCTTTCCAATGCATTTCAATCTGGACACTCAGGGGACGGGCTGCACCCACCCCTTTCCCCGCTGTATCGGGGCCTCAGCGTCCAGAGCGTCAGACGCTGAGGCCCCGATCCGCCGCTTTTCAGGCTGCGGGGAAGCGGCAAAAGGCCCCTTCCCCGCAGCCTGGAAAGGGGTGTCCTTGGGGCTTCAAGCCCCAAGGACACCCCGCGGCGGCGGGGAGGAGGAGAAAGGGGCCGCTTGGCCCCTTTCTCCTTTGGTCCACTGAGCGCAGCCGTGTGAAGGCTGCACGCAGCGGACCAAACCAGGAAGGAGCTCCGAAACTAAACGCCCTGGCGTGGAGCAAGGATGTCACATCCGCTCTGCCCCCTATAGAGGCGGCGCGGTCATGACGTCCTCATGGCGGCGGCTGTGTGTAACGGCTGCCGCCATTTTGTGTGCACAGAGCGCACACTAGGGTTAGGGGGGTGCAGAAGCACCACCCCTTTCTAACCCTAGTACACGCTCCGCACGTACTTTCCTGCCACTCCTTAAAAGGAATTCCAAAGAGCCTCAGGTCAGGATGTGAGAGATATTCACAACTATTCTGATTTCCCTGAAGATATTCCCCATGGCATACCCATCAAGAAAGGGGGATAAATGAAGTGTTTATTGAAAAATATATTTTACACTGAAATAAGGTAGAATCAGGGAGGTAGCCAAGGGGGGGGGGGTTCTTGGGGTCCGGACCCCCCCCCTTCCATTAGAAAAATGAATGGTGTGTGCTGCTGCGTCACCACACCCAAGCCCCATTATAATGGTGGCACTTAGTCTGGATCCCCCCCCCCCTTCCTAAAATCCTGGCTACGTCCCTGGTAGAATACCTGTTATTGTTGTTGTTTTTAAAGAACTGATAAAATAGTTTTCATGCAGAATGATAAACAGTACAGAAATGGAGTTATATACTGTACTGTGATTTATGGCTACTGTCATTTTGTTGTAACAAAGTACCCAAATTCCTTATATATCAGTCCTCAGTAATATGTAAAACTTTTGTACAAGTTAAGCAGGGCATGGTAATGGTCTGTCATACTCAAGTTAAATATTATTATTTGTCATGGAAGTCAACATTTTGCACTAAAATGATGCACTAAAATGATGCTGAAAAGGTCACATTATGCATCTTAATGTAGTTTTTGAAAAAAAAATCCTACAATTATTCTTTTTATGCATGTTTTGAGCAATGTTTAGAAGTAGCCAAAGTTAATATAAATCATGATATCTAGGGATCTAAGACAAACTGTTGCACTTAGATATGAATATCATTACAATAGGGATTGTAGACAATGCAATTTTTTCTCCACACAAATCATGAAAATCAATGCAGTAAGTGCAAACAAATATGCATATTTTACCTGGATGCCCTTATTGCATGCTTTGTTCTGACTCTGAAAGATAAAATATAGAATGTTTTTCAGATTTGAAATGATTGGAGCTGGTGTGCTATGTAGTTACTGGAAATGAGTAGTCATACAGGACTCCGCAAAATCCTTCTCAGTTAATTATTCCAGGTTGATGACTATACACTAGTAGCTGTAATTGCTAGAGATTTGTTGTCTGGTTATCATATTTGTTGTGGTGATTCACTGTACAGAGATGTTAGTTCTGAAAATATTTATGCTCAAACATTGCTATTTATTATGTGTTTTAATGGCAAACATAAACTGCTTTAGAACTACTTTGTGACATAATGACTTAAACAGAATTATAGCAATTGCAATTATTTTGAGTTGTTCAACATAAGGAATTTAGGGTAGGGAAGTAACAGTTCTTAAACACGAAACTGAACAATGTTATTTGCTGTGCTAACACACAAATCTATGTGTTTGTTGTTGCATGTATAAATGAAAAAAATGGATGTGTACCATTAAAGACAGCTGGGTTTGAACTCTTGCAATCTAGAACTCTTGAGGATGGATTCTAATGGCTTTTAAATGTTTCAGTGTTAATTAAGAGATAATGTGAATTGAATAGTCTGTTATGACAGGATAATGATTTCCTACAGAATGTAAATTGTATGGCTTATTTTTTTTGAAGAAATAATGCTGTGAAAGCAAAGCCAAAATATTACCACATGCTTCCATTTCCACTAGTTTCTAGATCAGTGATCTATAAATCTGGGTATTTTTTCTTTCTGCTGAGGAAACAACGCTCGAAAATTTCTATGGTAGCTAATTCAAAAAAGCATATTCACATCTTGCAGCTTTAGCTCCACACTTATATTGTCAGATGAGACAGTCAGGTCCCTCTGTGATTGCTAAATTGTTGTAGATTAATTTCAAACTAGAATTTTAACCAGAAATTAGCAAGAAGACCAGGAGTTTGATTGGAAAGAAAACATGTTTATTTTGCTGCAGCGTTCCCAGTAGGAAATTCATCCAAATTACTGGGACTCTGATTCTAAAGTTAACCAAGTTTTTATAGCACTTCGAACCAAGAAAACTGCAACTCACATTTCATTATTTACATTTGAATTAAACATTATATTCATTGCATGTTCAAACCTTATATCTCTATCAGTTGTGGGTGAAACTATTACCTATATATTTTCTCTTACTGTCTCCAACTGTCCTGTATTATTTCCTTTGGTTTTGGATTATAACTTAAGTCCGGAGCCATTCCAGAATTGTTTACATTTCAGAATAGAGTATTTGACATGACCTAGAATAACAACTTTTGCTCTCAGTATTTTTCAGCACTATAATTTTTAATTTCTGAGCATAGTAAAATTCTACTTTTTAATCAATCTACTTCAAAGTAAGAAATTTTTTGATTATATACGCCCTTAAATATTTTCTTATTCTAGTTATAGAACGGATGTGTTTGATAATCATTTTGGAAAGAAAGAAATGAATTAAGACAATTACCTGGCTTGAAAACATTATTCTACTTTAAGAAATTGGTAAATAATTGATTTCTACAATAGTTAATTATAAACCTCTTTTTTTGGTAGTGATAAACCCCATGGAATGTGTTCATTGTTATTGCACAACTTGGAAACAGCAAAAGTTAAACCTACTGCCTTAACTGTGGAGCTCATAAGATGTACAGAGTACAATGAGCTGGTTACAAAAAGTTTGTGTTTCAGTTTTGTTACCATCACATGCCTACATACAATGTTAACTTTCTATTTCTATTGCACATATTAAATATTGTGCACAACTTGGCCAGGGTAGCTAGTTATAAAGTGTATAGCCTCATCTGTCTGTCAATTGGGCAACATGATTCTATGCACACTTTTCAGCATTTAGAAATCCAGCAATAGTAAAAGAATTGTGAGTTGATGCTGCTTCAATGGACTTTGGGTAGGGCTGGACATTCCACTCGTTGGCTCTCCTGAATTCTCATATGTAGTGTTTGGCTCATGCAGTTCGATATCTTTGGAAAGAATGATGTTGCAACTCCAGTCCCATGCATGATAGTCGTGGCTGATGTTGGAAAGTTGATAATTTCTATTTTTCTCTATTGTGGTTGTTTCCTCTAACTTTTAAAAAAAATCTTACCTGCCTATCATATTTTATGTAGTTTTCATAATTTTGTATTATAATCTTCCATTCTTTGGATATTTTTGTAATGAATAGGATGAACAGGATGAATATAAATCATGATTATGATGGGGTGGGGGGATAACTACAGGTCCACTGTTCCTGAGCTGAAAATCTGAAATATTCCCCAAAGCAAAACTTTCCTCGTGGGTGGCTGACATAGGGACACCTTTACTTTCTGATATTTCAGTGTACACAAACTTGGTTTCCTGCACAAAATTATTAAAATATTGTATAAAATTACCTTCAGGCTATGTGCATCTGGTGTATATGAACCATAAATGAATTTTGTGTTCAGACTCGGATCCCATCTCCAAGATATCTCATTATGTTTGTAAATTCAAATACGGGTATTCCAAAATAGGGAGGGGGGGAGTCCAAAATGCCTCTAGTTTTAAGCATTTCAGATAAGGGAAACCCAAACTGTATTGCATTTATTAAGGAATAATGTGGTATATTTCTAGGCCTCTTAAAATATTACGAAATTTCTTTCATCAGGTTTTCGTGAAATTAGTCTGATCATATTACATTGTCAGTTCATTCTGATTTACTTCAGACAGTATTCACAGTACTAAAATTACAAATTTATTTGGATTCCAACTCCATATAAAACTTTTAAAAAAACTGAAGGACAAAATGTTAGTACTGTATCTCATGTAAACAAATCATTGCTTTTTTTTCAGGGTTCTTCACAATTAAATGTCACACAAACATGGGAAAAGATGGAAAGATCTTTCATTAGACAATGTTTGCAGTATGGGTGGGGAGTTGCTCTTGCAGAAAAATGGACTCTGTGAATCAAAACAGATAGATGAGAACGCAAAAAAGTTTTGCCACAATTTGGTCTCCATTTATTAAATCACTTAACCGAGTAAGAATCATTGTGTGGTCCACCATGTCATCAGCAAGGATTTTGGGTGCCATCTCTTTAAGACTATTATGCTATTGAAGAGTATACTTATTTTTCCATATTTATTTTTGGATAGAGCTAAATTTAAAATCAATGCTTCCTTGGCATGGCTTATTGTGTTCTTGTTTTGTTTTGTCTTTAATTTTCTTTTTTAATTCTTCTCATTTATTTGTTGTCAAAAATAAAATATATATGCAAAAATTATAAGAAACCATGAGCACCTTGTTTTGAAACTAAATCTTTGTATTTGGGGTGAAGGTAAATGGGAGAGACTTAACATTCAACAGTTACACAAACACTTAGTAGCATTATTTATATTTGGGTCTATATTACAATGTATAATGCCTGATCCTAATAGATGAATAGAATAGAATATACTTTATTACGGTCAAAGACCAGCTAATAGATGAAAAATGTGATTCTTTAATAAGAAGCAGTGCATATACAGTGGACCCTTGTTATACATTTGGTTCCAAGATGCCCCGTGGATAACAAAATCCATGGATGCTCAAGTCCCATTAAATATAATGACATAGCAAAATGGTGTCCCTTATAAAAAAGGAAAAATCAAGGTTTGATATTTGAAATTTATACTTTTTTTGACATTTTCAAACCATGGCTGCTTGAATCAGTGTATAAAAAAATCCATGTATAATAAGGGCCAACTGTATTAACTTAAGAATTTATGTATTTTCACTTTTGCTTTAAAAACCTTCTCATTTCAGACTAAACATCAGTCTGACTGCATTTGCACTTCAGATGTAATGCAGGCTGACACCATTTTAACTGCCATGGCTCAATGCTACGGAATTCTGGGATTTGTAGTTTTGTGAGACATTTAGCCTTCTATGTCAGAGAGCACTATGCCACAACGAATTACAAATACCAGAATTCCATAGCACTGAGCCATGGCAGTTAAAGCAGTGTCAAAATGCATTATTTTTCAATGCCCATTGGACCTCTGTCCCCCTAATAAGTCAAGCACTGATTTGTACAGATTTGTTTAAAACTAGTGCCTAGCTTGAGCAAATCAATGTGCAAGCAGTTGTTACTGCAATCAACAGTAACTGAAAGCTTCATCTTATTTTTGTAATTTTAGAAAGCAGCACTTGCTCTTAATTGTTACTTGTAAACTAATAATTGCATGATTTTCTCTGTGACAGATACAGTTGGCAGAGAGTCAGACTTCTACAATGAAGCATATGGTCTAGTCTCAACCATATAAGCAGCCCTTGAAAATAGTTTAACATATAATTTCTTCTTGGAAACAAATAATTAGCATCATCTCCAAGCTATTTTGCATATATGTATTCACATAATGAAGTAAGTAGACATTAAAAATACATTAGCATTATAAACAGATCCATAAAAGCAAATTAAAAATAAAGAATTAGTCTTAAGTAGTCAGACAGGAGTTTATTGGGTTTCAATGTGCAATCTAACTTTGACATAATGAATAATACTTTCTTCCAACACCAGCCTAGGAAAAAGAGTTAGAAGGCAAGATTACTATGAACTGCTGGACCACAATTTCATTAGCCCAGTATAGGCCAAAATTGCCTAATCCAGCATAGCAACCTTTTAAAAAAAAGGTAAAGGTATTTCATTTGCAAGATTGTCTAGTCGTGTCCAACTGTATGAGGTAGTACTCATCTCCATTATTAAGCTGAAGAGCCAGTGTTGTAAAAGACAATCTCGTGGTCATGTGGCCAGCATCTCATCAGACTTTGTCTTTGTATGTTTATCATATCTTTTCTTTACCTAGATTGTGGTGGGACTTTTTTTCTTTCTGTCCTAGCCACAACCTCAATTTGGGCTGTAAAAAGAGCATAGTACTTTATGTTGTTGTTGAATGTTATGTAGATCTATGTCCCATCACTTTGAATCTGACCCAAATCACAGAGTGTAGATTTTAAGGCAGATCTAACCCGACTTCTAAATTCTACAATTATCCATCAGTACCTTAATATCCTTTTCATCTAGAATGAATTTTCCTTTGGGCTCTGTTCAAAATACAAACCTAAAGGAAGTTATTTGGAACAAATTCTTTAATGCTATGTATAAGTACAGAGCCAGCATGATGTAGTGGTTTGAGCATTGGAATATGATTCTGGACACCAGAGTCGGAATCTGTTTGGCTATGGAAACTAACTGGGCAAGGGACCTTGGGCAAGTCACACTATCTCAACCTCTGAGTAAGGCAAAGGAAACCACCATTTGAACAAATCTTTCTAGGAAAAACCCATGATAGGTTTGCCTCAGGGTTGCCATAAGTCAGAAATAACTTGAAAGAACATGGCAACAACATGTATAAGTACAAGCTATGCAAGTAGACTTTATTAAAGGGAAAATTGTTCTTAAAAAAAACAAGGGATCCTCATTAATGCTAGCCAGCGGTATGTGCATTCATGCATCCTATTTCCACAGTAGCCAACAAAATGTCAGTGTAAACTCCTCAGAAGGGACTCAGCTTTATTACTGATTCCTAACCTTTAGTACTTGACACCATGCTTTCTCTGAATGCTCACACTACAGTGTGCATATATCATATAAGATGCAGTATTAAAAATACATTTGACACATTTCTGATCTCAGAAGGATGACTCTGAAGATGCCAGCCACAGATGCAGGCATAACTTCAGGAATAAATTCTTCCAGAACACAACCGCATAGCCTGAAAAACCCACAAAAAACTATGGATTCTGGCTGTGAAAGCCTTTGACTTCACAGGTGACTGCAATGTTGCAGCCACAAGAAAAAGCCTGTAGTAAATGTTTGTTTCCTAGTTTTGACTGGCATCTGTAAGAACATTCTTAACTTTCATTGTTATTTCTCTCCTTCACTTGTTTAGTGCCTGCTTTCTTCCTCTTGTGTCTCCACATCTGGAGCCTTAAATCTACTGGAAGTGCAAAAGGTTTCTAAGATTTCTCTGTTTCACAGGAAAACTTCAAAATGAATACCATCTCCCTTTCCCCACTTTGGACTGACTAAAGTTGCATATGCACAGGAGAAATAATTCAGGGCTGGTACATAATGGCACAAAGCAGTGTGGTGGTAATATAAGCGCTTGGTGTGGGTCAGCGTCCACATTTGCTGAGCCCTAATACTGGCAACATTACGTCATAAGGCTGTGACCCCATCCCTACGGAGTGCAGCCTCAGACATGAGGGCACCAGAGCACACAAATGGCTCTAGCTGGAAGCATCGTCATAAGGGCTGTGTTACAGCCCTTATGATGGCGCAAAGAGGAGTTCCATTTTGGAGCTCCTTTTTGAGCCGGATCGTTTTCGTAGCCGTGCGGTTGCTACGGCAACGATCTAGAGAAGAAAGGGATGGCCTCTGGCCATTCCTTCTTCTCATCTGTATCGCCCCTATGTTTGACACCAGACCAGATTATTTCTGATGTACAGATGCAGCCATAGATAGACTATAATAACAAAGACGCTTTACAGACTGCTCAAAAAGGGCAGTCTGCTGGCGCTGCTGGTTGCTGCATCCGGGAACTGCAGCGGACAAACCACGTGATTCCCGGACGCAACAAAAAAGAAGCTGCAAAATGCAGCTTCTTGCAGTGCAGAAATGGCGCTGCAAGTTGCCAATGGCGCACTCGTGGCATCATTTCTGCCGTGTGATGTGCGGACGCTAGGCGTCCACGACATCAAGATGGTGGCACCTGTGTAGAATGGTCGTCACCATTTTGTACGCACTCGGCATGACTAGGGTTAGGGGCGTCCGGAAAGGATGCCCCTTTCTAACTAGGGTGCCCATCTGTAACAGGCCAAAGATATTTACTACAGGGAAACAAAGAATATAGAGTGATTCTCAATGTTTTATGTCTATCTTTTGTAAAATAGCTTGCCAAACTGATTTTGCTAAATGGACTACTAAGTCTGGACTTCATGGACTCATGTTAGTCATGATTTATTACTATTTATTCATAGATTTTAAACCCTCTTTTAAAATAATCTAATTTACATAGAAAGTACTGTCTTCAGTCTCCCCTGAATTACATGCCAACTGGTTTATGAGTTCTGGTATTATGAAAGAGGCATGAAAATCTTTATCTCTATACTATGTTTAAATTTATGAAGCTGGATGGTGGCATTCTTCTAAACTAAAATGACTTGTAAGTGTTCTTTTTGTCATAGGGGATATGCTGCATCAGTGTGCTTGCCCCTCTCTGCCCCCATCCCCTTCTGAAGTTTCCTTTAAATGATCAGGAAAGTAGAACGTCACAGAGAATTCCAAGTATAGCCACAACATACATTTGGTAAAGTCTGCATTTTGAGGGCATTTCAATATTGACAGATTTATTTTTGTTGCATTCCCTAATCATCCTTAGAATCTGCTTTTTTGCATAGATGTTGGCTGCACATTGACTCAACACTTCCTATTAGATACTCTTTTGTCTGAATAAAAATTACAGCATATATTGAAAAGGTCATGTAAAACTTGATTTGCTCTAGAATAAAACTATTCACTATTAATTACCAATAGCAGATGGTGAGAACTCTTACAGTCTTGTGGCTGCTGATTATACAGAAGCAGCAGCACAGTTTGTCTCTGCATGTGGTATAAATTAGTGGCAAGTTATGGGAAATGGTGTAGTAGTAATTGTTTTGATGTTGCCCACTAGAAGTAACCATCATAATTAAGATAAAGTTATTTTTTCAGTGAAAGATCAAGATTTCAACTGTTACTAGACTATAGAAAGTATATGGTAAGGATCAGATTTGAGCAATAAATGAGCCTGGTTTTGCTGCTGTAACTGGTGGTGGTGGTGGTGGTGGTGGTGGTGTGTGTGTGTGTGTGTGTGTGTGTGTGTGTATATATGTATATATATATATATATATATATAAAAGGCTACTGGCACAGTGATTGTAGGGAAAATGAGGCATCAGAAAAATAGGTTGCTCAGAGCTGGCAGATTTTTCCTACTTTTTGTCATTATTGCCTTGTGACCCTGGAAACAGTGCAAATGCTATTGTAGTGCACCAAAAGAATTCTGGCCCCTGTCCGTGTCTTGTGACTGTTAACATCTTAGCATCTTTGCAGTATGTTGGCACTTTAATAATTAGGGGATTTATTTCCCTTTTATCTTAATTTTATGTTTTGTGTCATGGCTTGAATTGTGAAAGGTGTTTCAAAACCTTTGCAAGTATAGCATTTAAGACCCTTGTGACTATATCTGTGGGAAATAAAGCCCCTTTTTATTATTCTATTTAGACAACAGCTTGCTCTCGAAATCAATTGTGTGTTTGTATTAGGACATATTTTATGTCCTTACAAATATTTTAGAGGAACCTCAGAACCTGAGGTTGAATCTCCTCCTTTTGGTATCCCCGTCACTTGTTCTTTCCTAGCTTTTGTATTGGATTTTCCCACTTCAAAAGGTTGAAATGCCTTTTCTAAGATGCAGGGACAAAACAGATGGTCAAAATAATCAGGTTTCTGGCTGGCTTTGAGGTGGGATGTTTAAATGATGATAGCCTTGAAACTTGCTGGAAACAGTTCCCAAGCTGCCCTATAGGGAGAAAAGACAGACTAAAAAGAAGCTGCATCTTCCCAGAAAATGTGCACCTTTGCAATTACATCTAAATGCACTGACACCAAAGCAGCTCTAAAGGGGCACCCTATTCTAACCCTAATTCTAATTTTGCCTATAAATGCCCAATTGTATGTGTGTATTAAAAAAGGACAGAGCTGCTATACCCCAGTGGGGGGGGGGGGGTGGCAATGCTCAAAAGAGGTGTGCTGCCTCTCATGTGAGGGGAAAGTGTGCTGCTTCTCATACACACACCAGATAGTCAAACAGGGGTGGTGGTGGTGAAGGGGGGCATGATTGTATTTTTCTGGCATCTGCATGGGTACACTTCTGCTTCAGTGCCCTGTCCCAATGGAGCTCTGCACATGCAAATGTGTGCAGGCACACAGGGATGGACATAATGGCAGTCACTGGCAGTTTGCTCCTGTGAAGGTGCGTAGGGATGGTGGTGCAGGAGCAGTAAAAAAAAAAAGTACCCAGCAGCGCAGCTTGAAGCCATGCCATGCAGTCATGAATGCACACTGCAGCCACTTCGGGAGCTGGCGGTGTGGTTTCTGAAGATCACTTCAGAAAAGTCAGCTTCAAGCCACATTTTCCTGCCTGTCTTTTTTGCCCCACAGTCACAGCAATCAAAATATAAGGCAAATTTAAGGCTTAGTCATAGCAATAAAAATTGAATGAGGGAGATACTGATAGTTTTAGTCATGTCCTTTGCTTACCCATCACTGCAAATCACCCTCCTCCACAAAAGTGCCTTTCTGAAACTGAGAGCTGCCCTTAAACTGAAGGAGGTTTCCTGTACTTGGTGTAGGATAGAAGTATAGAAAGTATAGCCCAGGGCCATATTTGGTGTCAAAGGGTCTCTATGCTTCCACCCTACTTTTTTCACTAAAGCAAGGCCAGTTATGCCAGCAGGCCTTATGGAGGTGGCACATTACCATTTCTCTGCATTTGTATGCTCTTTTTTGTGCATTTTTCAGGTTGAGGTGGTTCAAAAATGGCCTAAAACACAATGAAATGGTCTGTAATGATCCCTAGAAGCTTGATGAGCCATATTGGCGCAGATTTTTTTGGGGGGGGGGATCCCCATTTTTTTGTTTGTGGAGTGGAACATATAGGAGGTAAAAGTGCATTGGGGAATAGCTTCAGGGACCTATCTATAGCAGTTCCCAATCTGTTGCAGTTCCCAATTCCATTATAGGGCAGAGTCTTTATAAGGCAATTTCCATACCTTGGAAATACCTATCAGTCCAAAGTCATGTTCATCCCAAACTACTTAAACTGTGCATAATTCAACTAGAATCAATATTGAAAGTAAAGCCTAGCGTCATCACTTGAAGACCAGATTAAAAATACTACAAAGTCATTTGGATCATCAACAGCATAATCTCTATTTTATAAAGATAAAACAGCTTCGGAGCAATGAGCATTTAAAGCACACTTTACAGACATCACTGTATGTTTATCTGTGTAACTGAATTCTACTTGTAGGTAATTCTAGTTTACTTAGGTTGAACTTGTTTTTCCTAGGTTTAATTGTTAATTGATAAATAGTGCTCCATTGTTTGATGATGGGAGTTGAGTTGAAGGAATAGTCACTGTTTATTATGAAATGTAGAATAGTACCCTTGCTCAGCACAGTGTGTTTATTTGTTTTAATCCTTCAATTTCTTCATAAAGGAACCTTAATTGTCTCCTTTCTCTCATACCTCAGATTTCAGCCTTCAGCATTGACAATATGTTACTATGTTGTCAAAAATTGTGGTGAAGTGCTTCATTTTCAATACCGTTGCTTTATATACAAGCTGCTGGTATTTATCAAAGTTGCTTTAGTGAGTTTATCAACATTAAAATAACTTATAAACATATGTTATTTGAATTATAAGCATATTTTGATCCATTCCAATCTGGTTCCAGGTCTCCATTTGGCGTAGAATCAGCCTTGGTCACCTGGAGAGATGATCACCAGGAGAGAAATGTGGGAGGGGATACAGTGTAAGAATTTATCTACTGGCAAAGAGAAAAACATTGTAGATATTTCCTGTTCTAGTCATTAAGAGGTATAGATTTCAGAATTGAAAAAGTTCTGGTTTGAACTAAGCTCAAATGGGGCAGCTTCTGAACTGGTGAAAGTCTAATGGAGTTGTTTACTGAATCATTGAACTGGGTTTTGAAGTCTGATATACATTCCTTGCATTCATTGCAGCGTGTCCCTGTTGGTGCTCTTGGACATCTCAGCGGCTTTCGATACCATAGACCATGGTATCCTTCTGGAGTGCCTGGCTGAGGTGGGAATCGGGGGCACTGCGCTCCAATGGTTCCGATCCTACCTCTCTGGGAGGTTCCAGATGGTGCAGCTGGGAGATGTGTGCTCCGATAAGAGGGCCCTTACATCTGGGGTCCCTCAAGGAGCTATTCTGTCTCCCATGCTTTTCAACATTTACATGAAACCGCTGGGAGAGATCATCCGGAGACATGGGGCGCGGGGTTATCAGTACGCTGATGATACCCAAATAGTCTTCTCTATGTCTCTGACTGATGCAGTGACCGAGGATGGCATCTCTCCTCTCGTGGCCTGTCTGGAGTCGGTAATGGGCTGGATGAGGGAAAACCGACTCAGTCTGAATCCAGAGAAAACGGAGGTGCTCGTGATAGGTTCCCCCGGTCCGGGGATGGCGGTGGTTCCACCTGTCCTGAACGGGATCACGCTTCCCATGAAGTACTCGGTACGCAGCCTGGGGGTGCTCCTTGACTCGTCCCTCCACCTTACAGCTCAGGTGGATGCGACGGTCAGGAGCACCTGTTATCAGCTTCGGCTGATTTGCCAGCTGCGTCCCTTCCTGGGCTGAGGGCACCTTGAAACGGTAGTACACGCTCTGGTAACCTCTCGTTTGGATTTCTGCAATGCGCTCTACATGGGGCAGCCCTTGTACCATACCTGGAAGCTACAATTAGTGCAAAATATGGCAGCCAGACTGGTTACTGGCATATCCAGAGCCAGCCATATAACACCAGTGCTCAAAGACCTGCACTGGCTGCCTATTCACTTCCGGGCGCAATACAAGGTGCTTGTTATTACCTATAAAACCCTAAATGGCTTGGGCCCAGGATACCTTGAAGACTGCCTCTCCCCATACAATCCGCCCCGCTCTCTCAGAACATCTGGGCAGTGGTTATTGAGGGTCCCAGGGGCCAGGCTAGCCTCTACGTCTAGGAGAGCCTTCACCATCTCGGCCCCGACCCTCTGGAACTCTCTGCCCAATGAGGTCCGCTCGGCCACCTCCCTGGCCCAGTTTAAAAAGGGGCTTAAAACTTTTCTGTTCAGGTTAGCATTCCCTGACATATGCCTCAATTAGTTCTTCCCCCCTCTGCCAGCAGTGGCAAGCTGGTTAGATTGTTTTAATGTTTTATATTGTTGCATTTTAATTCTGTGAATTGAATATGTTGAATGGATGTTTTATAATGTTGTACACCGCCCTGATTGTATAGAAGGGCGGTATAGAAATAAAATTTTAAATTTAATTTTAATTAATTGGTTCTTTTGGTACTGATTATACAAGTAAAGGAAATAATCTTGCATTGGCAGAAATGTATAATGACAAGACTTTATGTGGTTGGTGCAAAACTAGGACGACTCTTCTAAAATGGTACTGGCTGCACATATTTTTTAGACATGTTAAAAATAATTGCCAGTTCTGTAAATTTCTGCTGTCTGCTTTGAAACAAAAAGCGATTTTTAATCTGTGGAATCCAACTTGTACAGCATGTTCCCTGAAGAAGTGACACCTCCTTTAAATTAGGCCATATGTTGGGAGAAAGGTGGACTATTAAATTATGAAACACTGAAAAGCAGGGTTTTTGATCTAATGTCTTCATTTAACTGCTCAGAATGTTATTTCTAAATCACAGGTTGGACTCATGTGGCCCTTCAGATGTTCTGACTTCATGTCTCCAAAACCCTACCA
Organism: Sceloporus undulatus; assembly: GCF_019175285.1. NCBI lineage: Eukaryota > Metazoa > Chordata > Lepidosauria > Squamata > Phrynosomatidae > Sceloporus > Sceloporus undulatus. Next base: position 131,875,906 of record NC_056526.1, on the reverse strand, counting down.
AGCATAATTGGTGGTGTGAACTGCTTGGAAGACAGCAGGTTCTTAATTATATAGAATTGTGTATATTACGTATTGTATTCTTAGGAGTTTTAATGTGCATTGTAAACTTTTTGTATTAACTCTTTGTTTTTAAAAGAAGACATAATTGATCGTACATTTATAATTCATGTAACCAACCAACTGAATAAACTTAGTCAAAATATTAGAGAAATGAATTTAACATTTATACTGAGCTAGTGTTTATAAGAAAGGATGATAGTAAATAATATTACCTTGTGCCATACCTTAAGCATGAAAAGACAGGAATGCAGTGTACTACATGATAAGCCATATTGTTGACAAATGTGTAAGTGATGGTTATAATTTTTGGAAATACTATTATGAAATCTCACTATACTGAGAGAGGATCTAGCCTCTATTTATATCATAACCTATTCATCTAAATCAGTGGTTGCCAAACTTTAGTTCTCCAGATGTTTAGGACTTCAGCACCCAGAATACCTAAGTTGGCTAGGCTGCTGGGAACTGAAGTCCAAAATTCCTGGAGGACCAAAGTTTGGGAAACACTGATCTAAATATTTAATAAAAAACATTATTTTATTGAAAACCTATACAATGCTAAGTCCCTTAAGTCTCTTCCTGAAACCCTAGGCTTTTTCTCAAATGTTCAGGCACAATTCTTAAGTCCCCAACACTTACTTAAAGCATGTTCATTTGAAGGGGATGCATATTCTTTTCTCTTTATGATCGCCCTGTTCTTTGTGGGTTTTTAAAAATGAAATCCTCTTACCATTAACCTGTCCTCTTCTGTTTTATAACGTAATGTGTACATTTATGTGTACATTTATGATAGAATATAACTATGTCAATCCTAACTAAGATCCTACTAATGAATTATTGTAATCACAGGACCATTGTATTAATTTCCCATGTAAGCAAAATGTTGCTCAAAATTCTACATCAAATACGTTTACCATATATGGAGGAAGATGTGCCAGATGGCCAAGCAGAGTTTAGGAAAGAAAGAGGCACTAGGTATCATGACAAACATATGTTGGATAATGGAGCTTACCAAAGAATTTAAGAAGAAAATCAGCTTGTGCTCTATAGACTTGAGACAAGTCTTTGATTGTTTTGATCATGAAAAACTATGGATTGCTCTTAAAGAAATGTGTGTGCCCCAACATTTGATTGCCTTGATGCAAGAGAAAAACTGCATTCTAGATAGACCCAATCATGGAAGCCATGGGCCTTAATGTGCAAGACATGAGCAAGACTGTTGAGGATAGGGTAATTTGAAGGTCTCTCATTCATGGGGTCACTGTAAGTCAAAGTCATCTTGAAGGCAGGTAACAACAACAAGGTCCTATTGATGTCAACTGATCTTCAAGACATATTGGGATCCAATAGGCTTAATAATTCCATCCTTCAATATGGCATAGTATTACTGCTGTGTATGTATGGTGGAAAAAATGAATGTTTATTTCTTTTTGCTCTTCATGCATAGCAGTGTATCAAAGTTTAATGAGGACAGAAGGAGTTAACAACTGGGTGAGAGGAGGAGGAGGGAGATGCAGAACTGAAGAACCATTTGCATATTTCCTCCCTAGTGTGGCATAGTGGTTTGAATGTTGGACTATGACACTGGAGATCAGGTTTCAATTCCTTGCTTTGCCATGGAATGCACTGGGAGATCTTGGGCAAGTTACATGCTCTCAGCCTCATGGAAAGGCAATGATAAACTACCTCTGAACAAATCTTGCCAAGAAGACCCCATGATAGGTTCGCCTTAGGGTTGCCCTAAGTCAGAAATGACTTGAAGGCACACTACAAAAGCAACAAACCCTTTAACTATTTAAATGGTAATCACTTATGGAAGTGGGGTAAAGAAATGCCCATCTGCCTGCCCTCTGCCCATATATTTGATTATGCATTGTCTTCCATATGCTACTCTAAAAAGTGCAATAGCTCTTTCTTTTGATTTTGAAAAGTTTTCCCCTCCCTTCCCCTCCTCCAAAAGGATGAAAGCATTCCAACCTCATCTAGACTGTCCCCCAGTCATGTGTGCTTCTAGGTTAATGGTTCACAGCATTATCATTCAGAAGGCATTCTGTCACACCTTTTTCTCTTCCTCAGTGGAAGTTTTGTGAAAATAAGAAAAAAGATAGAAGTGGTTGGAAAACAGAATGATGTTACAAATGGAAGGTTATGTTGTCTGGACACACCATACAATTCTGTAAACCAGCTAAGTAAATAAACCTCTCATCTGTACAATAAAATGATCATCTGGAAGCATTCTCTTAACAATCAATAAGCAAAGCCTACATATAAAGAATAAGGGGTGCAAAGACAACTCCCTGTGTCCCCAATACACTCTATATTTTTGTTGTAATCTGTTTTGGAAGCTAATTATATCTAAGAAATGTGTTACAATGAAACATCTCAAAATTATAATACTGTATACATAAAGAAGCCTGCTATATTTGGAGGGCTGGTAATAGCAGAACACTCAGGAACCATAGCTGTAGTCTAGTCCACAAAGTATATTAATTTATATTTTCTGTCTAGTAAATGCTAACAAATTCATAGGAAGTTTAATGATGGCCTTTACCTCATATTGAATAAGTTATTAATAGCAGTCATCATCTCATGAGGAGAGTGCTGCATTTCTACTTTATTGCTCTTGTGGCTCTAAACATCTTCAAGTATGGCCTTTCTCAATTCAGAAATCTGCAACTAATGATTCTCCCCCCTCCCCCATGGAAAACAATGGAATATGGGGATCAGACATGAAGAAGGACTTCCTTTCCAAAATGTCCAAACCAGAAATAAGACTTTAATCATCGTATGTGGATAAATGGGACAGATCTTGAAAACTGCAATACGAGGAAAATGAAAAGAATAATTAATGAAAAGATGGCAATGAAAATAGCATTAGTGTAAACAGAATAGGAAATCACTTAAAAAAAATTAATCACTTTTATGCCCCATGGAAAGTAAAAATGCTGTTTCGTCGACACAAAAGGAAAGCTAGGAGGTGTGACATCTGGAAGAGCAGATATTAGATTTGTTCTTTGAGAACAAGTACATGGGTGAATAGGTGTAAAATATTTCCTCATAAAACCTTCCAACTACTCTGACAAGAACGCTCCAACCATGAAGAGTTGTGTTTATGTATCAGTAGAGAGTCCAACTGGGAAAAGGAGACAGGAATCCTTATTTTTTGTGGGTGTAGCAGTTATTAAGGGCCATTTCATTGTCCTGTTTTAAATCCAATGGTCTATATTTCAAAAAATTGAAAGGGTAGAATTTCTTCAAGCTTTATTTAAAACTCACATGCACAAATATTGTTGTTTTACTGTGCTGAGGTTCATCTTCATTGATAATTACTTTTGTACATGAATTTTAGTTCTATATAAGCTTACTCTCAAGCAAATTAATTGTTTTTACTATGACACTTTTCCAAGTACATGAAGTTAAGATAGTGTTCGTAGGATCAGATGCTCTCCAGCAAAGTTATAATTTTGAAATTAGCCAAGTTATGCCCTTTTCATTTTTTGTATGCTGCTTACAATCTGGACATACTAGGAAAGAATATAGAAAGAGGTGTTAGACTGTGACTTACCCTTCTTTCTTTAGTGTGATCATTCAATATAAAGGAGGTTGCTGGAAGTTCCATTTCCCTCTACTATATGTTAAAGGCGCTGAATGTAACCTTTGTCACTGCCTCTTGAGAGCTCTTACACAAAGCCATTTTGAACTAAATTGAAAGCTTCTCATAGTCAATAATCACTTTATATAGAGGTCATATATCTTATCTAGTGGTTCAGCTATCACATTAAGGTTCTTTACTGTGGAGAATTCTTTTAGATGAGCTGCTTGATCTTGTTTGGTTGAAATCCAACAATGTAGTGAATCAGCCACTTAGTATCTACATAAAAAGTGAAGCTACAGGAAGGTGCGATTAGGTCTGTAAGTCTTCTACTGATGCTTGCTGTTCAAAAGTATGGTGTTACACTGTATCAAATGTTTCCTGGGTTTGCTTTCCCAGTATATGGAGCTCATGAAAAGTGTCCCAACAAATCTATGACACATACCAGAACTATTTTAGTACAGTCACTACTTGTGCAAGGTTTTGTGCAGCCAGATAATTTTAGAAGCTGATGTATAGTATAATACAGCCTGCAGAATGTGAAATAATAATCACTAATGTAAGGATGTCAAAAATATTTGCAGATTTTCTCATTGTTGACAAAAGGATATCTCAGTTTATCTCAACACGTTTGAGTGCTTTTGCTTATGTTTTAATAGTTTGCATTTTGGGATAAAAAAAAATGCTCACAGGTATTGTATTCTTGACAAAATGCATGTGTGCACAGCATATTTTGCACTGAATAAATTGTTGTGTGAGAAACTTTGGGAGAGAAGTCCAAAAATACTAGGGTTGGGGGAATAATCAAAAGTGACCCCCCTCCCCAAAAATACCCTCATTATCACAACTAGTGAGGAGAAAGCATTGAGATCATTATGATGTGCAACAATGAAATAATTTGTATCTCTAGTCCTGTGCTTTGAGGACAGAAATGTGAAAAGTAGGCTAATACTACTTGCAGGGGGCTAGTCACAGAGAGCCATCAGGGTTCAAAGAATAAAGTGTTGGACTAAGACTCTAGAAGACAAAGGCGGGGTACAGACCGCCGCTTTGCAGGGGTCTGGCGCCGCCGCCAGAAGGTCTGCGGGGGAGCCGGAGCCTTCAGACGGCCCGACTCCCGCGCGGACCGAAAAAAGAAGCTCCAAAATGGAGCTTCTTTTTGCGTCGCGTTTGCGACGTAGCGAGGCGCCAGGGGCGCGCTCGCTACGTCAGCAGCGGCGCGACGCGTCTGGACGCTGTGCGTCCGATACGCAAAGATGGCGGTGCCCATGTAGAAAGGGCGCCGCCATCTTGTACGCATTGACTACGTATTAGGGTTAGGGGGGTGCGGAAGCACCGCCCCTTCCTAACCCTAATACGTATTCAATACGTATTTTTTGGCGGTTTGTAACCCGCCAAAGACAAATCCCCACTTGTCCACAGGAATTCACTGCATGATCTTGGGCACGTAACACTCTCTTAGCCTCAGAGGAAGGCAATGGCAAACCTCTCTGAATAAATCTTGCCATTAAAACCCCACAACCTTGCATTAAAATGGAAATTAGCATACACACAAGCTAGTCAACAATACGTATGCCTTGTATACTAATGCTTTATACTCTGAACCATGTTGTAATAGAATCTTCTTTAATTTTCCAATCATTCTCCCAATATATATGTTTGCACTAGTCCACAGTTAATGTGTACCTGCTTTCATTGGGCTGCTCCAGACATAATGATAAGCCTGGGATTTGTTTAGTGATGTCTGAACTTGCTTCTTACCCATCAAGCCAGAGAAATAACCCATGGTTTATTCTAAAATTATTATTATTGCTCTAGTTTAGCAGACAAAATTGTGTTCCTGCTAGTTTGGATGCAACACTAAATGTAAACAGACAGAAGTATCCCAGTTTGCTTAGCTGTTCCTGTTTCAAGTATGAATGATCAGGTAAAGTGCAACAAAATGTTACACGTACCACTTGAGCTAGATCTTCTACTCTCAATTTATGCATGGGTCATGTCAAAATCCACAATTTTGGCCCCCAAACCTGCCCTCAACATACATGAGGTCGATTTATATTGCTGTATATATATTAATAGAAAACTTGTTACAGTTTTCAAAGACAATATTAGTTACAAATACAAATACAGAATGATACTCAGATCAATTCCATATGAATTTGTCAGTACTACTTTGGACACAATATTTTGAGGTGCTTGCATTGGCAATAAACCATTTTGATAAGGTAAAGGATGCTTACAACTATTACTTTACTACCAAATTGGTCCTGAGTATGGCTTATAAAAATACAGTACAATTAAAACTAATATAAAAATGTAAAACAAGATTATTTCAAACCTTAATTATCACCCAAGTAAAATATAGGCTTTATCAAATCACAAAAATTAAAAGAAAATTCAAACTCCAGTTCCTTACTAGTGGAGGCTATATCCTGAAAAATTTGCAAGCTTTCTGAAAAAAATGAGGAGAATGGTTTTACTTGGTCTCTTTAAATTGGACACTCTTACTGTAAAGATCTGTGACATATCTTCCTGATAAAACAAGGGTGTGAATATTAAGTATTCACTCTGAATATAGGTAGGAACATAGCTCCTGATATACCTTTGAGAAGAGAAGTAGGCACATTTAAATAAATTCACAGACTGCAGCTGAGTTCCACTGAGAATTTTAAGCATACTTTCTGATTTGCAGATAAAATTTCATGAACTTTATTTAAACGTTCAGCCTTTCTTCACATGAAGGACCAATGTAGCCCACTTATCTAGGAGTAAGTTTACTTTGAAATAGTGAGTATGAAAAGAGATAAGATTCAATTTTGTATTGTGAATAAAAATACACAAAGATGTGTTGGGATTTTTAAAGGAGAAAGTGGCATTAAACCAATAGCTCTCCTTCATTATTTTTATCCCCAGCTGGGTATAACTTATAATTTGGCTAAATTACACATTCATTATTGTAAAATTACCCTGCTGTACTAAATAACATTTGGATTTGAATTCCTCCACCCTTTCCCCCATATTTTTTCTTACACTTGATCTTTCATCTTCAATTTCTATTCATGATCATAGTTCTTTAAAAAAAAATTAGGCTTAGTGTTCTAAATTGAAATCATGAACTGAATTGCTGTGCTCTTTTATAAATTACCTAATTCAGGAATGAAAGCTCAGTAACTGACTTTGTTATAGAAAAGCTGTTGAGCTTTCCCACACAGCCATTTAAATCTGTTGTTTCTGAATACTGGTGTCAGTACATGTTCGCCTTTGTTCTGGCTGATGCCATATAATGGCATTTCATTGTTGAATCATCTGTGCCTGTGGCTGATGTGTGTTGTACCTTCTTTGTGAGTAAGCTAATTCAGGACCAAATTATTTGTTACATTAATTACACTTTTTAAAAATCCAAGCTTAATGTTGCTACTTTCTTTTTTAAACAGAAGTGGAAGTTGCATGCCATTCATCTAATCTGAATCAGGACAGTGCAGGGGATGCTTTCCTATTTAAGATGAAAGTCTTCAATGTTAATCATCCTCTTTTAAAAGGGTACTTCCCTTGCTGTAGCTGTACCATGGGGGACAGTTTGTGGGTGAGGGCAAAGAAGGTGATGGTGTGCATGTTTGGATGGGGCTTGGGATTGCACTGTGATCTCTGGCAAAGATCTGGCCTTTGTCTTTTTCCTCTCATAGCTACCTCCTCATTCTTCAGTTGTTCATTTCTGGATGAAATAAGTTTTTTCCCCCCTTCCTGACATCAGGCTGCCTGAATCAGAATATTGTGTCCCACTTTGTACTAAAAGGATACATTTAGGAGTTTGAGAGTTCATGAGAGTTTTCTTAGGGGAATCTTTTACATTAAACAAGCCTTCTTTCTTTGTTCATTTATTTAGAGTATTTATTCCCCACTTTTCAGCCACAAAGGCTCACAGAGTGGTTTATAGATTGTTAATTTGACAGTTTCCTGCCCTTAGGCTTACAGTCTAAAAATACAGGACACAAAATGAGAAGGGAATGGCAGTGGGGAAGGGGGTCATGTACACCAGATACTGCCACTTCTTCTCTCCCTCTAAGACCAGGGTAGTAGCAGTTAAGATGGATGGAGGGCCTTTAATCTTCCTCTGGGGGTAGGCATGGTGAAGCTGTGCCTTCTTCTCCTTCTCTCCCTCCAGGTAGATATAGAATTGCAGAATCTTACAGTTGGGAAGACTGCAAGAGGGTCTAGTTCAACCTCCTGCCTTGCAGAAATATACAACTGAAGCACTCCCAAAAAATGCTCATCCAAACTTTTATTTAAAAATCTTCAAAAGAGAGTCCACTACTCTCCAAGGCAATCTATTCTATTGTTGATCAGCTCTTACAGTAAAGATGTTCTTCTTGATGGAATCCCTTTTCTTGTAATTTTAACCCCTTTTTGTGTATGGTCTCTGGAATAGCATAAAATTTCTACATGATGTCCAGTGAGTCAGGTGGTTAGAAGGTTGGTGGCCATCCAGAGAGCCTTCATGGTAATCAGGATTTTTTGAAACTTGCTGCTCAGAAATGTAGAATGTATAGGTTTTACAGAGATTATGGATCGGAACAGATGGGCATAAAATGATGGCTTCCAGTCGGTTTGAGGGTGTGGTGTACACACAACGCATGTCCTAAAGACACCCAGAAGCCAGCTTTACTCCACACAGCTGTCCACACATGGGTCAGCTTCTGGGCTCTCTGGCGGTGCAACCTTTAGTCTCCGCACATTGTAGACCAATTTAAAGCCAGCTTCCTGCTGCAACAAGACCCAAAAAGCTGGCCTTTTGCTGGTGAAAAAGCAGCAGCTGTTTGCCTCTTCTTTTTAGGCAGCAAAAAGGAGGATTGAGGCCACAGTGTGTGGTTTCTGCAGCCCCAATCTGGCTTTGTCAGGGGCAGCTTCAAGCTGCCCCTTTGGGGCAGTCTGTTTTGCCACTATGTGACCAAAATTACACACTACTGTTTCAAGAATTAAGAGGCGATGGCATGAGAAAAGTTCTGTGCAACTAAATTGATGGACTCTAGAGGGACTCCTTTCCTGAGACTAAAGTATACCCACCCATTTTTATAATGGACTAGTTGCCTGTTCCTGTACTGATACTCATTTTCAAATCTGAGTTTATATTAATAAATATGCCCCTAATTTAATCCAACTGCTAGCAACATATTTCTTTCTTGTGTTCTCCATTTGTAATGTGTAATTTTGGTCACATACTGTTTGAATGGAATTAAAGCTGCTACCATCTGGCTGTTTCAGGAGAAGGATTTGACAATGCCTGGTCTGGTAATACTGCTGGAAGCAGTCAATGCTATTATTATTAACTACAATGATATTTATTTTGAAATGCACATTGCATTCTTTCTATGCTTTCTGATATTTAAAGTGATAAATCTCTGAAACAAAAACAGCTTTGCAGGTAAACTGAGTTAAGCTGGAGTGTATGCGTATTGAGTGGATAAAGCAAAAGTGATGGGATGGAGAGAGATCCCCACCAAAACAAAATTATACATGCCTAGATCACATTGTTGTGAAGACAAATATGACTGCACTTCCCCTTGATTCAGCCATACAATATCTGATGACTGGACTGATAACTCTAGCTAAACACTACTTATCAATTGTCTGTATTTAAGAGTTGGACACCTCTTTTACAATAATGAAATCCTTAGTCTTTGGATGTTGTTCTTCTAAAGTTTTGAAAGAATAAGTCAGACTCAACTTGCTTTGACCTTTGCTTGCTGATTCTATCATCTCCTGCTCATACAGTGGACCCTTGTTATACGCTGTGGTTTGGTTCCAAGTAGGGTTACCATAAGTGAGGACCTCCAAACCGGGACAAATGTAGGACAAATGCAGGACAACATTTTCAAATGTAGGACACATTTTATAAAAATGGAGGACACACAAAAAAATTGAGGCTTTTTTTAGAAATGTTAATATAAATGCATGTTTCTTAGGCATGATCAAAATGGAGGACATGTTGACATTATTTGTAGACAGATCACGGAAATGTACTTCCCTTTCTGGCCACCCCCCCTCCCCATTTCAAACAGCACATTTGAGCATTGAACATGGCTTTATTTTAACATTGCCTCTTGCATATTTCAGAGGCTTATTCCACAACCAAACCCTTTGGTCAAGGGACTTTGGTTTTCCTTCATTTTGACTTGTTTTGTCTGTATTCCTCCCCACTAAATAAAGGAGACATGAAATGGAGTTAGTGGGTACAAGTTGTTAAACAAAAAAGTCTTGTGAGACTCTGTAGACAAGAGGTGCACCATCTTAAGAACTGCATTAAGCACACTTAGGCTGCTGCCACACTGCTTTCACTCTCATCACTCCATCCTATGGAATCCTGGGATTTGTAGTTTGTTGTGGTGCCAAGGCTGGGCTTATGAAATCTCAGGCATAAGAGAGGCAAAAGGCTTGGGCTACATCTACACTGGAGAAGTAATCTGGTTTGAGACCACTTTAACTGTCTTGGCTGAATGCTATGGAATTCTGGGAATGGTGGTTTGTTCCAGCACCACAGCAGAAAGGCAGTTAAACCCTTGGAAAGCTCTCTGACCAAGGTGACCAATGCCTTCACCCCAAAATGTAGGGCACCCAAGCAAAAAAATGTAGGACATGGCCAAAAATAAAAGCTAAAAACACCCATGTAATTATAAATCCATGCTTCTTAGCCATGATCCAAATGGAGGACATTTTGAAATGTGACAGAAGAGGACATGTCCTGGAAAAGGAGAAGGATGTCTGGTCACCTTGTCTCTGGTCCAAAATGCACTGCAGAAATAAAACAATGCTGGACTGAAATGCCCAGAGTTCCTCACCAAAGCTGCATCCACACTGAGGAAATAATCCAGTTTGCGAGTGACTTAACTGTCCTGGGTTAGTGCTGGGGAATGCTGGGAATTGTAGTCTATTGTGGCCTCAGAGCCATGACTGACAGAGAAGTCTCAATGTCTCCCAAACACTAGCATTCCCAGGATTCCCTAGCACTGAGTTAAAGTGGGTTATTATTCCTGCAGTGTGTGTGAGAGATATAAAAGCTAGGGACTGGATCTCTGTGTCCAAAACACACTGCTTGGACTGCCAGGGCTCAGTGCTATGGAATCCTGGGAATTGTAGTTTATTGTGGCACCAGAGCTCTCTGACAGAGAAGGCCAAATGCCTCACAGACACCAGAATTCCAGAGCATTGAGCTTTGGCAGTTAAAGGGGTCTCAAAGTGCAGAGGGGGGGGGGGGGAGAAAAAAGGCAGGGAGTGTGAATGAGCTCTGAGAGGAGGAGGAGAAGAAGGAGGAGGAGGAGGAGGAGGAGGGAGGGAGCCAAGGGAAGTGGCCAGGACCACCAGAGGAGCCCCTGCTTTTCCTCATCATCGCAGCCTTCTCACTGCTGGCAAGAGGCTCTGCCCCCAGCCAGGCAACGCCTCCATTCAGTCTCCTTTTGTCAAAAGAGCTCTGGTGCCACAAGAAACTACAATTCCCAGAATCCCATAGCACTGAGCCATGGATGTTTAAGGGGGGGGGGTCAAACTATTTCTGCAGCGTTTTGCAACCCCAAAGCCTTCTATTATTTACCAGCAACTTGCAAGGCAAAATCTCTTCCTTCACCAAGCCATTGAAAACTAACCCAAGTGGAGGAGGGCTGATTGCTTCGTTCTCATTGGTCAGCTTCGGGAGAAATTTGCATATTACAAGGAAAGATGTTTAGGGCCTCAAAAACGACCCTGTGATAAAGAATTACAAGAATACTGAGTGGTAGACATTGAAAAGATGAGGCATTTAGACTCCCAGTGAAACAGGAACTTGCAGGGTATATATACCAAGTGGGCTGGCAATCGCTCTGAGTGGCAGATGTTTTGAAGACCTGCTCTCTAGGCTAAGCTAGGCAGGGAGACGGGGAGGGTGGCACACAGCCATGGGGAGGGCTGGAGCTGCCTCCAGGGCCTTGCTGGGGGGGGAGGTCCCAGGGGAGGGGCCAAACCGGGGCGGGACCATGTGGCCCCGCCCCAAACCAGGAAAGTCCCGCCCCCAGGCAGGATATGGCAAGCCTAGTTCCAAGATCCCCCGTGTATAACAAAATCCGTGTATGCTCAAGTCCCATTAAATATAATGACATAGCAAAATGATGTCCCTTATAAAAAATGGAAAATCAAGGTAAATTTATACTTTTTTGGAACATTTTCAAACCATGTATGTTTGAATCAGTGTATAAAAAATCTGTGTATAAGAAGGGCCGACTGTACAATGCCCAGTTTTCTCTTTCACCACCCAACTTTGTCTTCAGTGATAAAATCTTCTCACGTATGCCATCTGAATTAAAACCTGTGGTCTTCAAACTTCTTCCACAACCTTCATTTTCTTTGAATTCAAGCATATCCTTGTTTCCATTTGAACATTTAATTTGACATTTGTATCATTTCTGTCATCCAATATTTTTTGTCTCAACTGTTTTGAATTACTTTGAATTGAAGGCTCTTTCAAGTTGGTCATCTGCTCCTATGCTTTTGAAAACATGCTTCTAAAAAGTCAGAAATGAACTTCTGACTGCTAAACTTAAAGGGTCCTTTTTGCTTTTATTCTAGAATTGGTAAAAACATATTGCTGAAGCATAAAGACAAGAAAAGTTCCTGCATTGCCAGAGAGTAAGGGAGTAAATATGTATAAGGAATGATATTGAGATTGTAGAAAATGTGGATGAGCCTTTGTTGTCACTGCAAGAGGTGTGGGAGAGATGTGTTTTGTGAAGAACTGGGAGAAGCAGGAATGGCAAGATTTGAGTCTTACTAAAAATTTTGGTAGGGGATCTTCAAAGCAAGGGTGCTTCATATATGTCTTCAATAATACATGTAATATCTTAATTGAAATAGAAAGAGAATGTTGAGAAGTTACATTAGTTCACATTACCAAAATGTATTTGTAGACATCAAGGTAAGTAGTTAAATTGTTTATTTGAGGAATTACTCTACTCAAATGAATTCTCTACATATTTCTACATTCTCTGAATCAGTAGGCAACACAGTATCTCTGGATCAGCATATTTTTGGAGTTATATAAAACTAGGTGTGCATGTCTGTGTCTCTCTGTTTTGATGGACCAAATATTGTTTGAATAATTTCACATATTACAGGCTCAAAATATAAACTCTTCTGATTTGAAATCTCATGTAGGCTATGCTCTACATGATTTTGGAATTTTCCTTGTATAGAATTAGCAAGAGAAAATTAGTATGCAGAGCCTCAGAAATCTCTTAAGATGAATGGCATGTTTGGAAGAGGATGAGAAACTATTGGTTCAAACAATCTATTAACATCTCTATACAAGTGTAGGTATACATGCAGCAATCACAATGGATATAAAATTACATGAAATGTGATTTGACCATTTAAGCTATAATCTGATGACCTCTTAGGCATATTGTTAATACAGTGGACCCTTGTTAAACGTTGGGGTTTGGTTCCAAGATCCGCCGTGGATAACAAAATCCGTGGATGCTCAAGTCCCATTAAATATAATGACATAGCAAAATGGTGTCCTTTATAAAAAATGTAAAATCAAGGTTTGATATTTAAAATGTATATTTTTTTGAACATTTTCAAACCGTAGATGCTTGAATCAATGTATAAAAAATCCATGTATAAGAAGGGCCGACTGTAATTACACCCTGCCCTTCCTCTTAAGAGCTCAGGAAAGTGACCAATCTACATAAACTTCTGTAACAAACTCTTTCAAGTAGAATTTGGAAGTTGTTGAAACTCAGGAATTATATTAACAGGCAGGTGATTAATATCTGTGTGCTGAGACAATACTAGAGCTTACCTTACAAATAATGTTACTTATAGTGTTACTTTGTGGTGTAACAAGTTGGACAACAGTGCCATTTTTAAGCAACTGGTATTACCTTTGAAGTGTAATGGGCAACTTTTGCTTGTTACTTCCTCTTTTTGTTTTTTGAGCACTCTTTTGAAGTGTTGGCCATTTTCAAATTTCTAAATGATTTTTTTTTAAAAAAAATCAATTTAACAACAAAAATTTGCTAAGCATTTTGTGTGTAACATAATCAGTACTTACAATGACTTCAGAATACTTCAAAATGTAGCAAGTAGTCAATTACTTTAAATTGCTTTAAGGTGCAGAATATATAAAATAATTAGAATATTACTACTGTGCACTTGAGGAGGGGTTGTTACCTTTCATGACTTTTTCCTCTCTGTCTGGTACATCAGTTTTGGGAAAGAAGATTATTATGTGGCCAATTAGCATAGCTCCCTGAGATATTTCATTCCACTTAAAATAAATACAAAGCACATTTATCTAGAAGTTTGTTCTTTAAATAACCTTGGGTAACAATCAACACTTATATACTGTTTAACAGCACATTAATTGTTTCTTCATTTCGAGTTGATTATTAATATAATAGAAAAAATATGGCATTAGAAAGGGATATTTAAAAAGTAATATGGCATTTTTTAAGGAAGTAGAAAGTATATTATAAATACATATAGCAAAATAAATGTGAACTTTTAGTCCATATAAAGTGGTATTCCTCTTTTAGAGAGGACAGACTTACCTTTATTAAGAGACTAGTTTAACAGCAGGCAAAAGGGCAATTTTTTAAAAGTTATTCTCAGAGAAAATACCTGGAGGCTATCTTAAATACTCTGCAAGATGTGCAGATGGTAAAGAAACCCAAAGGATTAAAATTAGTTTCAGAGAGAGAGAGAGAGAAAGAGAGCGCCCACGTATGCAAGAGAGATGGAATAGGACAACTGCCTATTAAATAAAAACAATTGGAATGTTATGTTATTTGGGTTGTCTCCCCTAAATAGCATGTTTCAGTTCCAAATAATTGAAGCTAATTTGTTTTGCATCTAGTAAGCCAGGTTTTTACTTATTGTTTTACTCATCATATGTTAAGTATAGAAAAAACCCCCCCCCCCCCCCCCCCACTTAGTCAAAAATATGTGAATACTGCCGAAGATTGCTTAGTGGTTAAGACTCTGACAATTGCAAGATTGGCAGAGTGGCAGTTCAAGCCCCAAGTGCTGCGTGATGGAGTTCACTAGTCTCAGCCTCTGCTAACCTAGCAGTTTGAAAGCACATAAAAGCACAAGTAGATACATAGGTACCACAATGCTGGCTGTTTGGTTAGTAACAGATAAGCACCACCCCCTACAGTCATACATGATTAGACAAACTTGTCAAAGGGGAAACCTTTACCTTTAAGCATTAAAAGTGTAATATGTGTGAGCAAAGTAAATTAGTATAAAAACAGTATTGCAACTCAGTTGTTGTAAGCTACCCTTCAGACGTTTCTGACTCGTGGTGACCCCGTGGATGAGACATCTCCAGGAATCCCTATCCTCCACTGCCCTGCCCAGATCCTGCAAGCCCTTGCCCTCAACCTCCCTGATTGAATCAATCCATCTGGTTTGTGTTCTTCCTCTCTTTTTTCTACCCTCTACCTTTCCTAGCATTATTGTGATCCATGCCTTCTTAAGAGAGGGAAATCTAAGGTACCTTGTCTCCCAAGCAACTACTATTCAACTACTATGTAACTACTATTCAGTAAAATTATTGGGTGATGATATCTTGAGAATCTCTTTTGTATAAGGTTTTTAAATGTATGAAATACTACACTTAAAGTAAGAAAAATTACACATGGCTTAACAAATTGGCTTCAATAATTATTTTTCAGACCTTGCCCAAACGATTGGTGCTGATGGAGGGCATTGCTGGCTACATTGTGTAGATTGGCAAGCTCTGTCTCCCTTTAATACATTTCAATTCAATCACATCTCCATCACATAGCTTGATGTATTACACCACCCCATACTTGTTTATCACATGTATTTAATGTATGGCAAGGCTTAATAGGTTCATATCAGGGGTAAGGAGTAATAAATGCTTATCAACCCTTTTACTTCTTGTGTTGTCATGAGTTCACTGGCCTTTTCAAATGAATGCCAATAACTTTAGAGGAGATTGAAAGGAAATGCACTACCTGTACATTTCATAATTCCAATTTGAACAGGCAGTTGTTTAATTTAACCTTGCCAACTATTGTTGCTATAAGACATTTGTTTATTTTTATCCCTGTCCAAACTTTGTTCTGTTCATCTTGCAAATATCTGATGTAACTTTCCAATAGAATGGATAGCTTAGGAGAAGTTTATGTTCAATACAATAATTAGCCAAATATATGGATGAGTGAGTCAGCAGATTTATCATCTCAGATCTAAATACATCCATTTTCTGCACTGAATCTTATTCCAATTTGAGTTCATATTGGATTGCAGGTTCCTCCCTCCATGCCAATTCATAGAGATTTCTCTGTGTGTCTTCCTAAATGTGCACAGTTTTGTATGCATTTTGCTCTAATTCATCAAAGCTTGTCTATTTCTTACTCCATCTCTAGTCCAAAATAATCAGGGGTTAATCAGCTCAGTGAATGAGGGAAATAATGGGTATACTGCAGTGTAGCCCTTGTGACTGCATAAACCAGGAAGGAAAAATTAAATGCTTGTCAACTTACAGTCTTTTTGTATGTCGCTTTCTCATGACAAATCTCATGTTAGCATGAATTCAATGGCCCATTCAAATGAAAATGTGAACATTTCAAAATGATGCATTTTCGTGCACATTTTCAAACTGTCTACCATTTTGGAAGGTATATTCATTGTATGAATCTAACTGAGGGCTCATAATTCTATGTATTTCCACTTACAGTTTGCTTTAGAGTTTATTCAGGTCTAGGCATAGCAAACTGGTTAACCCAATGCATTTTTCACCCTATTTCTAGTCCAACATAAGCAGGAGTTAATCAGCTCAGTGAACGAGGGAAATAGCGGTCTATTGCAATGTAACCCCTGTGGCTGCATATCAGCTGAACCATTACAAAACTGGAAACTTTATGTATTGTATATTCTGAACTACAAGTCTGACATCTAAGTACAGTATATGGTATATTCTGTATTATCTTCACTTATTTATACTGCAAATATTACATTTTATCTTTCATGTAGATATCAAAAAATTATTCAAATATTTACCACAGTGTCACAGAATATCAACCCAAAGCCTGCACAGAACAGTTGAATTATAAATAAACATAAGTTATGCCTTCAGTAAAAAACAAAGAAAACATGGGGAGGAAACAAGACTAAGGCCTGTTACAGACTGCCAAAATAAAGCTGCTTTGGGTCTCTTTGGAGGTATGCTGTTTAAATGATGCATGCATCCTAAGAATCCGGAAGCTGTACAAAAGCTGCACTCCAGTGCTTAGGAATGGAGTGTGGCTTTGACGCGACCTCCGGACTCTTAGGACCCATGCATCATTTAAATAGCATACCTCCAAAGAGACCCAAAGCAGCTTTATTTTGGCAGTCTGTAACAGGCCAATGTTTCCTGTTTCTGGACTTTGTTGTTTTCTGGTTTCAGATAAATTAAAGGGTATCTAAAAACAAAACCTTACAATTGTTTTGTGGAAAGAAATCACTTTTGCAAATGAGTGAGATTTAATGCTTTTTCATAAGTCTTGTGAATTTTTAGGAGTTACCCCTGTATGAAAAAAGTAATAGGTGAGCCAGTAAGTTTCAATTTATGTGAAATACAATTCAGAGGATCGGAGACAATGTAGGCTATCAATGGTCATTTCCAGCGCCTGCAAAAATAAGCTGTGAACAGCCTCATAAAAGTAGTTGAAATTGCTACATTTGTTTTTGTACACAATGTTCTGAACATCAAATTGTTTCTGAGATTATGAAGAGTGCTCCTACTCTCTAGAGCATATTTAACTTTGTTTTTCAGTTTATAAACATGGATACCACAACCTTCTTACTCCCAATTAAGGCAGATAAATGTAATTTAAACGATTTCAAAAAATACGTTTTTAATTGAAACTTAGGCCCGTTATAGACGGGCCTAAAAGTGTGCGCTCCATGTGTGCTAAGGTTAGAAAGGGGCGTCCTTTCTGGATGCCCCCAACCCTAGGACGTGCAGAGCGCACACAAAATGGCGGCAGCCGTTCCACACGGCCACCGCCATTACTACGTCACGACCGCGCCACCTCTAAACGGGGCAGCACGGTTGTTACGTAGTGGGACCACGCGAGGGCGCTTAGTGCGCCCTTTCCGCAGCCCCGGAATGAGCTCCGTTTTGGAGCTCTTTCCAGGTTTGCGTCTCTGGGGTGTCTTTGGGGCTTGAAGCCCCAAGGACACTCCTTTCCAGGCCTCGGGGAAGCGGCCTTTTGCAGCTTCCTCGTGGCCTGGAAAGTGGCGGATTGGGGCCTCAGCGGCTGCTGCTCTGGCCACTAAGGCCCCGATCCGGTGGGGAAAGGGGCGGGTGCAGGCTGCCGCTTTTCGGTGGTCGGTAACGTGCCTTATATGATGGTGCTTGCCGACAACTTACTGGTTATACCAGGTTTTATTAGCTTGTGGTCCAGAGGATCTTAAATTTACAGAGAGGATGAAATGTATCCATTTATTTATTTATTTTATTGACGCTAAACTACAACTCTTTATACAGTTGTATCCAGCCCTTGATATCTAGTGCAGTTTGGTTCCAGGACCCTCTGAGAAAACCAAAATCAGTGGAAGCTCAGGTCCCATTATATACAATGGCATAGTAATTGAGTCCCATATATAAAATGGCAAAATGAAGGTTTGATTTTTTGATTGTTATTTTTTTAATTCAAGCTGTGCATGATTGAATCCATGGATTGAATGGAGGGCCATTGGAGTTATGGAGGGTTGACTGTACTTCAGTTTGCAACCATTTTACACCCTTATTTGTGACACTGTTTGGATAAGGCTCTGTTGTTGTTTCCTTAGTTTAGCACATGGCAATCATGAGCTGGAGAGTATCTCGATGCGTTGCAGCCCTAGAAATGTATCTTTTTGTAACTACCTTAGATGTGGATCAATTAATAGTCCACCTTTGGTTTCTGTCCTATTTTATTAATCAGTGAGCTGAATTCTGCACATGCCAAGGTATAGATATTTATCTTCAAACTAAGATTTCAAATTGTATATATTTCATGGTTCCCACTTGCTTTCTCCAGTCTATTCCTTGCTTCTCTCTACCACTTCTCATAATTAATGTTTGTGCTCTCATTTTGATGACTGTCATTCATCTCACAATGGAACAATAGTTTCAACTGCATAATGACTTGATAATATGCAACAGTTTGGGGGGGGGGATTGCCCAGTCTTGCTTGACCACAAGAAATCTGATCTCAGCTGTTAATAAATAAGGAGGGGAGGTGTAAATAGAAGAGGTCTCCAGAAACTGTCAAATTGAAGTTACATCCTCTTAAAGCTGAAGGTGTTATGTGCTGAATCTAGTGTTAGTCAGTGGTGTCCCTAGGGTTGGTATCACCTAGTGCAGTAACTCATGGTGTCACCCCACCTACCCCCTTTGGCTTCCTCCCAGGTTTCTCCCATACAGAATCCTTAGAAATTCTTTTTATCACTAATGCTACTGGTAAATCATAATTCCATATACCACTGATTGTAATGCAAATAGTTGTGACATAAACAACTAGAAAAATTAAAAATTATACCTTCAAATTACAATATCATATGCAAAACCTAAATATATTTACATATACATAGTGAAGATTTGGTTAAAGTGTGATGTTTTTAAAGAAATTTCAAAAAGAATATTTTCTTTAAAAAATTCAATATTTTTAATTTAAAAAATTTTAAATTTAGAAAATTCAATTTTTTAATTTAAAAAATGTTTTAATTAAATTTTAAGTTAACAAAATTCTGAGGCCTCTCCTTTCTCCTCCTACTGAGCTTCACCCATCCCTACCACCTTTTAAAGCATTTTATAGGGAAGCAGACGAATTACACAGCTTGTTTCTGGCAAAAGGTAGAAATTTGAGGAGAAGTGGTGTCACCCCCCCTTAGGGTGTCACCTGGTGCGGTCTGCATACCCCCTGACCCCCGCACTCCCTAATGATGCCACTGGTGTTAGTGGCAGCCAAATGACTTGGTTAGAATGAGTAGGAGAATGGAAAGAGATTTCCTCATTGTGATTGGGTAACTTGGAAACACTGGACCTTCTAGTACAGCACTTACAAAGATAATTGATGAATATACTTCCTATTCCTTGACAGAGATAAATGTGGAGTTGATATTGATTGTAGATAGGCAGCATTCCTTGAAGAATGACAATTATGGCAGAAATAATGTGAAAGAAAACTTGACAGATATAATTAAGCTGAGAAGAAATGGAAAGGAAACCTGCATTAGTAGCCACTTAGAGTTGTTAGTTCAAAATAAAAATTGGTGCAGGCCTAAAAGAATATAGAATGTATGTTGAACTCTAGTAAGAAATGTCATTAAAATCTAACAATTTATTTCCTCATTATTATATATGTAGCATCTTAATAATATAATGTTGTATCCTGATTTGAACTACATCATGTTTATGCTCATCCCATTTATTTTCTGAAATAATGTGCAATACTGAAGTAATGTGCAAATACCAAACATACAAATCCCAGACACCCTGCCTAGTACTGTGCATATTGTATTGAACTAATAATAAATATTAGAAGAATTGAAGAGATGTAGCACAAACAAATTGTTTGACTGGCAATTTCATAATTCATAAACTGTTTTCATAAGTAGGAAAGAAATAGCAAGACAAAATGCCAAAATATTTTCTAGAAGGAAATTAAGGGAGTAAAAGATATGTCTGAGTTTGATTACAAGGACAAATATACAGGAAACATAACTGGGGGGGGGGGAAGCTGTAAGATCAAGTGTAAAAGAAATGCATTTTAGAAAAGCAGAGAATCAACTATCTAAAAAGACCTTTGAAGCAAAATGATTTTTCCTTGTTAAATTACTTACTGCCTAATCAGAATATTGCACTGTCCTAAAAGTACTAAAATTAGTACTTCAGAACATCTGTCTCACAGCCAAAATTTTTAGCTTGTTAATTTTTAAATAAAATAAACCTTGATAATAAAACTCTGTTGAGCAGTGTTACCCATTTCATTGGAATAGAGCATGAATTGTTTTAATTCCTTGTTCTTTTCTGCAGTGCAGCTCTTGGTTTAGATACTATTCAGCTGCAGAGTCCATCAAGGTTATGTCGGTACAAACAGACTATTGAATATTTGGCTGTTGGCCGAATAGTGTCAACTGAGTATTGCTAGAAGATTTAAAAAGCCTGAAGGAAAAGGCTTACTCATGCTTGAGAGAGATTACAATAATGAGAAGACTATCAACAAAAAAAGGTAAAAAATCAACAATTCAGGTAGAATTGATTTTGATTAAAGGGAGAGTTTTGACTAAAGGGAGATGCTTAAATAGTGGAATTGTAGCCAGTCATCAAGATAGGATGCTAAGTTGATTTCCATTTTAATTACTACTGGAAATGGTTGTTAAAATCTCTGGGACAAGCCACAACCATTTCAATGGGTTTAATTAGTTGGGACTAAGATGAAGTCCCACTATGAAGCTGTATTTATTTGCCAAAAAGGACCATTCCCTGCCCCCAGCCTGGGGCCATCTTGTTCAGATAATGCACGCAACAGCTCCATTCTAGGAAGACCGGGTGCCATTTTGGTAGATTCAGCGTGATTGACCCAACTGGCACTTAGCAAGTTCAAAATAACCAGCTGCTTGCATGGCATTTCCTAGAAACTCCTCTGCAACAGCAAGTAGTGTAGGCAGCCTTCTTATGCTCTGCCACTTCTGCCAATCTCGCAGGCCCTAGTTACTGCTTTTGATGTCAGAAGGGGGCTCTTGGTCACATGGGTGAACCAGGTGCCCTATATCCACCTTTATGGGCAATAGGGGGTCTGTATGGATAATACCGGCAGTGGCTCCATGGTGCAGTGGCACCCATCACTGTACTAGATTAGGTAAGTGTGTAGGTGGGAATGGGCTGGAGCCACAGGCAGGATATGATGAAATTATCCTGTGTGTTTAACCCATGTCTTGAGTTCTGGGTCATTTGTATAATACAGTAGTAAAAAGAAAAGGTAAAATATTTTCTAGGATTCTAATTTGGTTGTGTTTATCCTACTACACTTTTTCCATACAGTAAATTTACTGAAGAGACTATTTATGAATTTATACTAATATTTGGTTTACTTTGAAGCCAAGCTAGTGAGCGCTTAATGATAGACCCATATCACTTAGGCCCAGTACAGACAGGCAGGGAGCGGCATGCCCATGCTGATTCTAGGGTTCTGGAGCGCGTGCCAACCACACACTTCGGAACCCTAGTGCGGACTCTGTCATCATGGTGGCCTCTTGTCCACATGGCGGCTGCCACGATGACGGCATCGCCGCGCCGCATCCAGATGTCACTTCCAGAAGTGGCATCATGGCGGTGCCCTTTCCTCTTTACAGCACCACAATAAAGAAGCCACTTAGAGTGGCTTCTTTTTGGCAGTGCATAGATACCGCACGGTGAGACTACTGCGGCACCGACAAGGGGGAAAGACAGGTGGCGCAGAGCCGTCCATCTGTACTGGGCCTTACTTTGGTTTTTAACACCTTGTCTGATGAAGAAGCCAGTAGAGCTTTGAAAGCTTGCAACATGAATATTGTGCATTTTGGTTGGCCCTTTAAAATTATCATTGGCGGGTTACACACCGCCATTTAGTACGTATTCTATACGTACTAGGGTTAGGAAGTGGCGGTGCTTCCGCACCCCCTAACCCTAGTACGTATAGAATACGTACAAGATGGCAGCGCCCTGTTCATACGGGCGCTGCCATCTTTACGTATCGGACGCTGTGCGTCCGGACATCGCGCGGCGTCTATGACGTCGCGAGTCTGCCCCAGGCGCCTCGCGACGTCATAGAGGCACCGCAAGAAGAAGCTCCAAAATGGAGCTTCTTTTTTGCTCCGCGTGGGAGCCGCGCGGTGTGGCTGCTGCGGCTCCTTCACAGAGCAAATGGCGCTGGCGGGAGACCGCCTCAAAGCGGCGGTCTATAACCCGCCACTGTTTGGTGCATTTTGGATGTTAATAGATTTTGAAACATAGAATCCTAGTATTTATTTTGGCTGTTTTTCTTACCTTTCTATTTTATCCATGTTTTGAGCCTGTAGTTTGTGAAGTGTAAAATAAAACTTCTATAGGTTTCATTTTCAGGTTTGGAAAGAATAAATTCAGCTGAAGAAATATATAATTGGTGCCCTTAAGATAATTTATTGCTACACTACACTAGTGACATCAGTCATTATGGGGCCTAATGCATGTAATTGGCAAATGTGTTTGCATCACATACTTCATGCCAATTGACACCCACCATGTTGCTACTGACAGCTTCTCAGCCAAGATAAATATGCATTCTGCCAAGAGCTATTACTACTTTGCTGAGTTGGACATAGGTGGATATATTATGGCAAATGCACAGTACAAATCTTACTATAGCTTTACTGTGGAAATATCAGGATACACAGGCTGTTGACAACAACAATTTACTTGCACAAAAACATGTCCTTAAGGGTGTGATACAAAATTTGAAATAAGTATAAATAGCACAATGCAAAGATATGTTGGACTGCTACCCTAAAATGCTACTAAATTCTTAGATGTCCCAATGGAAATATGTACTAACAAGTGTGACTAAATCAGCTAAATAAGTAAATAATATTTGCTTTAAAAATATTAGCACATCTCCTACTGTAATTTTTCAACTGCCCTTATATATGAGACAACGGAGACTTAATTTTATGAATTCATAAAGGCCACTACTAACTTCTTAGAGGCATAAAGTAGTCAGGTGCTGCTACCTTAGTTAGTGGCACACCATCAAGATACAAATAACTCTTGGTGCAATAAAATACAGTTTCTGTCATGGTACTTTATTTTATGTCAGGCCTACAATTAATGTGTGTATACAGGCAAACATGGAGAGGACCATAGCAAAAAGCATAATTAAAAGCATTGTTGCTAATTTAAACAATAAGGCAGTATGCTACATTGTTAGGAAATGTAGAGAGATTGAAATTCTGTTTCATTGTTATTTATGACAAACTGAGAAAAATGAATGTCATTGTTCCATTAAATAAGAAATGCCAGCCCTGAGATGTCGAATCTCACTTTTCAAATACATTTTAAACTTATTTTAAAATAATTATGCAAGGTAAACTTATAATGTAAGGCTCTCAGTTACATATCATGATGTTATCACAGAAGTAGAAAATAAAAGGATAAAAAAAGAAAAAATATTACTCATACATTTAAGTAAAAGCAGACCAAATATCTGAATGTGCATCCATTTTTAAATTACATCATACACCATGTTTTTAGATGTTGCAAATGTTGCTAAATCTTCTGTTCATTAGATCACAAGTGGAAATATGTTATCTTTCCAGTACTGAAGTATCAGTCTTTTAGTAGTCAAAAGGGTATGAAAGTTCCATTTCCACTGACCATGTGTTTTGTTCTAAGACATTCTGTATTCAATATAAGCTTCTGTTGTTGACTTTTAAAGCCCTGCATGTGCTGGCCCCTCTTTATTTATCTGAACTTCTTTCTCTTTACACTCCCACTCGTACCCTCCATTCTAGTAGTCAAAGTCTGCTGTCCCAGCCTAGGATTTCCACTGCTTCGTCCAGATTCGTTCCTTCTCACTGGCTGTCTCTCATTCCTGGAACCTTCTTTCCCCATGAACACGGGTCATCACTTCTTTGGCCACTTTTAAATCTGAGTTGAAGACTATCCTGTTCAGGGAAGCGTTCCCAGGAACTGTGTGATTACCTATCTGATTTTTGATTGGATAGTTGATGTTGATGTTTTTAATTGTTGCCTGCTTATTTTAACCAAGTCTATTTTATATTATTACCTATCGTTTTATATGTATTTTGTAGATTGTACGCCATTGGCAGGTTTCATTTTTATTGATTTGATCATTTGTATGTACAGCGCTGTGTATATTTACAGCACTTTAGAAATAAACTATAATAATAATAACACAGTTTAAAGAATATGTGCATCACTGATTACCAAAGAACTTTCTAATACCAACTTTATTTTTGTAATTACTTCCCTCCAAAGTAAGATAACTATGGGGCATTCCCAAATGGATTATATGAATTAAAGGAGCATTAACAATATTACGCCTCCAACAGTTAGATGATTTAAATAGCCCTTTATTTAAAAGACATTGTAGTGTCCAGTATACTTGGAACAGAGGGGTTTTTTTTTGTATAAGATGTAATTGGAGAGCTATACTTATATTTGATACAGGTGTTAAAACCATTGATTAGTCAGAACTGGATATTCAATTCCCCGTTCCATTCCTGCTGTAAATTTTGTATACCATTTTTTTCTGAATAATAAGAATATACATACATATTATTGGCTTAGGTACTTGATCAGCTTGTATAAGTATTTCTAAAATTAAAAGAATCTCAGATGCACTGACATCTGCAGGACCAGTACTAGATTCTAATGTGTAGCAACCATAAGTAATACCATTTAGCTGCTAAACGTAAACTAAATTGATCTTGCAAACTTGAAAAGGAGAGAAACTCATCAACACTTGATAATTGATTTATATTAGTAATACCATTTTCTGCCCGTCTACCATAAAAAGCCCCCCCCCCCCCCCACGTCTTTAGACCAAGATTTTTCTATAAGGTCAGTTTAGTGCAGGCATATAGATACAATTATATTTGTCATATTTGTCATGTGGCTCTAGCTGTGGAGATTTTCAGTGATAATCTGTTACAATAAATCGAGAATCTATTACTGTCATTTAGATAAAGGTACAAAAAAAGAGGATTCCAAAACTTATCTGTTGTCAGTAAAGAAGTCCAAAATGTAGTGCAGGATAGCAAATATGGCCAATGACATGTAGCATGGCCTGGGAAACCAAACCCACCTTCTTGAATTTGAAGTTACAGCCCTTTCATCAATACTCTTGGAGGGGAAGACACATACCCCAGTTTCCTAAACAATGCGTTGGGTTTTTTTTTTGGGGGGGGGGGAGATACTTGTAAGATACAAGTAAAGAAATTACATGAATAACATGAAGAATTCTAGGCATAATGCTAATTTAATTTTTATTAACCTTGTCCCATAAATTCAATTTTAAAACCTCCCATCTGTCTGGCTCTTGTTTAATATCTTTTATAAACTTGGTTATATACAGTTTAATAATCTGATATTCCTGAAGATAATTATACCCAAGGAAGTAATAGAATCTGAGCAATATTGCAACTGCCATTTAAAAAAAAAGTATTGGGGTTCTATCTTGTCTCTGACTGGCGTTATTTTCCATTTAGACCATTTTACTTGCATAGCCTGATATTTTACCAAGATTATTAACCAGCTTAATTAAAACCATGATTGACTGTTGGAGTTTTGAAATAACTACTAGAAGGTCATCTGCATAAAAAAACATTTTGAATTCTAAGCCAATGCATATAAAACCTTTCATACTAGAATTTTGTCTAATAAAACATGCAAAGGATTCTAAGTATAAACATCAATGGAGAAAGTGAACATCTTTGTCTGTTACCTTGTTTCAGTGTAAAATGGATGAAAGTGGACAATTAATGTCATTACTCTTGTTCTTCATGCAGAATATAAAATTTTAATTAATGTCAGAAACATTTTAGGAAACCCAAAATTAGGCCTTGTAGTAAAAATAAACATTCAATAAATTTTATCAAAGGCCATATCGGCAACTGACAAAATAATGGCCGCTAGATCAATTCTGTCAGAATTTAGGGGTATCACATCTCCCTTCCCTATTTTTAATAAAACCCACCAGATTGGGTTTAACCAAAGTTGAAATGACTTTTTGCAATATATTGGCCAGAATAGCTGTTTATTTTAATGTCTGTAGGTTGATAATTGGCACACCTAGTATGGTCTTTATCAGGTTTAGAAGTCAAAGTTATATGTATAAGCATTATTTAGTGATGAAGGCAAGGAAGCAGTTTCTAAAATATAATTATAAAATTGAAGCAGTGTTGGGTAGAAGAAGCTTGAAAATGTCTTATACTATTTGAGCAGCATCTGGACCATGTGTTTCCCCATTTTTCATATTTAAAATAATATCAATAATATGTTCCTGGTGCAAGGATTCTGAAAGGAATTGCTGTTGTGATAATACAAAATATGGAAGATTAGTATGGGGGGGACTCTCCATATTTTTGTTGATATATTTCATTATCAGAACTGTAAAGGTCAGAGTAAAACATTTTTAAAATTGTAAATTTATATCCTTACAAGAAGCATATAAATTGTTGCATTTATATTTAATAGCTGATATAATATTATTTTGTTGCTGTTGCTTAAAGTGATATGCTATTAGAGCATTTAAAAAAAACTATTACGTAGCACATTCCACTGAATAACTGTTTGATTTCAGAGTATCAAGAACTCAAGTTTCTTGTTTGTAAGTTGTCATAGCTACAGTTTGAGACATTTAAAGGAAAAAGCTGCTATGATGAAAATGAAATGCACAGATATAGGATGGGGGACACTTGGCTGAACAAGACTACATGTGAAAGGGATCTAGGAGCCCAAGTAGATCACAAGTTGAACATGCCACATTGCAATGTGGCAGATAAAAAGGCCAATGCAATTTTAGGCTGAATCAATAGAAGTATAGAGTCTAGATCAAGGGAAGTAATAGTGCCACTCTATTCTGCTTTAGTCAGGCCCCACCTGGAATATTGTGTCCAGTTCTGGGCACCACAATTAAAAAAGGATGTTGATAAACTGGAGCGTGTCCAAAGGGGGTCGACTAAAATGGTGAAGGATCTAGAAACCATGCCCTATGAGGAACGACTTAGGGAGGTGGGGATGTTTAGCCTGGAGAAGAGAAAGTTAAGAGGTGCTATAATAGCCCTGTTTAAATATTTGAAGGGATGTCATATTGAGGAGGGAGTAAGCTTGTTTTTTGCTGCTCCAGAGAATAATAATAATAATAATAATAATAATAATAATAATAATAATAATAATATAGATTTTATTTCTGTCCCGCTTTTCCACAATGATCAAACAAGACCCGGAACAATGGATGCAAGCTACAGGAAAATAGATTCCACTGCAACATTAGGACGAACTTCCTGACAGTAAGGGCTGTTCGACAGTGGAACACACTCCCTCAGAGAGTGGTGGAGTCTCCCTCCTTGGAGGTCTTTAAGCAGAGGCTGAATGGTCATCTGTCGGGTATGTTTTCATTGTGAGTTCCTGCATGGCAGGGGGGTTGAATAGGACGGGCCTTGTGGTCTCTTCCAACTCTATGATTCCATGACTCTATGTTTATACAGTGGGCTCTTGGTATCTGCTGAGAACTCCTGTACATACCAAAATCCATGGATGCTCAACTCCCTTGAGAAACAATGGCATAGTAAAATGGTGTCCCTTATTTTAAATGGCAAAACCAAGGTTTGCTTTTTGTAATTTATATCTTTTAAAAATCTTTTGAAGATGCTTGAATTGGTGGATTAAAAAAAATCAATGGACATGGACCTACAAGATTTGGAATATATAAATTTTAAAAACGTTATTGGCTTTCAAACATATACAGAAGCACACACACATATACACCCCTGCACACATCTCTCTCTCTCTCTCTCTCTCTCTCTCACACACACACACACATATACACCCACCCACAGACAGATATATGCCTATAGATATAAGTTGGAGGCACACAAAACAACAACAAGCATCTGAAGGCACATAATAATAACAACAAAAAGCCAGTCTGGTGCAATGATTTGCGTGTGACTCTGGAGAGCAGGGTTCAATTCCCAGCTTGGCCATGGAAACCTAGTGAGTGACCTTGTGCAAGTCACATTCTCTCAGCCTCCTTAGGGGAAGGCAATGGCAAAAAAATCCCCTCTGAACAAATCTTGCCAAGAAACCCCATTAAAGATTCACCTCAAGGTCACCATAAGTTGGAAACGACTTGGAGGCACACATCAACAACAACCATGGCGGCAGGAGGCTGCCTCCTTCTATTCCTCCTCCTCTTACGCCACCTTTCATTTCTTTCTTTCCACTTCCTCCTTTCACTTGTGCTGCTGCTGTTGCTCTTCCTTCTCTTCCTCTTCTTTCTTTCTTTCTTTCTTTCTTTCTTTCTCCATTTACCCCCACTTTTCCCTTCCTTCCTCTTCCTCTTCCTCCTATCTTCTCCATGGCTCCCTGCTGCAGT
The DNA here is from genome assembly GCF_019175285.1 of Sceloporus undulatus. NCBI lineage: Eukaryota > Metazoa > Chordata > Lepidosauria > Squamata > Phrynosomatidae > Sceloporus > Sceloporus undulatus. The sequence continues at coordinate 131,847,091 of NC_056526.1, read as the reverse complement.
CTCCAGTTCCCTTGCTCTTCCTACCTTCCTCTTCATTTTCTTCATGCCCTGCCACTGCCACTGCCACTGCCACAAACCTCCTCTGAGAAAAACCTTGCCAAGAACCCTCCCATGATAAGTTTACCTTAAGGCCGCCATAACTTGGAAACAAAGGCACATAGCAACAACTACCTTTCCTAGAAAGCCAACCATGAGGGATGGGACTGCCAGCCAGAATGCTGGTTCTGCCAGGCGGCTCCTTTCAGCCCGGAGCAAACTGGGCTGAGACAAGGAGCTGGGTCGCACACATGTGCACACTTGCACCTCGCCCCCAACCCCCAGCACTCGTGTCTGCCATACCCATGGGAACCTGGTAGCATGCCACTTCTGGCAAGCAGGTTTGCCAACACAGGTCTGAGAGAACTGTTGAGATAATCTCCTTCACTGGGACTATTTAAAGCTGCCATATTTTAAAAGAGAGTTCAGAGGTGACGAAGCTGGTACTAGGAATTTTGTCTCATCTTTTAGACATCTTCAGCTGGCCTGAGAATATGTTAGTTCTTACCATTTGTTTCAGTATTGTACTGCCTTGTTTCAGTAAGTATTGCCATGGTTGACTTGGCAGAAAGGCAGTATGGCAGCATATTAAATTATTGTGAGTAGGGTTTTTAATTTTTATTGGACAGGGAGAGTGTTTGTTGGTTCTGTTGGACACAGCAGCAGCTTTTGATACCATCAACCATGGTTTTCTTCTAAGCTGCCATTCTGAAATCAAAATTGGAAGCACTGTTTCATAGTGGTTTCAGTCCTTCCTAGAGCAAAGTACTCAGAAGGTGGGGACTTGTATTTGACACCTTGGTCATTAGTCCTTTTTGTCCTTTAGGGTTCAGTTCTGTCCCTCTCCATGTCTCCCTCCATCATCTACATGAAACTACTGGGAGAGATAGGTCCAGAAATTTGGGGTTTGGTATCACTAATACACTGATGATACCCAACTCTATCTCTTCTTTCCATCTAACTCAAAGGAAACTCTTATAGTGCTAAACAGGTGTCTGTTTTCAGTAAAAGGCTGCATGGAGACAAACAAATTGAAACTTAATCTAGACAAGACTCCTGGTCAGATGAAATGCATATCGGGGATTCAACCTGGGCTGGATGGAGTAACATTTTGATATTATGCAAAGACATTCTTTAAACAGTTCTTTAAATTTAACTGTTGGGATAGTGCACCAAGTGTTCTGGCTTTAATGTGTAAGAGGTTTTAATGTGTTTTTAACTCCTTTAAATTCATGTTTTTAAGTGCAATTTATGTAATGCTTTATTAATTTTTGTATTTCAGATCATTTTAGCTGTATTGGTTGGTGTAAGCTGCTTTGGGTTCCATATGGGAGAAACGTGGGATATAAAGTTTAATGCCACTTATTTGTCACTATGTTTTATGGTTTATATTGACATGGAAGTAACCTCAAGATATGCAAAATCTAGCTTACATGGTGCACTGCTTCTGTACACCTGAATGAACTATGTTGCCTATGTTAGAGAAATCAGTTTATTCATAGAAACTGTATACTCCAGAAACAAAAATTATTTACAGTCAGTGCCACACCTTTTCAAACCACAGCCATTCATTTCCCCAAGATTCCATCATGTGAATATCATGTATATGTATTACAGAAACATATTACACATATTATGAAATATAGGAGCTCCTACCAGACAATTTCCATCATTGTCAAGAAGATGAAATCAAAGTTCTAGAGTAAAAACTTAAATCATTTCCCCCAGTGCAGATAAGTTATGTAGATCTTGGAACTGGGCTCCTATTTTGGATAATGCTCAGCCTGCAAGTGATAGCCTGCTGCTGAGATCATCTTAATTTATTCTCCTCAAATGGATGCAACAGAATAGAGAGCTTTGAGCAATATTTTCTCTGCCCCTTTAGCAGTGATTTGATTTTTCCAGGACTTGTACTGACATGCTGCACATGGTCCCTTTCTGATCACAGGATCTGATATTCCAAGTGGAGTGGAGTGGCATCACCACTAATCAACTCATTCTCTTCATTCATCTGTTAGACTCCTGTAGACAGCAGATAAAGTAAAGTGACAACAGAGGATTTTGTATATTGAGAAGGCAGACACACATTTTCAGTTCCTGAATTATCCAACTGTAAAAACAATTAGGGCAGTAATTTACATGTGAATGTACTCCTCTTTCCTTCTTGTTTTACAGAACTGCAGCAAGAAGTGTTCTTTAAGGGCATTAGGTTTTAGTTTCATTTCTCAGCAAATAACAGTAATTTACCAATGGGCACAGTTGTATGACTGCATAGTGCAGTTATAGTTGGGGAATTCCAGTTTCAATTAATGTGGAATGCCATTACATATAGCAGTGTGGGGATGAAAGAGAGAAAAATTCAGCATTATAAGTGTATATCTAATTGGCTGAAATGATGCTATCTGAGGCTGCATCCGCACTGCAGAAATAATCCAATTTGAAACCATTTTAACTGTCATGGCTAAATGCTATGGAATTCTGGATTTTGTAGTTTTGTGAGACTTTTAGCCTTCTCTGTCAGAGATCTGGTGCCACAATGAACTACAATTCCCAGAATTCCATATCATTGAGCAAATACGGTGGTGTGAAACTGGATTATTTCTGTAGTGCAGATACAGCCTGAGTGTACCTTGCAGAAGGATTCACAATCACTTTGACCTTAACACATGGCGTTGTGATGCAAACTGGATTTACAAGCTGGTTACAGTAGATTTAATTGACATTGTTATCACATGATGTACACAGGATACTCAACATTGTGAAGCTACAAAATATTTTTATTGTGGTACAAATGTGGCAGAACTAAAACAAACTGGCTCTTTTTGTCAAAATATTCATCCCCTTTGCTGTGACATACCTAAATAAGCTCTGGTGCAATCCACTATCTCCCGAAGTCATATAATTGTTGACCAACCACAAATAAATGGATTAAAACAAGGGCTATTTTATTGATCTGAAAACATATTTAATAGTTTGAGGCCTGGGAGTAAGCAACACTGACAAATCAGTGCTCTGCTCTTAAGAAGATCCAAGTCATCCCCATTGAGGCAAATGACCAAGATAGGTTTGGGCCATTTTCTTCCTCATCCAGAATTAGATTCTGGCGATCTGAGCTCTACAGAGCGGATGACATCCATTTTTCAGAAGAAGGCACTTTGCTTTTCCTGGGAGATTTGCAAACAGGTATGAGAGCCATTTTGGTTAGCTTGGTGGGGAAAAGCAGAGTAAGCAGCGTTCATGATTTCCCTATTTGCTCATGGTTGAGACAGGTCCAGCTATCTAGGGTCTCAATTATCATGATAAACTGAGAGGGGCCAAATATCCATAAAAATGAAAATCATACAAAGTCTGAAAAATCAGTGCTTTGCTCTTAAGAAGATACATTCCCATTGAGGCAAATTACCAAAACATGCCTGACAAATTGGTGTGGAGGAGGCCCACAGCACTCCTGATACACCGGAGGCCATCTGGCATGACTATCACACAAATCATCCAGAGCCCTGCAAATGGAGGGTGTTGCCTGTGAGCACACCCAAGTCATTCCCACTAAGGTGAATGGCCAAAACATGTAGAGGAGGCCCGTTGTTCCTGATACACAAGAGGCCATCTGCCATGACTATCACACAAATTATGCAGAGCCTGTGAATGGAGGGCTTGAGCAAGTCCACCAAGGTAAATGACTGAAACATGCAGAGAAGGCCCAGTGCACTTTTTTACATAAACCAGTCCTATGAAGGGTTCTTCTCCTTGGCCAGTAGAGTGTGGTCCACTCAATGCAGTTGAGTGAAAATGGCATAGTGTGATCACAATTTAAGTCCCACCATCTCTCCAAACGAGAGCTATAGATTTTGAAAAATATAACAATAGGGTGAAATAAACCACCCTAAACATGTGGCTTCAAGCCGCCTCTGACAAAGCCAGAGTGGGGCTGCAGCAACCACACTCTGCAGTCTGAATCTGGCCAGAATCCAGCCCAACTAGGAATGGCAGAAAGTCACTCCTTTTTGGGGTGGATTGAAGCCGCCCCATCTTGCTTCCAGTCAGTTTGGGGGGAGTGATATATAAACACCACACCAAGTCTCCCCAAACCTGCCAAGCATGTAATCACTACTGCGACTGCCAGGTTAAAGTGACAGCTGTGTGCAGTTTCCGTGCTACATGATCTCAGACTAAATACACATGTTTCTGGAAAACCCTATAGGTTGTTAGAGAGTATTTGAAAACAAACACCACCATGAAGACCAAGGAGTTAATCAAAACATGTCCGGAATAAAGTTATGCAGAAGTACCAATTTGGGTTCAGTTATTTAAAATCCCAGTCTGTGAACATGCTCTACACATATCATGTTTCTGTGAAATGTTAACAATACAACTAAATCCATTTCCATCACAGATTATAACACAAAATATGGAAATGGGTAGTGTGTACATTTGTAAGTCACTGTAAGGCAGCTTCTTTCCAGCCTATTAAGCTGACATTGATAATGCTTTTTTCTCACAAATGCATGCACACCTTATGACTGCATTTTTGAAAATGCAGTGCTGTTCTAAATTAATTGAAAGAGGAATTCATGAAACACTCTAGACTAGTGTAAAATTCTCCCGTAAATCCCCTTGTTCCTGAAGGGGCAGGCAGGAAATTTTATCTCTCTTCTCTCTATTCGCAGAATGAGATATTTCAAGTTGATTGGTGGGGGGAAGAGGTGACACATTCTGAGTGACACATTCTGGACCAATTCCTGAAGGATCAAAAGGGTACATTTGTTCAAATTACATATGTGGGTGCTAATTCTATTTGCTTTATCCTGCACCTGCAGCTTTGATCTCCCCATGCTCTTTACAAGCTCTCATTCAAAGCAAAATGTACTTGATTACCTGACAAAAGGGGGTATATATTCAAAGACAAAGTATAATGCATGGATGTTGCCAGACAGGTTTCATGTTTCAGTCTGAAAAGAGAATTTTACTCCCACAGTAATAACTCTGAGCCTGAGTAATAACAGGGAAGTAGCAGGGGTGGTTCTTGGGGTCCGGACCCCCCCCCCTGCCTTAGAAAAATGAATGGTGTGGATGCTGCTGCCCGCCACAAAACCCAAGCCCCATTATATGGGGAACTGAGTCTGACCCCCCATTCTAAAATCCGAGCTACGGCCCTGAAATAGGACATGTGCGACACAAAGGTACAACAATGTATAAGGCTTTTTTGATGAATGAAATAACACATGTAAAATCATAGAGAAATAGACAAATAGGATGAAAAAAAACTTTTTTTTTTAATTGCTTTACATCAGAGATTACATTTTTTATTTTATTTTACAATCTCTGAATTTCAGAGCTGGCATGCCTGGTGTGGTCTTCTTACAGCTGTATATACTATGCTGTATATAATACACTGTTGCCATGGGTATTGGTAAAAAAGCTGCCTCATGGCACCCTCCAGCTGGGTTGGGTTATGACTCCCATCATTCTGAGCCACCAAGCTATCTCAGGATGAAAGGAGTTGTAGTTTAACACAACTGGGAGTCCCTTAACTGGGAAGATGTTAGAAATTGATGTGAATCCCATGTGGCCAGATTGCATTCTGTTTTACTGCAGTGAGTAGTATCTCAATCATGTAGAGTCATCTTTCATGGTGAGTTTGTACTGTTTCTGCATATGTGACTTCTGTATCAGTTTTCTTAGGTCTCTTTACTTCTACAACCATTTTTCATGTTCCATGTCCATTTGGGCCATAGTCCTGACTGCATTATCTCATTGCCCTGCATGCACATATATATAGCCTGTACATTTAATACTTTGCTTGTGAATAATTACCTAAGTGGTGTGTTTGTGTGTGCCTTAAAATTGTTTCCGACTTATGGCAACCCTAAGGTGAATCTATCATGGGAGTTTCTTAGCAAGATTTGTTCAGAGGAGTTTACCGTTGCCTTTCCCTGATGCTGAGTGCATGTGACTTGCCCAATGTCATCCAGTAGGTTTCATAGTTGAGCAGGAATTGAGCCCTGTTCTTCAGCATTGTAGCATGCTTAAACCACTATGCAACACCAACTCTGAATAATTATCTAACTCAAATAAAAACCACACTTATCTCTGCCCAGTATTGCCAACACTTCTAGATAACTTATGAAAAAAAATACAAAAGGTGCAATGTTATACTAAAACTGGGGGGAAAAAACCAATGTATTTCTATATATGAAGAATGATCATTTAATAAATTGCCATGTCATAGAAACATTAAGCAATAATTTCTGATATGATCCATCTTTAAAACTTCTTTTTTAAAAATAAAATATTTATTTTGAAATACTGAGTTAACTCTGGGACTATTACAACTATCCAATTTCATGTACTCAAATTTTCTTTTGGATCCCCCCCCCCCCCCCAGAAATCCAAGAAATACTTTATTATTTAAGATGAATTAAACGATACTGCCATGGGTCAAGAATGACTCGAGGGTGGATAACAACAATAACAATATATTAGAATAGTGAAGCAGCCAGTAGAATGAAAGTATGAATAGCCATACATTATGAATATGTAGAGGACGCAAGATTCAGTAGTGTTATAGAGAAGAATAACAATGTATGAGTTCCCTGTAGGTACTACTTCTGGATGCAAGTGACAGATGTGAAATGTAAACGTCTTCAGCAGCAAGCACATATTAACATTCGGTTACAGAAAAAATGCAATATAGAACCACAAATGACAGTAATGTCATTTTAAAAAATTGATTGAGTGTATTATTACCATTTAGAAGTAATGGGGTTTTTAGAAAGACAAAGGTCGAGTAACTCAAAAACATTTGGAAAATGTAGCTCTAAAAATGATTACTCTCACTTTAGGAAATTAACAGAATATGTGGGAAGATTTCAGAACAGTTATGGAGAAACTCACTGTACAAAATACTGTTTACCTTGGAATCCAGAAAGCCTTGAATATACAGTGATGGTGGGATCATTAGAAATCATATTGTGATGAACATTAAATAATTATTCATACAAATCAGACTCTGTACACCCTGATGTGTTTGTTCTTTTTCTTGATGGAAGTGAAGATCTCAGCCATCACAAGGTAGTCTGTTAATTTTACTATTGAAAAGTAAAACTGTTGGAAGATAGGAAAGCAAGATCAAAATGTTAACAGAAGTCTATACAAAACAAAAACCTTTATATGTTAAGAATTTGTTCTGAACTTCCTAGCTTCTTGACATTTTAAGAATGAAAATAAACTTGTTTCAGAATAGGAAATACATTTTAGAGCAGGAAGACTTTAGAGTACAAATCAAGAAATAAGTACAAAAGTACTGTGTTGGTGGTCAGACCAACCACCTGCTAGAACAGTCATCCAGTGATATATTTATTTATTTGATTTACATCCCACCATTCTCCTTAGATGCAAGGTGGCTTACAGCATTTTAAAAACAAGATTCAGTTCAAATAGTGTTTGTACAAAGTGGTGTAAAAAGAATCAATTAACAGTACAATTAAAAACAAGATTAAAACAATGTAAAAACACTGATCATCTATCTATTTATTTATTTATTTATTTATTTATTTATTTATTTATTTAAAAAAACATAACCCCACCACAAACTCCTTCTGTCAAATAGCTTTTCAAAGGAACTGTTGTCTGCAATTCCTTCTGATCAGATATCCCTTCATCAGGACATAAATCAATTGGCCAAGGTATCAACCTTTGTGAGAAATGCCAGTCTTGATCCAGTCCAGTTTATTTTCTGTGCCATGGGAATGGGCGTTGCGGCTAGGAGACAATTTTTGCTTAAAATGTGGAATTAAAATGTCAGTTACAAAGCCAATCTGGCCACCTTTAAGGGGGTCTAAATTGTTTGGAAGTTCCTTGAAGAAGCCTGAATTACAGTGTTTCACATGGCGCTGTGAAGTTTTGACATCCTACTGGTGGAACTCTGCTTCAGAGGAAAATCATAGACTTCCCAAGTTTTTGTCCAGGTTCTGGAGGAAAGGAGCATACATCTGAGACACAGTCACAATGATATGGCTGGCAGTGCTGCACTATACTTTTCCAATATTCTTGTCTTACCTAGGGATCTGTGAAGGATAAGATAGAAAGGTGGAATTAATTCTCATAGCATAGAATTAATTCTCTGAGACCCAAAACATAAGGATCAAATACAGTGGCAGGAGACTACACTGGCATCGTTTGCTCTGGGACCGTGACAAGTGTATGTGCCCAGTCCCAGTCCTGGCTGCTGCCATGGTTCTGAACTAGGCTGCAAGATAAAATCTGCTTTCTTGGTGTGGTTCTTTGTAAACGACACGCCCCCACCCACCAACACAGTTTGAAACTGCATCATTTTGTCTATGTCTTTCAGGACTGTGAGAATATGAATGACTTTCTTTTCAAAATGTGTAGCAAATTTATCACAGCAGTAAACCATGGGTTCCTTTCCTGGCCTCTGTGATCTTCATCACATTAAGAGCCTCACTATTCAGAAAAGCAATGCTGGTCTTTATGTTAATAACAGGAAACTAGAAGCATAATAGGATCTTTCTGCCATCTTCACTGCTGCATAGTAGGTATAATGCTGTTCCATGTTTTGGTTATATTTGCATCTTTGGCATTTTTTTGTGTGGATATTATGTGTGCAATCCTGCATTTTCTAGTATATCATCACAGCTTTTGCTTTAACAGTATTTAATGGTGGGCTGAATGGCTTAAGATATGTGATAGGTGCCTTTGCATTCACTTAATAGGGTCTTATTTTCCCCTTTCCTTGAAATACCTATTTTACTTTGTAGTTTTGTAATTAATATTTTGCTCTTGATTTTATGGTAGTCCGATGGTTACCTACACCAGTTGGTCATTGTTGTTTCAATGGAGTCTCCTTCCTTAGAGGTCTTCAAACAGAGGTTGGATGGCCATCTGTCGGGGATGCTTTGATTGTGATTTCCTGCATGGCAGGGGGTTGGACTGGATGGCCCTTGTGGTCTCTTCCAACTCTATGATTCTATGATTCTCTTATTCTATGATTCTATGTGGTTCCATTGTTTTGTAAAAACATACCTGCAAATAGGTAACACGAATCTCCAGCTCCCTGCCAGTGTTGAGCCCCCTTACTGGAAAAAGTAGTTCCGGGATCCCTCAATCTCTTCAAATATACTGTATTTGTTTTAATTTCTCATCCTGCTAATCTGACATTTTCTTAGAATGCCATAGACACTATTCTAGCTATCCATCTGTCTAGAAAGAAACTTTTAAAGGTTTTCATAATTTCCCTTTCTCTGAACTTGTAATGCTTAACAGAGGTGCTATGAGGTGTTTGACAGCTTTTTTGTATACGTTTTAAAATATGGATATTAACATTATAGTTCCTGTATAATAAACTATCTGGCCTAACATTTTGCTTATCTGTTTCACCTCCTATGTTGCCAAATTCTTATTTTGTTATGAGACATCATTAATTGTATACAGTGTTACTGGGGAGTTATGCCATTTATGGGGATTTTTTCCCATTTGAGCACATATTGATTGGTAAGGCATGGTTGGCCAAATTGTATTCTAGTCTAATACTTATTCTGATTTCCAGGTAAGTTTGAGTCTCTTGAATTTCCCAAATTTCTCCTCTTATAGTATTTCTTAAGTTTTCTCTATTGTTTTATTCATCCTATTATTACAATATGTCTCTGTTTTTCTTAATCTGCCAAATAAATAATTTATCTCTATTAATTATAGTCGGACTTTCTGGGTCCCTGATTACTTTTGAATGAATTCGAGTATATCGTTTTACCACTTTTACAGCCTGAACAGATCAGCAAATTAAATTGGTTTCTGGGTGGCTTGGGGCCATGGTGTTTAGATGTTGCACGTCCCCTAGACATCTGGAGGCCACCCTGGCCTTTCACACATGGGTGGCTTCCAACCGATCTGGGGGCACCGTGTTTACATGCCACTGGAGAGCCCAGGAGCCGGCTTGGGGGTGCAGCAGGACTGCCAAAGGAGGCCCTTTCCTGGCTCAAATAGCATCAGCTTTTTTCCACTCCTATTTGGGCCGGAGTCTGGGCAGATTGGGCCTATTCCACCCCACAGATGAGTTTTTTATTTATAGATTCCTTTCCTTAGCCCCTATGTTAACTGTATGTATCATTTTGTTTAAATTGAAAACACTCTAAAACAGATCAAGAGGTGCTCATACTGGTGACAGGATTATTTTATATACTTAAACTATAGTAAACATTTCTTCTGTTAATGGGTTAGCTGTTTTCTTTCTCTCTTTGGATAAAAATAATATATCTCCCACATAATTCTGATTCTGTCTTCCTCTCTCTATTTTACTCCAAAGTACTGAAATATCTGATTGTATATATTTAATAATATTGATTAATATTTAGTAATTTGAATCATTTGGAATGTGTCATATCCCAAGATTAGGTAACTGTAACTGTCCCGGGAATTGTTAACAAATCTCAAAAAATTCCCTCTGTTGTAATTTTTTCCTTCAGTTTCCCACTGTTTCATAAGTTTTAGTTTATGGACTGATAATGGGAGAGAAACAGAAACAGAAAGAAACCCTTTAATTTAAATTACCAGTTTATTTACTGGCTTTTTCTGGTTTTTTCAGCTGACTTTATAAAATCTCCAATTACTACTGAACTAAAAATATGCTTACTGGGTTAACTTGAGAATTTGTTAAAGTTTGTTTGTATGGGTAGCTCTCCCTCTGTGACATTATGTTAGGCAGGCTCATCTGTGTGATTTCTTGGAAAGACATCAGGGAAGAGATGGGGAAAGACAGAACATTATGGAGCAGAAGAACTCTTGGAAATAAAAAGAAAAGGACAAATTTGAGTTTTCAGATGGAAGTGGGGTGCTTAACAGGAGACCAAGACTTTCAATCAGCCACGCTCTTTTCCCGTGTCAGGCCTTTTAGGTCAGAGAGACAGGTGTGCCCTTCAACTATACCATGGGCTTATAAGGAAGAAAAAAGTGAGCAATGTGTTACTAATAATAATAGGTTATTGAATAATTTAGGGGAAAAAAACTTTAAATGCCTTCTTCATTTCCTTGTCTTGCCTTCTCCTTCTTTCCTTCCCTATCCATCCTTCCCATTCTGTTTTTTACTTACGCTTTCTTCAGTGGTCATAAACTTAGAAAGGTTTGGCAAAACTGGGACTTGGAGTAAAAAGATAAAGCTTTTAAATTCATGTTCTATTGCTCTTATTATGTCATTTCTTAAAACATAAAAATATGCTTCACTGAAGTAAAAAATGAGACCCTTCATGCCATTGTCTGCAAATCTCATAGTCTACCCCACATTTACTCAACAAAACATGAATCAGCATTGACTTAACTGATATAATTATTTCTATTATTTCTGCTTTTATTACTTCCTGACAGTAAGGGCTGTTCGACAGTGGAACACACTCCCTTGGAGTGTGGGGGAGTGTCCTTCCTTGGAGGTCTTTAAACAGAGGCTGGATGGCCATCTGTCGGGGATGCTTTGATGGAGGGTTCCTGCATGGCAGGGGGTTGGACTGGATGGGCCTTGTGGTCTCTTCCAACTCTAGGATTCTATGATTCTATTTCTAACCCATTTATTGATAAAATCAGATTTATTTTTCAGACAGTTTCTAGAACAGTATTTTCTCTTGGATCTTTTTTCTGCTACCCCATTAAAAAACAACAACAATGTGGCTTGGTTAATAAACCCAAAATAAATAGAGACTAGAAAGTACCTTGTTCTCTCATAAGCACTCTTCTAAAATGAAATCGGTCCTGGACACAATATTTGCTGACTTCTGGCTGCTGTGTGGGTCAATTTCATATAGCCTGGACTGCAGCCAAACAAACAGAAGATGAAAAGGGACTATGTCTTATAAACAGATGATGAGCAAGTTAGAGATTTAATACAATCGCTTTTATAGGCCAGAAGCACAAGTCTTTTGCATCCCCTCCCCTCAAAATGATCTTTAATTGTCCTGGAACAGTTAAGTTCTCATTGGTAATCTGAAAAATGAATTACTTTGCAGAGGAGATCCCTATTGAGAGCAGCTGATGTCTGCTGAAGGAATATCCTCTTGGGTGCCATTCACTTAGTTTTGTGGATAAACATTCTCAAGGCATTAGCTGGAAGCTATTCTCCTTCCTGGTGTCAGATGAAACATCTTGTTTGTAGACATGCATAGGAAGTCAGATAAACTGTAGAAGATTCATGCCATATGACTGAACAGAGCCCTATCCCTAGGAGCATAAATAAACTAATTCAGTAATGTTCACAAATGTGTGAGCCGCCAGATGGCCCTCACAGATTCTGTACTATGACAAATGCTCTACTCCCCATGTCATTTTTAATTCAAGCGTTTGTTTTGTTTTGTTTTTTGCCATGTGCCATATTTTCTCTTACATTTTCTGTGAATAAGAGGGAAGCTGCTTCTCTACATTAAATATGATACTGCAATGGATTAGCTCAAGGTTTGGATTGAAGTACAAGTTTTTTAAAAGGGAAAGTAATCTAGAATTGGTTCTCTTTTTAAACATGTTCTTCATTGGTGTGTAGTTGGGGTAAGTGATGTTAATAGAATAAGTATTTTTTATGGAGGGCTTTCAAGCATGAGAAAAAAAAATCCACTAAGCTTTGAATCATCATAATTTGTAACAGAAATTTCAGGAAACTTAAGATTTCTAGGTTTGGCAGATCAATAGGAATTCGCAAGAGGACCTAATAATTGAAAATCCATAAGTTTATTTCCAGTTGTCGACAAAGGAAAACATTGAACTCAGTGGAATTCAAGTTCCAAAAGCTGAGAACCCCGAACAAGACAAAATGGCTCTTTTTATATTATTCAAGACAAAGAAGCTTCTTCAATACACCTGATTGGCTAATTACAATTTAAACATATAGAATTCTTACAATCAGAACAGAAATACATGCATACATTAAAACTGCATCATCACTCCTTACCCCCTCCTGTAGCCTTCCTTCTAACCTTGCTTCTGGATGTCCTTATCTCAGTAGTTTATGTTATGTCTTTCTACTGGTGCCAGCTTCCATCTAGGTCAAGATGCACTCACTATTCCTTTGCTCTAGTAACTCCAAGCCTTTATTTCAAAACTATCTCTCTGGCTGACAAAAGTGACTCCATCTTTCTATAGCTTTTATATTTCAAAAAGGAATTTCCACCACAATTGTACTGCATTACTCCTATGATATTAACAACTGGTGTAAAGCAAACTCCTCCAAAAAGTAACAGAGCAAAACAGAGATCTGATATAGGCCTTAAATGCAAATCATAGCCATCTGTCAGTATGCTTAGTCAAGGGTTCTCTCAAACTTATAGAATCTTCAGTCATAGCATTATCTGGTCTGAATGAGTGCATCCCACATTGGGCAGGACTAAAGCCACTCTCATCCAAGATAAAAGGAAGAACATCCCAAAACTGATAACTGTGAAAGGAGAAACAATCTTTGTGGGTCAGGTGATTACCATTATCATGACCTCACATATTCAAATGCAGGAGAACAGAAGAAGTCCCATCAGACTGGAGGAGGGCAAACATCGTCCCTGTCTTCAAAAAGGGGAAAAAAGAGGATCCCAACAATTATTGGCCAGTTAGTATGACATCAATATCTGGAAAGATTCTAGAGCAGATCATTCAACAGAGAGTTTGTGACCATTTAGAAGCATTAACTAAAGAACTAAACATTAGGAGGAACTTCCTGACAGTGAGACCTGTTAAACAGTGGATCACACTCCCTCAGAGCATGGTGGAGTCTCTTTCTTTGAAGGTTTTTAACCAGAGGCTGGATGGCCATCTGTCAGGGCTGCTTTAATTGTGAGTTCCTGCAGGGCAGAGGGTTGGACTTGGATGACTCTTGTGGTATCTTCCAGCTCTATGATTCTATGAAATAGGATTAAATGACAAAAGAACTCAGAGAATACAGTTTAAAATGACTTTGGTGCTTTTGTCACACTAATCTGTCTTGAATAACATTAGCATGATTTGGGAGTTGCCAATGTGAAAAGTTACATCACACCAAATCTAGGCTAGGCCAGAGAAAAAGCCAGTAATTCACTTGACCTAAAGGCTCCAAAAATACTTGCAATGAGGTGCCAAAAACTGTCTCAAACACAAAAGAACATGAAACTCAGCAAGTTACCTCTGTAGAATGTTGAGATAATGGGATGCCTAACATTAGTAAAGGGATGCTGACATTTTAGAATAACTCACAAGCACTTCCTTGATTTGAAAATCCTGAATAAAGATAGGAAAAGCCTTATGCCTTTGGATAAAAGTCAAGATAGATAAGCACCAGAGATACAGTGAACCACCAAGCCTGTGTTTTTCAAATGAGAAAATGTATGTCATGTGATTCACAGGAGCAGGCCAAGAGAGTATTAGGCAACCCTGTCTTTTAAACTCTGCAAACTTTCCTATAGTAACCAGTTTGAATGTTAGGTGTCAGAACAACTGCAGTAGTATGTACCAAGATTCATGTGTCTAGCTGAATGACCTTCTGAGTGGATCAGGAATCTCATTTTCCAGCTTGTAATATGCTTTGTAATAAACAGAATATTGTGATGAATATAATGTTGTGCTGAAGACACTGAAGCACAAATGCTCTTACCAGTTTCATGACTCTAAGGGGATATGATGTCTGAGCATTAATAACATGGCCTATTGCCATGTTATCACAGCAGAACTGTATAGCTGAATCTCTAAAGAAAAGTGCTTAAACTTACACGGCTACCACAATAGGAAATAACTTGAGAAAACTCATGTGTTGAATAATCCTGGTTTCATGCCAAGCTGTAGACTAATGTGAAATGACAAGCTGGATAAGCCTGGATAATAACAACCTTTGGAATGCTGTTGGGGCAATGGGAAAATTGAAGCATTGAACATCACTGGCAATTCTGCCTCAAACAGCTGAACCTGCTGCCACAAAGAAACCCCAATATAGGATTTGAAGAAGGAGAGCCAAAGACACATATTCTGCTGCATCTGGGCTGAATCCTGACTCTGTAAGGTTGTGCCTGAATGCTCAACATGGCATTGCAGACATTATGGAAGGTTCTGTCAGTAGCAACCACTCTGTAGGCCAGATTAAGAAACTGATCCAAAGTATATTGCATTTGGTAGAACTCAGAAGCAAGGAGTGCAGTGTGACAGGCTTTGAGATTAGGATGGCTAGACTGGCTGTTTCCATCTCAGTGCCTAAATCCATGAGACAAGTCATGAGGTTTTCCTTTTTGTCCCTTTTCCTAAAGGGACTCCCAACTTATCTATTATCTGCCTGAAACTTTACAAGACATAGGTACAATTGCAGAATAATTCCCAGCAGTGATTTTTGTCCCAGTTTCCTTCCTTCCAATTTCAAGTATTGTATAAATAAACTGTCCATTATATGGAAAAATGTCAACCAGAGAGGCATGTAATGAATTAAAAAAAAAAACTGTGAAAAAACTCTCTAAAAGATAGCAGTCTTTTTGTTTAAGGAATGGTATAACAACCATAGCTCTAATATCTCATGCAAGCAAATTATGCTCAAAATTCTGCAACATAGACTCCAACCATACATGGAGAGAGAAATCCCAGAGGTCCAAGCAGGATTCAGGAAAGGAAGAGGCACTAGAAAACACATTGCAAACATACAACGGCTAATGGAGTGCACCAGGGAATTCCAAAAGTAAATCAGCATGCGCTTTATAGACAATAGCAAAGCCTTTGACTGCATAGATCATGAAAGGCTATGGAACACCCTTAAAGACATGAGAGTGCCAACACATCTGATAGTCCTGCTGAGAAATCTCAATTTAGGACAAGAGGTTATTGTCAGAAAAGAGTGTGGAGAAATAGAATGGTTCCCAATTGGCAAAGGGGTCAGGCAAGGCTGTATTCTTTCACCCCATCTGTTATATTTGTATGCAGAATGTATTATACGAAAAGCAGGCTTCTACACAGAAGGAGGAGGAGTGAAAATAGGAGAAAGGAATATCAACAATCTAAAGTATGCAGACAGCACAATACTACTAGCAGAAAACATCACAGACCTAACACAACTACTGAGGAAGACCAAGGAAGAAAGTGCAAAGGCAGATTTATTGTTGAACATAAAGAAAACAAAGATAATGAGCATGGAGAATTTACACAACTTCAGCCTACACAATGAGGACATAGAATAGTAAAAGAGTTCTCATACCTAGAATCAAACATTGATCAGAGCAGGCACTGCAGTCAAAAAAATCATAAGAAGACTAAGAATGGGGAGGGCAGCTATGAAAGAACTAGAAAAGACCTAAAATGTAAAGATAAACAACAGAACATGAAAGTTAGAATCATACATGTCATTGTATTCCCTATTACCATATATAGATGTAAGAGCTGAACATTTAAGAAAACAGATAGAAAGTAAATCAATTCATTTGAAATGTGGTGCTGGAGAAGATTGCTGAGGATACCATGAACAGCCAAGAAGTCAAACAAATGGGTGCTAGAACAGATAAAACAGAAATCTCTCTGGAAGCCAAGATGACTAGACTAAGTGGAGGACAGGGAATTTTGGAGATCTATAGGATCATCATGGGTTGAGATCAACTCGAGGATGGGTAACAACAACATAACAACTGCTACAATGTGTCTAATTCATGAGACCAAGTGGTTTGTCCAAGCTGATTGGATCCACCCCATTGTTTCTTGGGCAAACTGGAGGAGTCTCAGTTGCAAGATTCCTTTAGTCTTTAGGCAGGTATATTTCAAATAAGACTTTGCATATAAAGCACAAGCACACCTATATCTGTACACGTCTTGGGAGCATTTGCTGGTACAACTAAAGTCTCAGGAGGGCAGTGATGAACCCAGTAAGCCCCACCTGCAGTAAGAGAGACAAAAAGCTGGCTTTGGGAAAAGAAAGGGCCACTGTCAATGTCATCTCCCTTAACAGAACATGTTGGTGACATAGGGGCAAAATAGATGGGCAGGAAGGAGTGGCCAGAAGCAGCGTCCCCGAGGGCCCCTCCTGTCACAGTGCCAAATAGACCATGGCAAGGAAAAGAAAAGATCCTTTCCTTCTGGCCATGCCCCCAGAGAGGCCAGAAACTCTGCACCTGCAATTGTTTTGGGCCATAGTTTTCAGTAATATACTGATACTCCCCATAAAATAAAGACTGGCTGATGGCTGTTCTGATGAAGAAGACCCAGATATAGCCAAAGAAGCATTAGTAGAAAGAGATGGAATTGGCTGGGAAGACATTTTAAAGCCAGTGGAGTATTGCTATTCAAAGATGAAGGTGCTAAGTTCAGGTTTTTCATTTTCAAGAAACTGAATCCTATTACACTGAACAATCTGATAAAACAGCCAGTTCATTCTTGCCCTCAGATGGCAACAAATCCTTAGTCTTTCAAAGCAGCAAACTTTTTTTAAAAAAAACCCAGCATTTTAGGTACCATAGTAGTGACTATGCTAATGGATAGTAATTAATAGATTAGAATGAATTAGATGTCAAAAGAAAATTTATTAATGAGCTAGTGTATGATGACTTATTTTTAAAAGTATAAATTATACATTATAAGAAATCAACAGTTGAGCTGTCAATCAAATCTACAAATAATTGTGATTTTGTTGTAAATCCAGAGCCAGTGTGTTGTATGGTTTGGCCACTGGACTATGACTCTGGAGACCATGGTTCAATTCCCTGCTTGGCCACGGACACCCATTGGGTGACTCCAGGTCAATCATACATACCCAGCCCCAGAAACCCCATTCCAGGTTCACTTTAGGGTCACCATAAGTTGGAAACAACTTGAAGACACAACAACAAGAACAAGAACAACCATTGAACAACAGTGTTTCAGTACACAGTATAAGCCAGTTTTGGTCAGTTTGGTCTGTAAATTATTATCTGTTTACATTCTTTATAAATGTATCTAGCTAGTTTTCCAATATTCACCCAATAAATAGATGTACTGTAGTAAATGGTCTACTCAGTGGAATGGACTCAGCTGATATTGCATTGATTTTTATTTATTATCTTCTTGCTAGATACACATTAAATCTGCACTATCGATGGAGATCAATATAATATTATTTTCTACTTCCCTTATTATGTGTTGACCAAGAGATTTGATTGTAACAAGTCATTCTGGGTACTTTGCTATTCATTTTCCTAACCCCAAACAAAAGGGTGATCTAGACCTTGTTATGAACAATATATCTGAATAATATATTTGCCACTCATTTATATCTGTAGAGAATCACAAAACAGTACTTTAAAAAAATCACTGAATAATTTTCAGATGAAGCTTTTTAAGGATTAAAAATTGAGCACAGGATGCACACCTTATGAGAAAGACAAATAAGTTATTTGTGCTACAAGAAGTTTTTTGACAAGAGCATGACTATAACAAAGCAATTCCTCTTAAGTGCATGTTTCTCCTTTTGAAAAATAAATAATTATTGAATTGTTGTTGTTTTCTTGTTGTGTGCCTTCAGGATAACATGTATTAACTGCTATACTAATGTTTCTAAGGTGCTCTAACAGGAGAGTTGATTGTTTTTGCTACTCTTTGGGCAGTGGGAACAAGCTAAACAATCATGATAGAACAGGTGTTTACCACACTGAGAGAGACACTTTCCAATTGTCTGGAAAGCTGCTTTCTGAAGTCAGTTTGTTTTTCAATTATTCTCAGTCTTCACACACTTAATGCATTTCAGATTGTTCTTATGTATTTGTATTATGTGCATAATATAGTGCAATGACACCAAGCAGCACAGTGTCAAATTCTCACACTTCATCTTGTAAAGTAACCTTCTGAATAAATGTATGGCTGTTCTGACAAAATGAGTTGAGCTGTCCCCTGATTCCATTCGTTATGGTTATGAAAGCAAAGACAAATTATCCAATTACTAAGCACACTGCTTCAGGCAATACAGAAGAAACATGCTGATTAATCCAACTTTTATGGTAGAGTTTCCTCTCCTCCTCATATTGCTAAGTTTCCCTAAAATAAATAGAACTGCACTGAAAAGGAAAATAAGACTTTCCAGGAATGAAAATATGATAATATTAATAACAAACACAATAAAAAAACAATATTCACAGAACTAAGGACAGATTCTTAAATGTTTATTCTTCCTCCATAATCAATACCTGCTTGTACTATCTAATCTAATTCATGTGATACGCTTATATTCAAACATAAGAAAGAAGCACAGGCCCTGAATTCTAACATGACCAAGAACCTGCTTCCGGTGTCAGAGGCTGCATCTGGAATCTGCAAGTACTGTAGAATGCCGATGGCAGTGGGAGATGTGTGGCCATCTGGTCTGTTGGCCGATGCAGCAGACTTTCTGCAACAGCTGATTTTTTTTAGATTGGGCTAAGGGTTTGCTGGGTCAGAGTTGAGCCAGATCTGTCAGAGTGGCATCCACTTTTTTGTGGGGTTTTCGGGCTGTGTGGCCATGTTCTAGAAGAGTTTCTGTCTGACGTTTCGCCAGCATCTGTGGCTGGCATGCTGGTGAAACGTCAGGAAGAAACTCTTCTAAAACATGGCCACATAGCCCGAAAACCCCACAAAAAACTATGGATGCCAGCCATGAAAGCCTTTGACTCGGCATCCAGTTTGCTTGTTCACAACTCTGTTCACAACTGGGCTGTTAGCGTGTTTTGTCTAAATAGGGAGACACTAGGCTGAGTGGAGGCTGGGGATATGGTCCTTTTGGCCCATGCCTACAGGCCAAATTATTCTTTTCTAGTCTCCTCTTACCTTCCTCATATCAGTGGTCTCTCCTGCTGAAGAGTTCATTCTATGCAATAACAAGACTTACATGAGGGTGACACTTTTGTCGATGTGGCTTTTCCTTTTTCCTTTTTTCTTTTTCTCCACACAGATCTGAGACTAGAATTTCTACTCCAGGAAAAACCGAAGCAGGCTATACAATCCACCAGCAGCTTCAGTTTCCCTAACACATGTACTGGTAGTTGCTTCTTGAGACTTAATGGAGGAATGGGGAAGCAAAATCTTTTAAACCTGAAGGAGGTGGTGGCAGCAGCAGAGTTAGCAGTACAGTATTTTCTTTGCCTGCATGCTGTCTTCTCTTCATCAAGAAAGGTAGCTCTTTGCCATGTGTTTGCATGGGAGGCGTTAGATTATTTGCAAGATGGCAGTGGAAGTGAAGCTCATCCCTTTCATCTACCCAACATTTAACCTCTAATTTTGGGCACCAAGCCACTCAAAATGAGATGACACTGCCAGTTTTTGTTGGCAGCTTTGATTTATTCCTAGAGTGCTGGAAGAGTTCCATATGATCAATAGGCTGCACTTTTCTTATCTCTTCTTTTAACAACTGTACTAGTAAATGCTTAGCAATAACCAGATAAGTATTAAACAATTGTGCATAAGTAAAATGTTATTTGGGGTGCATTTTCATTGAAACTTTCAATAGCATTTTTGATTTACACCTGCTATTGTAAATACATATTTTATGGAAGAAAAAGATATTTCATTGTAGGAAGATAGAGGCATAAAGCAGTGGATATTCTTTCCTTTCTACCCACATGAATAGCACACATGTAGATATGAGAATAATTTGAGACAATTTATAGGTTAAGATTAATGAGTGGCTCTTTAGCTTTTCCTGAGGATGGTACAACCATTAGAAGCAAGGCTGCAGCTATTGGGACTTGTAGTCCACCACCATTTAGAGCATCATTCCTACTTTAGAAAAACAATTTAATTTGGTGATATACTGCAGTTCATAGAACTGGAAGTGAAGCCGCCATGACAATTTGTAGAACTGGCTACTTTTTTAGGCTGATGTACATATTATGAAGATAATATACTGTTAAAAAAGAAAATGAAAAAATGAAAAAAAAATCCGTATAACAGTTGTCTTTCTTTCATATATATGGTACCTATATGAATGCTGCCATATCAGAGTAGGGGTGGAACCGAGGTGCTCAATGAAAGCTGAAACTGGTGTTTCACCCTATATTACTACTGAGATGAGGGAAGGTTATCTTATGATGTCCGTTTCAAGAATTATAAACAGAAACCTACTACTTAATGGTTACTGTGGGATGGGTAGAACATTTAGAGCAGAGGAAAATAGGAATTTTGGATAGTAATGGTTTCTTTATCCAGAAGTAAAATCATAAACTGTTTTGAAGATGTGATGACTGTAACCTTGGTTCATACAGAAAAAGCTGATCTTATATGAAATATTATATGAAGCAGATGTTTTGCTTTCTAAATATATAGTAGGACACATCCTGGAAATGTTAAATGCTTATTCATACAGATCTGCTGTCTACATTTCAGCATATTGTCTGTCTTTGCTATTATTAGCTTTGAAATAGTCACTCTGCTCTTCTCTATCTCTTCATCTTAATCCTTTCCACTAACAATGCCTTATGCACTATCAAATCAGCACTTCCGATGAATGACCTTTCTGTATGAGACAGAAAAAAAATAGTTAAAATTATATACCCCACAGAGATCTGCATTCATTGATTGTTTGGTTCTTCAGCAGTTTGTTAAATCTTAACTTCCTCTGTGAAATATATACCTTTCCAAAGGGGAGTTCACATATACATCAACTTTTGACCTGCAGAATTTATGAAACAAACTTTTATTTTATTTAATTGGTAATTCTTGTTTCATCTATTGCAGATATTTTAGTATGGCTGGATGAGGCTGCTGCTGGTGGTGTGTGTGTGTGTGTGTGGGGGGGGGGGGGTTAATCTCTCTCACTTTTGCCCACCAGGTTTCTCTGTGCAGCAACAGGCAAAACTTGGGGGGCAAGGAGGTGGAGTTGTAGTGGTCACTATCAGGATAATAATCCCTGACCAAATAATAGCCTATCCCTCAGTTTTAGTGGTTTTAGTGTGTTTATTTAAAGGTGGGCAGCTGGAACAGATTGTACAACAGTCTCCCTGCCTGAGCTATCCTGGGTGTTGGAATCTCCACGAATTATATTGCTGGGGGACTTCAACATCCATGCTGAGGCTACCCTGTTGGGAGTGACTCAGGACTTCATGCCATGACAACCATGGGACTGTACGAACTGGTATCTGGAAAGCTCAGAGTGAATTCAACCAAAAGCAGGCTAAAATGTACCTGAAGACATATGGTGATACAAGGCTTTTTTTATTAAAACTATTGGAGCTGTACAGAACCATTCAGCTGAGCTGTTTTGAGTGGTCAAGGATCTGTTATGATCTGGTCCTGAGGAGAATGTAAAGCACTCAACAGCTCGTTGTGGAGAATTTGCCCATTTTGCTGATAAAATCACTGTGATTTGCTCTGACTAAGATGCCAGAGTTGATACAGTTTCAATGGATGTAACGTTGGCTCCTGCTTGTACAGCATTGATGGATACTTTTCAATTTAAAATGTGGGCTAGACAAAGGAACTGTTACATGTGTTTGTAATTGGTTGACTGGCCAAACCCAAAGGCTGCTCAATAATGGCTCCTTTTCATCCTGAAGAGAAGTGATCAGTGGGGTCCCACAAGGCTCTGTACTGGGCCCAGTGCTATTCAACATCTTTATCAGTGACTTGGATGACAGAATTTGGGGCATACTTATCAAATTTGCAGATGACACCAAATTAAGAGGAGTAGCTAATACCCCAGAGGACAGGATCAAAATTCAAAATGACCTGAATAGACTAGAAAGCTGGTCAGCACTGTTTTGCCGGCATGAATTTTATTATTTTTATTGAATTGTTTTAACCAATTTTGTATAGTTGCATTGTTGTATTGTTGTATATCTGTTGTGCACCGCCCTGATTCTAAGAAGGGCGGTATATAAATAATTTTTTTTATTATTATTATTAAAATGAAATTCAATATGGAGAAATGTAAGGTACTGCACTTAGGGAAGAAAAATGAAATGCATAGATATAGTCTGGGGGACACCTGTCTGAATAAGACTACATGTAAAAGGGATCTTGGAGTCCAAGTAGACCACAAATTGAACATGAGTCAACAGTGCGATGCGGCAGCTAAAAAGGCCAATGCGATTTTAGGCTACATCAATAGAAGTATAATATCTAGATCAAGGGAAGTAATAGTGCCACGCTATTCTGCTTTGGTCAGGCCCCACCTGGCATACCGTGTCCAGTTCTAGGCATCACAATTCAAAAAGGATATTGAGAAACTGGAGTGTGACCAAAGGAGGGCGACTAAAATGGTGAAGGATCTTGAAACCATGCCCTATGAGGAACACCTTAGGGAGCTGGGGATGTTTAGTCTGGAGAAGAGAAGATTAAGAGGTGATATGATAACCCTATTTAAATACTTAAAGGGATGTCATATTGAGGAGAGAGCAAGTTTGTTTTCTGCTGTTCCAGAGGACAGGACACAGAACAATGGATTCAAACTAAACCTCAACATTAGAAGGAACCTCCTGACAATAAGGGCTGTTCGACAGTGGAACACATTTCCTCAGAGTGTAGTGGAGTCTCCTTCCTTAGAGATCTTTAAACAGAGGCTGGATGGCCATCTGTCGGGGATGCTTTGACTGAGAGTTCCTGCATCTCAGGGGGTTGGATTGGATGGCCCTTGTGGTCTCTTCCAACTCTATGATTCTATGATTCTAATTTGTGCAGCCCGAGGATGGGGACAGGATCCTTGGAGAGATGAAAGGCACTACATGTATCCTAGACTTTGCTTTCTTTTCCTGGCTTATTAAAAAGGCTAGAGGAGGACTGGTGGAGTGGGTAAGTGAAGTGATTTATGCCTCTTTACAGCAAGTCAGGGTCCCAATACACATGAAAGAGACTGTGGTAAGACTCTTCCCTGGATCCTTCTGTATAGGTAATTACAGACCAATCTCCAATCTTCCATTTTAGGGCAAGGTGCTGGAGCGTGTGGTGGATGAGACGGTTTATCTAAATCCATATCAGTCTGATTTCAGACTTGGCTATGGGACAGAAACATCTTTGGTCGCATTGGCGGATAACCTACACAGGGAACTGGACAGGGAGAGTGTGTCCCTGTTGGTTTTTCTGGACCTTTCAGCGGCTTTGATACCATCAACCATGGTATCCTTCTGAGTCGCCTCTCTGGGATGGAGCTTGGCGGTACTGTTCTACAGTGGTTCCATTCTTTCCTCGAGAAGGTGGTGCCTCAGGGCTCAGTCCTGTCCCCTATGGTTTTTATCATCTACATAAAGCCGCTGGGGCAGGTCATTCAGAGTTTTGGTGTAGGGTATCACCTGTATGCTGATGATACCCAGCTCTATCACTCATTTCCACTTAATTCCAAGGAAGCTGTTTCCTAAATTGGTGTTTGGCTGCTGTAATGGACTGAATGAGGGCAAACAAATTGAAGCTTAATCCAGACAAGACAGAGGTGTTCCTGATCAGTTGAAAGACAGATCTGGGAGTATGGATTCAGCCTGTGTTAGATTGAGTTACACTCCCCCTGAAAACTCAGGTTCATAGTTTGGATAAGCACTGAATCTTGGAAACTCAGGTATCAGTGCTTTTGCACAGCTAAAAGCCATGCGCCAACTGTGCTCATTCCTGGAGAAGTCAGACCTGGCCATGGTGGTAGATGCCTTGGTTACATCCCATCTGGATTACTGTAATGTGCTCAATCTGGGGCTGCCTTTGAAAAGTGCTCAGAAACTTCAGCTGGTTCAAAGAGCTACAGCCAGGCTGTTAACTGGAGCTGGCTACAGTGAGCATACAGCTCCTTTGTTGCAACAGCTCCATTGGCTGCCAGTTTGTTTCTGGGCACAATTCAAAGTTCTGGTTTTGCCCTATGAAGCCCTATATGGCTATTTGAAGTACCGTATCTCCCTGTATTGGGAGAAGGCCCCCCAGAGTATTGAGATCATTCAGAGAGGTCCTTCTCTTTGTCCCACCACCCTCTCAGGTGTGTTTGATCGGAACAAGAGAGAGGGCCTTCTCAGTGGCTGCTTCCATGCTTTGGAACTCCCTCCCTAGAACAGCCAGGATGGCTCCATCCCTGCAGTCCTTCTGGTGGCAGGTAAAGATAATAATAATAATAATAATAATAATAATAATAATAATAATAATAATAATAATAATAATAAGATTTATTTATATGCTGCCCAATCACTGGGAATCCGAGCAGCTTACAATAGAGGGGATAATAGACGGTTCCCTGCTCTCAGGCTTACAATCTAAAAAGACATGACACAAAAGGAGAAGGGAATGGTGAGGGGGGAGGGGATCAGGTCCAGCATTCTTCTCTCCCTCTGAGGCCTGGACCAAGGCAGATGGACCGGAGGGAGGGCTCTTTTTCTTAATCGAGGCCGGGCCCAATGGCGTTGGGCCTGTCCTTTCACTCCCTCACAGGCCGAAAGATGACAATTAAGGAGGGAGGAGCCTCTTTCTTCAGGCTAGCCCTGATGGAGCTGGGCCAGCCTATCCTCTCCCTCACAGGCCGAAGGATGACAGTTAAGGAGGGAGGAGCCTCTTTCTTCAGGCTAGCCCTGATGGAGTTGGGCCAGCCTATTCTCTCCCTCACAGGCGGAAAGATGACAGTTAAGGAGGGAGGAGCCTCTTTCTTCAGATGTTCTTGCACCAGCAGGCCTTTGCAACTGATAAGGGCTGGGAATGTTGTGGTAATGAATTTTTTGGGTTTGTATTTTTAACATATTCTATTTTAACTCATAACTGTTTTAACTTTTAAAATGGTTTAATTGTAAAATTTATAATTATACATATTAATGTTGTATTGTTTTTAAATTGTATTGTTTTAAAACTGCTGTTTGTTGCCTTAAGTCCCTATATTGGGAGAAAGGCAGGATATCAATAATAATAATAATAATAATAATAATATGCATGTTATGTGGGGAAATTTAATTTTATAAAGGAGCTTCTCCCACTCTCTTTGTAGAGAGTTTTGCAATTGTTTCCATAGTAAAACAGAAAGATGATGAGCTGTGTGTGAACAATGATATTCCATCTTCTGAGCCAAACAAACTGAAATCTTCCTCATCCCCATCAATCATATTTAACCACTTCATTGGTTTAAGCTCATGTTTTACTCTGATAACCATAGTTTACTGTACTGGATGACACTGGAATCCATAATTAATTATAAGCTTCATAGAATTCATACAACATGAACTGAGGAGCATGATGTCTGTATGCTTAGACAAAACAGCCATCATAGCTTACTGAGCTGAGATGCAAACATGTGAACCACAGCAAGAGTTCCTGATCTTGTGTTTAAATAAAAAAGTAATTACTTGGGTAAAATACTCAAATTTGGTTGTCACAATCACTTTAAAAGTAATTACCCTATGTGGTGAACATAATGATCCCCCTTTGTGATAACTGAAGCTGGTTTGTTTCAGTTTACATATCTATTTACATAACAGTATACAATACACTTTTTGATCATAAGTACATACAAGGCTCTGGTGAAATAGCTACTATGCCAGCACATCCTGATGATATGTGGGGAACACCCCCCCCACTCCCTCAAATGGTGGTGCAGCAGCATGCAGCAGTGTAGCTATGAAGGCATAAGCTACTGCTATCATCCAAAACTGTTATGTAGTGAAAAAATAACTTTGAAGAAAATTTAGTAAGGAACGAGATTAAAGGAATGAGGCATATTCAATCAGTTATTCTCGATGTGTGATAACTAAACAGTACAGGGTCAGGTTATCTCAGTGACCACATTATTCTATATATGTGGGATTGGTTACCACATAGTCTAATGAAGTTCACTTAGGTGCAGTGCAACAAGAGACATCTTTCTTGTAGAACCCATCATGAGGTGTTATCCCCCATAATAATATAACACGTTCCAGATATAGGATGATATGAGTTGTAAAACAAACAAACTCTGGATGACTGCATTTGTACACTGTGTTGCAGTAAAAGTTGCAAAGCTTGGGAAAGTCTGCAGCTGTGGCCTACAGTATATCAACTAGTTCTGTGAGATCAAAGGAGTGTAATGGCAATCTTAACAGGAGGTATTCTTTTCATGTTGTTCTATATAATAAATGAATTCTCATCCATTGTTCCTGAGGGGTTTATAGAAATAGTTTTAGCTTTTCATGCATAACCATATTGGTCTTCTTCTATCTAATGATCTTCTCTGTTTGAAAAGGAGTGAGAAAAATAATTCAGTGTCATTCTCTCCCAGATTTATTTTTAAAAAACAAAGAAACCCCCCCCCCAAAAAAAAACCCACAGGTTCTTTTCTTTCTAAATAGAAAGAAATTTGTGGATGTTGATTATTTATTTTCCAAAAAATAATGAACTGAATCAAAATTCTTCCACTTATCCCAGACAAATTTATTGTGTACAGTTATTCCCAGCATGGTGTGCTAATAGAATAATAAATAATAAAACATTTATTTCTGTCCCGCTTTTTGTAAAAACAATAAAAGCTGCTTACAACAGTTAAAATAAAAC
>NC_056526.1:131817043-131819661 GCF_019175285.1 Sceloporus undulatus | reverse complement strand
ATGATGATGATGATGATGATGATGATGATGATGATGATGATGATGATGATGATGATATAGAACCCCCTTCCCTTAAAAAAGGATTGCTATATAGGTGCTAAAAATGAGGAATCATTGAGAGTGGAAAATGACAGTTTGCAAAAGATTGCTCTAATTGAACACCAGAAAATTGGTTGAATATACATGGATTCAAAACCAGCTATTTTAGAATACAAACTCAAAAGCTATGGGCCAGGATAGGTTGAAGAATCTACCAAATATACTCATGTACAAGTTGACCTCATGTGTAAGTTGAGGGGTGGTTTTAGGGTCAAAATCCTGACTTTTGATATGACCCATAGATAAGTCAAGGCTAAAACTTAAGGAGCAATAACAAAGGATGTAAAGGAGAAAACACCATTTCCCTCCTTCTCTGGACCTCTCCTGACCACTTAACACCATTTCCCTGGTGCTGGAGGAGAAGGTTTTAACATTGAGTTGAAAAGGGAAGGAATTGGAGTTAAATGGGGTGTATGTTTGGTGGGGACAGAAGGTTTTAACATTGGATTGGGAAGTGGAGGCAATTGGGGTGTTGGTGGGCAGAGAGATCCCAAGGAGGTTTTAATACTGGATTGAGAAGGGACACATTCCTGCCTGGACTGCTCTTTCAGAAGTCACTGCCTAGGCACATGGGATATTGCCTCTTTCAGGACCTTTCTGAGCAATGTTGCTGCATTGACCTGTATATAAATGGACCCAGGATTTTAGGATCAATTTTTGGGCATAAATATTTTGACTTATAGTTGAGTATATATGGGATTCATTCCAATTTCTCCCATATTCAAATAATTTAAGTCTGAATATGAGAAAATGTGTGTTAAAAACTAATTGAAATTAAATTCTCACACATCCTTGCATGCAAAGCATGTTGTCTGTCACTGAACTATGAACAAATGTCTACTGTAAGTTTTTATGAGATGTTGCTGGTGGAAAAACTAGTGGAATCATTCATAGTAAGACTATTAAAGATAAAAGCTCTTTCACTCTGTCCTGTCCTACCTGCAAGTAATGCTTGTGTTGTTCATTATGATACTAGAGTAGCATACACCAATCTCTTTCTCCCATCACGATAATAAACTCTCTAAAAATTCTCCTTAGAACTGAGAACACAGAAGGAGCCTGTCTTGCAGTAACAGTTGCAAAACTTGGGGAAGACTGATGCTCTGACCTATATCAACAAATTCTGTGAGATCAAGGGAGTGTAATGGCAATCTTAATAGAGGATATTCTTTTAGTGTTGTTCTGTATATTGAAAAGATACCACACAGTCTTAATTCATAAAATAAAGAAGCATTTATTGCTCTTGCCTTATTGAGTAAGCTTTCTTTATCCCTCACCTCCCACACACATATATTAAAATCTTTCAGAAAAGTTTGGGATGATACTAGCTAACTAATTAGATATCTAGCCAGAGCTAGTATGCTTTTCTGAATAGGAAATCCAATATTCTTTCTTTTCCTTTTTAAAATAACAGTTTGTGCAGCATGAATGACATGCATGACTTTGTCTAAAAACAAGTGTGGGAGGAGGGTTGGTGGTGAGCTTTGAGTAGGAGAAAATCTCTGTCTTTTGAAAGGTTGCATAAGTCTAATACAGAAGGGGTAAAATTAAAAAGTAAATTAGGAAGTGTCATTTGACAAGCACCAAAAAGTAAACGTTACAGGGGTAAAACAAAAGTACTTTTGCTTCCAAATGACCTATAGATGGGGTAGAGAGTATTTCCACTATGTTTTCCCCCTGGGACAATTCAATCTTTTTACAAAACAGAAATTGAAATGGAAGTGACTTCCTTTCATTTCCTATTGTTAAAAAAGACTCTTCTGGGCCGAAAACATGACAAAAAATGTTTCCCACAAAAATATTTGCTTTTATTTAGAGATATGATTGGATATGTGGCTGTAATAAGTTTCTTCCCACGTCTACTGTTGAGCAGGAGGTGGAAGTGGGTAGGAGCTGAAAATCATCTAGCTGAGCTGTTCCCATCCACTGATTTTAAATGCCTCCCCTCAACCAGTAACTCAGTGGGAGGTTACTGAGGAACTTGACTTGTGCTTTTCGCACCTCTGATTTTGCAGAGGCTTTCCATTTCCCCTTCCCTGTGGGAGGTGATAATCCTATGAGCATAAGTGAACACACCATGAGCAAAAGACATGTGAAAGAATATGAGGAGAAAGGAGATCTTTAAAGGAAAGCTTTCTTTCTAAACAAATGACCGAAATGGCAAAAGTGTATCTCATTATGAAGATACTTTTCCTTCAGGCAGTTAGGGGCGAAACAGATGTCCCCTTTGCACCACCTTCCAGATGTCCCCTTTGCACCACCTTCCAGGTGACTTGAGAGCATGGCATTTACATGCCACACACTCCTGAGTTGCCCGGAAGCAGCCTGGCTATTTACACAGGGGCGGCTTTATGATGTTTCAGCAGTGTCATGTTTAGACACCGCCCATCATCGCCCATCACCAGAGCATCATTAAGCCAGCTTCCAGCAATGGAACAGGCAGAAATGCTGGCTCTTTACCACCCAAAAAAGGAGTGGCTAAAAGCGGCCACCCAACTGGACGGGCAAGCCGCTTTGCC
>NC_056526.1:131801998-131817018 GCF_019175285.1 Sceloporus undulatus | reverse complement strand
CCACAAAGTGGCTCTGAACCGCTCGGGCCAAGCGCCGACTGAGGCCGGAGCCGTTGCGTGGCCTTAAATAGGCCCCGGCTCCGCCCCGGGTCCATGATCTGGGAGACTCCTCCTTCCCAGTGGCAACTGACCAATGAGCTGCCCTGGAGGGACCGGGAACTCCCGGATCATAGAGCCCGCCCCTAGAGCGTCGCAGGGTGGAAGTGACTCCTCTTCCGCCCACACACCCCAATAAGGGGCCAGGGAAAGCCCCAGAGGACTCTGGGGCTTGTAGTTTTGTAGCCGCTTTTTTAGCGGAAGCGGCTTGCCCGTCCCGTGTGGGTGGCCGCTTAGCCACTCCTTTTTTGGGTTGTTAAAAAAGCCAGCATTTCTGCCTGTTCCATTGCTGGAAGCTGGCTTAAATGCTGCTCTGGTGATGGGCGATGATGGGCGGTGTCTAAACCTGACACTGCTGAACATCATAAAGCCCCCTGTGAAATAGCCAGGTTGCTTCCGGGCAACTCAGGAGTGTGTGGCATGTAAATGCCCTGCTCTCAAGTCACCTGGAAGGTGGTGCAAAGGGACATCTGGAAGGTGGTGCAAAGGGGACATCTGTTCGCCCCTAACTGTCTGAAGGAAAGTATCTTCATATGAGATACACTTTTGCCATTCGGTCATTTGTTTTGAAAGAGCTTCCTTTAAAGATCTCCTTTATCCTCATATTCTTTCACATGTCTTTTGCTCATGGTGTGTCACTTATGCTCATAGGATTATTACCTCCACAGGGAAGGGGAAATGGAAAGCCTCTGCAAAATCAGAGGTGCGAAAAGCACAAGTCAAGTTCCTCAGTCATCCTCCCACTGAGTTACTGGTTGAGGGGAGGAATTTAAAATCAGTGGATGGGAACAGCTCAGCTGATGATTTTTTCAGTTCCTACACATTCCACCTCCTGCCTCACAGTAGACGTGGGAAGGAAAAACTTTTACAGCCACATCCAATCATATCTCTAACAAAGCAAATATTTTTGTGGGAAAACATTTTTTGTCATGTTTCGGCCCAGAAGAGTCTTTTTTAACATAGGAAATGAAAGGAAGTCACTTCCATTTATAATTTTGGTTTGTAAAAAGGATTTGAATGTCCAGGGGGGAAAACATAGGTGGAAATAATCTCTACCCCATCTATAGGTCTTGGAAGCAAAGTACTTTGTTTTACCCCTGTAACGTTTACTTTTTGGTGCTTGTCAAATGGACACTTCCTAATTTTACCTTTTAATTTTACCCTTCTTATTAGACTTATGCAACCTTTCAAAAGACAGAGATTTTCTCCTACTCAAAGCTCACCACCAACCCCCCTCCCACATTGTTTTTAGACACAGTCATGCAGTCATTCATGCTGCACAAACGTTATTTTAAAAAGGAAAAGAAAGAATATTGATTTCCTATTCAGAAAAGCTACTAGCTCTGGACTAGAATATTAATTAGTTAGCTAGATATATCCCAAACTTTCTGAAAGATTTTAATATATGTGTGTGGGAGGTGAGGATAAAGAAAGCTTACTCAATAATGCAAGAGCAATAAATGCTTCTTTATTTTATGAATAGACTGTGTGTATCTTTTCAATATACAAGAACCACTAAAGATATCCTCTATTAAGATTGCCATTACACTCCCTTGATCTCACAGAATTGTTGATATGGTCAGAGCTCAGTCTTCCCCAAGTTTTGCAACGTTACTGCAAGACAGGTCCTTCTGTGTCTCCAGTTCTAAGGAGAATTTTTAGAGAGTTATCTTCGTGATGGGAGAAGAGATGGTGTATGCTACTCTAGTATCATAATGAACACACAAGGATTACTTGCAGTGGTCCGGACAGAGGTGAAAAGAGCTTTATCTTAATAGTCTTTACATGAATGATTCCACTAGTTTCCCCCAGCAACATCATCATAAAAAACTTACAGTAGACATTGTTCATAGTTCAGTGACAGACAACATGCTTTGCATGCAAGGATGTGTGGAATTTAATTTCAATTGAGTTTTTAACACACATTTTCTCAATTCAGACTTAAATTATTTGATATGGGAGAAATTGGAATGAATCCCATATACTCAACTTAGTCAAAATATTATGCCCAAAAATGATCCTAATCCTGGGTCCATTTTATACAGGTCAATGCAGCAACATGCTTAGAAATGTCCTGAAGCGCATTCCCATGTGCCTAGGCAGTGATTCTGAAAGAAGCGTCCAGGCAGGAATGTGTCCCTTCTCAATCCAGTATTAAAAACCTCATTGGGATCTCTCTGCCCACAAACACCACACTTGCCTCCACTTCCCAACCATGTTCACACTTCTGTCCCCACCAAACCTCACACCCATTCAACTCCAATTCCTTCCCTTTTCAAACTCATGTTACAACCTTCTCCTCCAGCACCAGGGAAATGGTGTTAAGTGGTCAGGAGAGGTCCAGAGAAGGAGGGAAATGTGTTGCTCCTTTACCATCCTTTGTTATTGCTCCTTAAGTTTAGCCTTGACTTATCTATGGGTCATATCAAAAAGTCAGGATTTTGACCCTAAAACCACCCCTCAACTACACATGAGGTCAACTTGTACATGTAGTATATTTGGTAGTAATTCTTCAACCTATCTGGCCCATAGCTTTTGAGTTTGTATTCTAAAAATAGCTGGTTTGAATCCATGTATATTCAACCAATTTTCTGGTGTTCATATAGAGCAATCTTTGCAAAATGTCATTTCCACTCTCAATGTTCCTCATTTTTAGCACCTATATAGCAAGCCTTTTTAAGGGAAGGGGTTCATATCATCATCATCATCCTCATCATAATCTCATCATCATCATCCTCCTCATCATCATCTGTTTTTTTTAACTGGTTGTAAGCAGCTTTTATTGTTTTTACAAAAGCGGGCCAGAAATAAATGTTTTATTATTTTTATTCTATTAGCACCCATGCTGGGATAAGTGTACCACAATAAATTTGGCTGGGATAAGTGGAAGATATTTGATTCAGTTCATTATTTTTGAAAAATAAATAATCAACATTCACAAATTTCTTTCTATTTAGAAAGAAAAGAACCTGTGGGGTTTTTTTTTTGGGGGGGGGGTTCTTTGTTTTTAAAAATAAATTCTGGGAGAGCGAGAATGACACTGAATATTTTTCTCACTCTTTCAAACTAGAGAAGATCATGATAGAGAAGACCAACTATGGTTGCATGAAAAGCTAAAACTATTTCATAAACCCTCAGGAACAAGTGATGAGTTCATTTATTTATAGAACAACATGAAAAGAATACCTCCTGTTAAGATGCATTACACGCCTTGGATCTCACAGAACAGTTGATATAACTGTAGGCCACACTGCGGAACTTTCCAAGCTTTGCAACTTTTACTTGCACACGTGTTACAAATATGCAGTCCATCCCAAGTTTGTTTGTTTTAACACTCATATCAGCCTATATCTGACGTGTTAAGTAGTATGGGGGATAACACCAGCATGATGGGTTCACAAGAAAGATGTCTCTTGTTGCAGCTGCACCTAAGTGAACTTCATTAGACTAGTGTGGTAACCACTCCCACATATTAAATAATTGGTACTGAGATAACCTGACGCCTGTACTGTTTAGTTATCACGACAATCACGAGAAAGAACTGATGATATGCCCTCATTTCCTTTAATCCGTTCCTACTAAATTTTCTTAAAGTTATTTTCACT
Organism: Sceloporus undulatus; assembly: GCF_019175285.1. Classification (NCBI taxonomy): domain Eukaryota; kingdom Metazoa; phylum Chordata; class Lepidosauria; order Squamata; family Phrynosomatidae; genus Sceloporus; species Sceloporus undulatus. Next base: position 131,813,317 of record NC_056526.1, on the reverse strand, counting down.
ACATAAAAGTTTTGGATGATACAGTAGCTTATCCTTCATAGCTACACGCTGCTGCTGCTTGCCACCAACCATTTGAGGGAGTGTGGGGGGGGGGTTCACCACTATCATAAGATGTGCTGACTGGCATAGTACTATTCACCAAGCCGGGTATGTACTTATGAGTCAAAAAGTATTGTATACTGTTTGTAAATAATATTTAAACGAAACAAACACAACTTGCAGTTTCAAAAGGGGATCAGGATGTTCACCCAAATAGGTAATTACTTTAACGGGATTGTGACAACCAATTTTGAGTATTTACCCAATCATTACTTTTTTATTTAAACACAAGATCAGGACTCGTGCTTGTGTGTTCCAAATGTTTGGCAATCTCAGCTCAGTAAGCTATGATGCGCTTTATTGTTAATGCACACAGACATCATGCTCCTCAGTTCAGGTTGTATGGAATTCTAATGAAGATTAGAATTAATTATGGATTCCGGTGTCATCGCATGACTAACTAGGGATTATCAGAGTAAAACATGAGCTTAATTAAACCAGGAAGTGGTTGAATGGAGTGATGGGATGAAGGAAATTCAGTTTGTTTTTGCTCAGAAATGGATATCATTGTTGCGACACAAGCTCATCATCTTTCTGTATTACTATGGAAACATTGCCAAACTCTCTACAAGAGAGTGGGAGAAGCCCGTTAATAAAATAAATTTCCCACATAACATGCCATAGTACTATGTTGGTTGTTGTGTGTTGTTGTTGTGTTTGTTGTTATTGCGATCCTCCTGCCTTTCTCCAATAGGGAGTTAAGTGCAGCGACACGCAGTTTTAAAATCAATACAATTGAAAAACATACCAACATTTAATATGTATAATGAAGAAATTTTCACAAATTACCATTTTACAGTTAAAACAGTTTGTGAATTAAAATATAATAGAGTTAAAAATACAAACCCAAAATTTTCCATTAGCACACATTCCCGCCCTTATCAGTTTGCAAAGGCCTGGCTGGTGCAAGAACAATCTGAAGAAAAGCTCCTCCCTCCTTAACTGTCATCTTTCCGCCCTTGAGGGAGAGAATAGGCTGGCCCAACGCCATCAGGGCTAGCCTGAAGAGAAGAGCCCTCCCTCTCTTAAAAATTTCTCCCCTCCGTCGGCCTGTGAGGGAGAGGAGAGCCTGGCCCAGCGCCATCACGGCTGCCGGAAGAAAGAAGGCTCTTCCTCTCCATACTGTCATCTTCGGCCTGTTGAGGGGAGAATAGGCTGGCCCACCTCCATCAGGGCTGCCTGAGAAAAAGGCTCCTATCCTCCCTCCTTAACTGTCAGCGCTTCCCGGCCTGTGAGGGAGTAGAATAGGCGGCCCAGGCCCATCAGGGCTACTGAGAAAGAGGCTCCTCCCGCCGTAATTGTCATAGTTCGGCCTGTTGAGGGAAGTGAAGGCGGCCCACCCCTTGGGCCCCGCCTCGCTTGAAGAAAAGGCCCTCCCCTCCGTCCCATCTGCCTTGTCAAGGCCCGCCGAGGAGGAAAGAATGCTTGAAAAAAAACCTGATCCCCTCCCCCATCACCATTCCCTTCTCCGTTTTGTGTCGTATACCGTTTTAGATTGTAAGCCTGAGAGCAGGGAACCTTCGATTATCCCTCTATTAAGCGCGCGATTCCCAGTGATTGGGCCACATATATAAATCCTATTATTTATTAGTTATTATATTGATTATTATTATATTAATCTATTATTATAGGATTATTATTATTCATATCATAACATCTTTACCTGCCACAGAGGACTGCAGGATGGAGCCATCCTGATTTCCTAGGTAGGATTTCCAAAGCATGAGCAGCCCCACTGAGAAGGCCTCTCTCTTGTTCCGATCGAAACACACTGAGAGGGGTGTGTGACAAAGAGAAGGACCTCTCTGAAGGATCTCAATATCTTGTGGCCTTCATCCCAATACAGGTTAGATACGGTACTTCAAATAGCCATATTGGCTTTATAGAGTGCAAACCAGACTTTGAATTGCCAGAAAGCAAACTGGCACCAAATAGCGTTGCAACAAAGAGCTGTATGCTCAACTGTAGTCCAGCTCCCATTAACAGCCTGGCTGCAGCTCTTTGAAACCAGCGAAGTTTCTGCTCACTTGTTCAAATGCAGGCCCCAGATGGAGCACTTACAGTATCCAGAGGGGGAGGTACAAGGCAGCTTCTACCCCATGACCAGTCTGACTTCTCCAGTAAGGACACAGTGGGCGCATGGCTTGTGAGCTAGTGCAAGACATCCGAGTCCCACTGAGACCTGAGTTTCCAGATTCAGTGCTTGATCCCAAACAATGAAACCTGAGTTTTCAGGGGAGTGTAACTGCGATCTAACACAAGCTGAATCCATACGCCAGATCGGTCTTCAACGTCAGGAACACCTCTTGTCTTGTCATGGATTAAGACGTCAATTTGTTTTGCCCCATTCATCATTACATCAGCCAACACCAATTTAAGGAAACAGCTTACTTGGAATTAATGGAAATAGTTAGAGCTGGGGATCATCAGCATACAGGTGGTACCATAACACCAAAACGACTGAATGAACCTCCCCAGCGGCTTTATGAATGATAAAAACCATAGGGGACAGCTTAGCCCGAGGCACCACCTTTCGTTCGAGAAAGAATGGAACCACTGAGACATTACCGCCAAGCTCCATCCCAGAGAGGCCGAACTCAGAGGAGAACCAGGGTTGGGGTATCAAAGACGCATGAAAGGTCCGAAAAACCAACAGGAGACAACACTCTCCCTGTCCAGGTTCCCTTTGTTAGGTGAGCCGCAATGCACAAAAGAAGGTTTTCCTGCGTGTCGCCAAGCCAAGTCGAAAGCAACGGATATGGATTTAGATAACAGATGAAACCGGCTCTCCACCCACAACGCTCCCAGCACCACCTTGCCCTAAACAATGAGGAAAAGATTGAGATTGGGCGGTAGATTACCTATCAGAAGGAATACAAGAAGAGTCTTACCACAGTCTCTCTCTTTTCATGTGTATGGTACCCCTGATTTGCTGTAAAGAGGCATAACATCACTTCACGTACCCACTCCACCATCCTCCTCTAGCCTGTGTTTAAAATAAGCCAGGAAATGACGCAAAGTCTAGGAGACATGTAAGTAGGCCTGCACTCCATCTCGCCACGGAGCCTCGGCTGACAAGTAGAAGCATAGGCCTGTTACAGACGCCAAATAAAGCTGCGGTTGAGAGTCCCAGTGGAGGTATGGTGTTTCAAGGATGCAAGGAGTCCTAGAGTCAAAATTGCCACCAAAGCCACACTGCTCCGCCCTAAGGACTGGAGCATGGCGTTGGTGTGACTTCGGGACTCTTGGAGCATGCATCATTGAAACACCATACCTCCACTGTGCCTCAAAGCAGCGTGGATTTTGCGGGTCTGGAACGGCGGCCAGAGAATCAGAGAGTTGGAAGAGACCACAAGGGCCAGCCCTCCAACCCCCTGTGATGCAGGACGCTCAGGCAAAGCATCCCCACGGGGCCATCCAGGCCCGCGGGTTAAAGATCGCGAAGGAGAGACGTCCCACTAACACTCGAGGAATTGGTGCCACATCCACTGTCGACGCCCTTATTGTCAGAGGGGCCTGCTATGTGGAGGGTGAGTTTGAACCTTGTTCTGTGTCCGGGCACGCTGGAACAGCAAACAAACTTGCGCCGCCCGCAATATGACATCCCCTTTAAGGTTTAAATAGTTATCATATCACCCTTAATCGTCTCTTCCTCCAGACTAACATCCACAGCTCCCTAAGGTTCCGCATAGGCATGGTTTCATCAAGATCCGGTCACCAGGTTAGAGTAGCCCTCCTTTGGTCACACTCCATTGCTTCTCAATATCCTGTTGAACTGTGATCCTAAACCGCTGGACACGTAATGCCAGTGGGGCCTGACCAAGCATAAATGCGTGGCAACTATTCTTATCCCTTGATCTATATATTTACGTCCGATCTATTGGTAGCCTAAAAATAGCATTGGCCTTTTGAGCTGCCGCATCGCCTGTGACTCATGTTCATTTGTGGTCTACTTGGAATCCAAGATCCCCTTTAAACATGTATCTCGTTCAGACAGGTTGTCCCCGCAGACTATATCTATGCATTTCATTTTTTCCTAGTGCGTCTCCACTTCCCTTCTCCCACTTCCTTTCCTTTAACACCAAAACTCCTCCACCCCCTTCTTTCTTCTCCGCCCTTTTCTACTCCGTGCGGTGCCCCACGACTCTACCACCTAACCCCATGCCCCCTCTCTTGGGAGGGAGGAGGCAACGGAGTGCTTCTCCCACCCACTCACCACTTGGTTTATGGGGTTTTGTCACAACTTGGAGTCGGCAGCGAAGGCCAGGATCTGCACGATGTGGTACCAGGGCTATGGAGCTCTGGTTTGGGAGTCAGTCGGGACCTGGGGGCGAAAAGGGCAGGCGTATGGCCACTGCGGGGGCCATAACGCGAGAGTGCCTCCCAGTGACTAGGGGCTTAGCGAATATGTGAACGCATGGCATAGTTGTGGTCAAGTGGTGTTCCTTAGCCCCTAGGTCATCCCAATGCCTGGTGGGTGCCCAGCTTTTGCTAATCAGACAAACATGGGGTTGTTTGATTTTACAGATCCTGACCTCATGCTTTGTGCCAACCCTGCCAATTGTTTGCTATTAATAAAGTTGTGGCCTTTCCTCCAGCTTGGTCTCCTGTGGTTATTTGGCAGCAGCATCTGAGGCAATTTGCTGCCTTTATATTATAGCTGTTACATTTTGTTTTTAAAATATGGTCTTTATTATATTTAGATCTAATGTTAGCTACCTCTCATTTATATAATTTTTCATTCGTCAACTAAAGTTATACTGTATTCTAGTTTAGCTGTTTACTGCATTTGGCAAGGAATAAAAATAAAAATTAAAACATATGAAAATTTTAAATTCATTTGTTAAGGTGATCTATATGCTCATGCAGATCTGTTAGCACTTGGGTGTTTAACTTGAATGTCTAAATGACGGGTATAAAATGATATTGCTTAACAAGAGTGTGACTTTGTTAAAACAAATTGTTGTAATCTCTGCCAGATTTCATCCAGAATGAATATTTTGAATTTTATTTGAGGATCCTTTATCTATCCTTTTCATAAACTAATTTTAGGGCTCCTTTAACTGCACTTAACATTCAGTTTCCAGAACCAACTGCCTTGTGAGAAACATCTTAATGATGTGAGGGAATAATATGTTCCCCTGAGTCTTACTTGCAGTTTCAGATGTATCAATAAGCTAACATACATCAGCTAGCCCCTGCAGCTCAGCCCTTTAAAGCCAATTACTTTTTTCATCATATCCCTTTTTCCTTTTTATGCTGTGTTTTTCTTTAACTGAGTTTTTAGCTTGAAGATTATTTTGTTTCTTTTGACTAGGAAACTGCTAGCATGGTATAGTGGATTGAGCATTGTACTACTTCTTTGTAGAACAGGGTTAAAATCCCCACTAAGCCATGGAAAACTACTGGGTGATATTGGGCACATCACCCTTTTTCAGCCATAGAGAATGGCAAAATCAAAACCCCTATGAACAAATTTTGCTAAGAAAACTCCATGATATGGTCACCTTAAGGTTGTCATAAATCAGAAAGGACGTGAAAGCACACAACAAAAGACAGTAAATGGGAACTGAAGAATAAAGTATAACTACATTGTATACTTTTTAAAGTAAAAGGATATGATGTAATTAAAATCTGTCAGTTATTTTACAGGCACTAAAAAGAAAGGAAGAGATAGGAATTCTTTGAATTCTTCCTGTTGTACAAGGTGTTGACTATGACCTTTAAAGCCATACATGGTTTAGGTCCAACCTATCTAAGGGATCGCCTACTTCCGTACACACTCAGGTCCTGGCCGGGGCGGGGGGGGGGGGATTTATTGCAGCCTAAAAAGACTAGACTGACTGTGACTTCCCAGAGGTCCTTTTCAGCCACCGCTCCCAGATTGTGGAACGACCTGCTGGATAAGATACATCAAATTACTAGTCTGGATAGCTTTAAGAAAGCTGTCAAGATGGATCTCTTCCGGCAGGCTTTTCCCAAATAGAAACATCCAGCCATAAACGAGTCTCCCATTTGTATTGTGTACCACTTTTCCCATTTGTTTTATTTAATTTTTAAATTGTTATTTTAATAGATTATTTTAATTATAAAATGTTTAATTCCTTTTTAGGGGGAAGATAAAGATAATGCATAGTATTGCGCTTTGTATGGAATTTTAATATGTAAGCTGCTTTGGTTGTTTTGTAACAGAGAAGCGGGATATAAATAAAGTATTATTATTATTATTATTTAGATATTGACATTGTTTTTAGATATGATGTTACAAAAAATAATGGCCTGGGTCCAGCTGTGCATTATGGTTGCAGAGCACTTGGTAGCTAAGGAGACACTGAATTCCTCAGTTCTCTGCTTGTACTAAAAAGCAAGGAGAAATTAAGATATGGAGCTTTCAGGATTGTGCAGAAGAGAAAAAGTTGTTCAAATGACTTGTTTGGGGTCAGGACAGATACTCTTGTGTTGGATTGGTTATAGGATAGAAAGGAAACAAAGGCGGAATACAGACCGCCCCTTTGGGGCGGCCTGCACCCGCCCCTTTACCTGACGGATTGGGGCCTGAGCTGCCACAGCGGCAGCCCCAGAGGCCCTGATCCGCCGCTTTTCCTGGCCTCAAGGAAGCAGCAAAACACTCCAACAGCGATGGGGAGGCAGAGAAAGGGGCCCCTTTCTCTTTTGTGTTGCTAGCGCAGGTGTGTAAAGGCTGCGCCAGCGACACAAACAGTGAAAGGAGCTCCAAAACGGGGCTCCTTCCGGCACCGCTGAAAGGGCGTTTGGAGGCGGCGCATTTGGAGGCGCCTCTGTTTGGAGGCGGCTCGTCCATGACATCGTAATGGCAGCGCCCATGTAGACAGGGCGCTGCCATTACAATGCTGCAGGTACATGCTAGGGTTGCAGGGCATCTGTAAAGGACGCCCCGAGGCAACCCTAGCACGTATCCAGGCCGGCACTTTGCGCTGGTTTGGATACCGCCAGAGATGCAGCACATAGCAGTCACATGTAACTATACTGGCAATTCATTCTTCCAGAGTTAAACTGAATCTCATGGTGTTTTATCTGTGGAGGTTGTGCTATGTGTACCAACTATCATTTGATATTGCAGTTAACGTGTAGTTTAAGTTCTTTTGCTCATCCTCTCTGAATTTTTCCTAAATGTTCTATGACAGTATTGGTTTCACATGCTATAGATATGCATGCAATGCCAAAGTACAATGGAAAAGACCGGTAGGAGAAATGATGAGCCAGCTTTTCAGTCTTGAAACCGTCTCTTTAGAAGTATAATACAATGGACTATAATGATTATTTGAAGGTTTTTGTGTTCTTTAGAATAGAAATCTGGTGGATTGATTTCCTGTTCTTCTGGAGAGGAGGTGGAATGGAAGAGTTCATATGAAATAAGCAAAATGAAAATGGTCTAAATCCAATTGATAGTTGTACCAAGAATAAATCCACTGAATAAATTTCTGAATGATAAGTCAACATCCGTATACATTAATATACAATTGAGTCAAGTAAAATGCTTTATTGTCTGTCTGAAGGAGGAGAAGTGACAAAGTCTTAATAGTATTGGGACTCAAATGTTGTGAAATACTCTCTGCTTTAAAATAGTATATTATTTATTATTATGTGTTTTATTTCATTTTTTATATCCCAGCTTTCTCCCAATATAGGGACTCAAGGCAGTGAGTGTATAGTGTATTTTTTTATTTTTGAGGAGATTTTGTGATAAAATTTGTCCCAATATTATCATTTTGTGATAATATACATTTTTTTGCTTAGTTTCTTGAATTATTTTTTTAAAAGATTTTTTGGAATTAAAAATAGCAAGTATCGCTCTTCATATTAACTTTAGCAGGATGGTGGACTAGACTTTGCGACCTGTGGTTAATGGAGAAAATTGCAGACGATAATATTAGAACGAAAGGCTTACACTTTGGATTGCCTTTCCACATAATTTTGATCCACTTATTGAATACAGCCAGTGGAATTTGGTTTCCAGACAATAAGGCTGCATCATTTGAGTTTACCTCACTTGACTGTAGATCCAGGAGATTTCAGTACTAGAAAATTATTTAATAAAATATGCTGATACAAATGTTTTCATAAAAGGGAAAAAACAGTAATTAAATCTATAAATATGCTGATACAAATGTTTTCATAAAGGGGAAAAAACAGTAATTAAATCTGTCATCCCCCAGAGAAACCTGAGTGGAATGATGTGCATAATATTTCTATTGTACTGTAGTTGGGATGGAAAACAAGGGTTTAAAAGAGATTAGGAAGCAAATGATGAGAAAATGGAATTACTGGAAGCATTACTTCCTCTGCTTTAGGTGATGCCAAGCACAGATTTTGGTGGGTTTTATTCCTGGGTCAGGGATGCTTTCAGTTACATTTTTGTTAGCTTGGAGAGACTCTGCCTGATAAGTTAGAATTTATGGCCTGATGTGTCAGAATTAACATGGACTTACTGTATTTGCAATTCTATTTGCATTGCTAGAAGAAGAAGAAGAAGAAGACGAAGAAGAAGAAGAAGAAGAAGAGAAGGTCATTTAAATTCAAATATTGGCGTGTTTCATACTAATATATAGTGTCCCCTTGGTATCTGCTGGAGTTTGCTTCCAGGGCCCCCTCTGATGGATTCTCAAATCTGTGGATGCTCAAGTCCCATTACATACAATGGCATAGCAAATTGGTTCCTTTATATAAAATGACAGAATCAGGGTTTGATATTTGGAATTTATAATTAAAAAAAAAATCAAACTGTGGATACTTGAATCTGTGGATAAAGTATCTGTGGACACAGAGGACTTACTGTATACAGTGGGTAATCTACCTATTTCAAATACTTCTCAATTTTTGCTTTAGTCCCTGTGGCAGACATACTCAGGTCTGTTTCTCTCTTGTTTCACACCAGAAAAGCACTTGAATGGTGTGGTTCCCTGTTGTTTATAATTAAAGAACTTTGATCTCATTCTTAAAAGCATTGCAGTGTGTAAAAAGGAACTGAAGAATATATCTTTCTTTTTTATTGATAATTTTTATATTCACATATCCGCTTGATAAAATTTTAACCTATTAACACACCTAATCACACTATAATATCCCACCACCTTAAAATCACCCATACATTCCCTACGTACTGTCTAAGCCCCCACATTTCTTTTAACATTCCTTCCACATCCCCTGTTCACTTCCTAATAACACAATACAATAGTTGTTACTTCTTGTTGTTTTACCAGTTGCATTCATTTTTACATTAAATTAAGTAGCCTAACTGCCCTTTGGAAGGGTCCATTCTTTTCTCTTTATCATTCTTTACCCCTTTTTTATTTCTTTATATTTAATTATTTCAATTTCTACTTCTCTGATAATCTAATTATATTTTCCAATTTCTTATCATATCGTTGTACAGTTTTCCTGTTGATACACATTTTCAATCTATCCATTGTAACCATTTCATTTAGTCTCATTAACTTCTGTGGTAGGCACGGTTTTGCTCTTCCAATACTTTGCATAGGTCATTCTAGCTGTAGTAACCATATACAATAACACACTTATTTCATAATGATTTAGCTTGTTTTGTAGATCATCTGTGGGATGTTTTTATGAATTGTTTCCTTAATAATTTTATATATACTTTTCCAGTATTTCTTTATCTCTTTACAGTGCCACCACATACGGTATAATGTCCCTAGTTCTTCTTCACATTTCCAACATACATTATTGTTACTTCTTTTTATCTTGGCCAGTTTAGTTGGTGTCATATACCATCTGAAGAGCATTTTGTAGTAGTTCTCCTTTAAGTTGTTACCTTTTCTTTCCATGTTCTTTCTCAATTTGACAATGGAATTTGCCTACCTATATTTTACATCCATTTGAGTATATTTGTTGCAATTGTTTCTTCTTTCAATTCATAGTCTAGCAGGACTCTGTAAAGTTTTCTGATCATGATCACTGAAGAATATTTCTTGAAATGTTGTGGACAATAATTGTCCCAGAAATTGTTTTTCAAAATAATGTAGGAATATGCTGTCAAACAAGCCAGTCAATGCACATGTGAGATTTACTTGTTCATGCTGACTACATGAACAAGTGTCGTGATGTTAACAGTCTTATTTGGCCTTACATAGAACATGTCACCATTAAAATTGTCATACTTATCCCAGAATTTAAGAAATGTGGAAGAATATAGATTGCAGTCACCAGTTTTAAAAGCAGTGAAACTACATATGTTACCTTTTGAAATGGATGCCTAAAAATCTTATCAGTTAATGAAATAAGTTTGTGTCTACACATTAGAAATGTCTAGATAGCTATATTTTGCATAATGACATGTTCTAGAAATTAGTATTACATTTACTTATGCAAAGATGAACAACTCTGGTCCTCTAGATGCGACTGGAATACCATTCCCATCATTGTAGCCAGGCCCACCCTAGACAGCATATCCAATGATAATGGATGGTGAGAGCAGTAGTCCAACAAAACCTGAAGGGCAACAGTTACCCATCCTTTTGTTAGTTGAGCAAATTTATTGGGTCTTGAAGACTATGTTCTAAATTGAGGCTATTTTGGAGACAACTGTCAGATTTGAGCTTTGGCGAAAGCCAATGGGAGAGAAGCCAAGAAAAGGTGGGGGCTGGCCCTAGGAGCGAATATAAAAAGAGGAACAGAGCAGTGTTTGGATTTGGCTAGGGTTGATGTTTTTGGTGCCCTGGGGTTGAAGAGCTGTTGAGGCTAGGATATGCTGCTGTGAGGTGCAATTAGGAAGGGTTTTAGATACCCAAGAAAGGGACAAAGAGTGCCTTTAATAAAGTTATTATAGTGTCCTGTGGGAGCAATAGTGCTTGGTGACTAGTGGAGTCACAGTTAACCAGAAGGTTTAAAAGAAACAAAAGATTAATAAAGGTTCTGAGAGACTTAGTTTGTAAGGGAAGATATATAAAGTTATAATGAAATAATTACAGAAATAAGTTAAGGAAGCTGATAACTGTGTATCTAATAAAGCATTTAGTCACTGTATCCATTGTGAACACCTTCCACTAAAAGGGATCTGTATTCAGCCCGACTTGTAAATAAACCTGTTACTTTGATTCAACAAGCAGCTGCCTGGAATGATTTCAGAAGTACTTTAAAACTGCTACTAACATTAAGAAAAGTCTTTTAGGTTTGGGACACATTAGATGGTGGGATAGTGACCATAACCATTAGAAATTGGTG
>NC_056526.1:131796335-131801973 GCF_019175285.1 Sceloporus undulatus | reverse complement strand
CATGTGGCAGCGGGGCACACATTAAAAAGGAGTGAAACATTTTGAGAGCTTTTCGTATGCCACGTTGTCACCTTGACAGATATGTTGATAAAGAATTCATAATTCATTCTTTATAGAGGCCATATGTATTATTCTGCAATCCTACTCAATCTTATAATCATGTATTTTTCAACTTCTGTATAACTCTATCATTTTTGTTCTCATAATTTAGGCTGCAGGTGTGTAATCATGATGTGTTGTGTATGTTTGTATAGGTGTCATTCATGAAGAATTGAGATTCAAAATATGTTTTAATGAAAAAAAATTTAAAGGTGTGTGTAGTACAGGTGTTGCATTAAGTACAATTTTCTTTGTGAGAAAACAATGAATTGCATTAGCCAAAGAGTAATTGAAGACCTAAATTCATGAGGTGAATAGCTCACACAAATCAATTAATAAATGATGCATTTTCACCACTTACAAAAGTTTATTAAAGGTTATTTGCTCATGCAAAATTAAAGCGTTAGAGTAAAAATCCACATGAAACTTGGCACTAACAATTAAAAAAATTATTGAAAGATTTCTCGGCTCACTGCAGTACCTTGGCATGTTTAAACTGCTCAGCTTGTCATTTAGAACTCTAATGAAACTGGAGAGGCTGTTTATTTGCATAATAGGACATAATTTGCTGTGGTGAGGTTTTAATATTATAGCCTTCTGAAATATTAAAATGGCATCACTAAGGAGCATGAAGTGCTAGATAATCCTTCATTCAGGTTTCCTGCAGTTTTCTTTAGGGTCAAGCATTTTATTTCTAATTAGTGTATAGCTAGTAGCTCTCAAAAAAATAAGGAAAACAAACTACTTTTTGGTCTGTTTGAAGCTTGAGTAGTTAAGGCTCTAAGGGTCGGAGAGAGAGGGGAGAAGGGAAAGGGTGATGTTGGGGAAAAAAATGATGGAAAAATAGTACAGCATTCTATTCATCTTAGACAAAAAGAGAATGAAAACTTGATTATTATGAGCATTTCTTATTAACACATTGATTTACTCATTTTTAAAAAGTAAAATATATTATAGCATTTACCTGTATATTTTCTGTCAATTGAAAGATTATATTGAAAAAGTAAATTGTTTGTTATCTGCTCTCCATTCTGTTAGCTGATTAAAAAAAGTAAGAAGATGTGCATACCAAGTTAAAATAATACTGCTTTACTTTGTGCATTTATACTTGACTCTATACACCGTATGTGCATATTTTTACTTTCTGCATATTTTAATATTTCAAGAGTAAAATTCTAAAGGAGAATGGATGATTTATCACAGATGACAACAGTGAGAAGCAACTTTTCCCTCTCGGGACAAAAGTTGTAAGTGTGTTGGAAGCTGGTTGTAGGAAAGGCTTTGGATTGTGCAGGTGCTCCTAAAGCTGGCATCCCCCTGCTTCTAATTTTTGCCTTGCATTTTCCACACACGTGAATCTCTTACCTCATTTTCTCTTCTTGTTATATAACATGTTTACTTGGGCTTGAGCAGGAGGAGAAGAGCCCAGCTTACCTCTGAGGTTTCCCAGTTCGCAGGAGAACATGCTCACCCTACCACCAGCTTCCAGAAACAGGCCGAGCACTCATGCGCGATTACAACACAATTCCCTTCTTCTGCCAGGATGGATTAACCAGAACAGAGCATTTGTGGTAAAAGCTTGCACCATACCATTATTTTTTTGTCCTCCTCCCCAAACATATGCATAGATGAGAAAAATGCATCAACCAACAACACCAATCACATCCCTACATCACCACCACCTGCAGCCACACAACCAAAGTGCAATTGCTTACTCATATGGCACATTGGTGTTCCCAGTAACACATTGGCACAGCATAATCATGAAGGGCCACCTCCCCCTCCTTTCCAATGGCCCTGTTGGACTGGCCGGCTTGTTAATATATAATTAAATCCATTGTATTGTTGGTGACACCCCACATTGTTCACCATTTGCTTCCATGGGTTTATGGTTTTATGCTGTTCACCACTATGTGCATGTGATTTCATTGTGGGTGATCCAGAACACAGCTCAGCCTGGAATTCTCCTACGTTTGCCATGCGTATCATTTTAAACAGTTAGGCCTTCAACAAAGGAAGAACTGTGTTTCATTGCACATGTAAACAGCCCCATAACCATCTCTATAAACACCTGCTAGTATATATATTCTCCTTTTTTATATGTATATTTGTGAGGATAAAACTGACAACTTGGGAGGCTTAGCTCATCTTCTCTGTGAATGGACTCTGAACATACAAATTTGTAAGTAGAATATAATGTGGTATATTTTTAGGTATTGTTTGTAAAAATTCCTGCATGGAAATGAAGAAAGAGTACACATAAACAGCTACTTGGCCAAAGAGGTGGTTTGTTTGTTTGGGTTTGGTTTTACACACACACACACACACACACACACATCACACACCTATTCTGTTGGTCAATTATTGCTTGCAGGATTTGTTTAATACTCACAGAATATTTATCTATCCAAACAAATTTGTTAACATGGTTCACATTCAGTTTTACATTCATGTTTTTAAACCCCTAGTGTGAGTTTCATATCTGTTTTCAAGGAAGGGAGAATACAAGATGTAAAAAGACAGTGCAGAGAGGAAACTTGGTTGAACAGAGATACCAGGAGGACATTGGGGAAATTGTACTTGAACTCTGTTGAACCCTGCATCAGTTCCAAAACAACAATATGGTTGACAAATATTGTAAAATGATGTCAAAACAAGGCATTTTCAGTTTTTTATTATGGCCTAGATTCACTGTGATTTTATAGCACATACTTTATGACTATGATTTATCTAGATACATAACTTGATTTTAAGTCACTGTGTGGATTTAGAGCAAACAATGTGATGAGTTGTAATTATTAATAAGAAAACCCCACCTTTTTTTGTTAACAGGACAGCCTTTTATAGGCAGTACTTACCTTAAAACTCAATTTCCTGAGCTCTTTCCTGCTACATGGTACATGGTTGTAAGGAGCAGAAGTAAATAATGACAAGAGGAGGTGAGACAAAGATGGAGCCCACAGAAAACACCAATACGCATGAGGCCCGGGTGGTGGGAAAAAGAAGGGAAATAAAAAAATAAATAAAAACGCGCCTAGAGATACACAAATAAAATAAAAAAAACACATACTGTTTGGTCCCAAAGTACTATATTATGTGATAGTTCTTCTCACCCGTGGAAGTGTGTCTAGCTTCTCTTGTCTGGGTTCTTGACAATGTATGGCATTAACGTGCATACACTGGAACTGAAGTCTAAAACAAGAGAAGAATACTGATGAAGGAAGAAATGTTAACAAAAAGTAGAATCAGCCTAAATTCCTGGCTGCGCTGTGATCTCTGAAGTGTGCTGACTCTCCTATTTGCCAAAAAGTTTTTTTTTTTCTCTGCCCCTGCTGAAAACTGCAGTTTACAGTTTAAATCTCAGTGGAAGAAATCTGCAAAGAGGATGTACTGTTCATGCTACTTATATAGACAGTTTATACAGAGACAATTTAACTGTGCCCAGGTGTATTTTCTATATTTTTGAAGCTGACTTCATCTGCTGTGGTCTAGAAGAGGAGAATGCAAGGCATTAAAAAACAGAGGACTTCTAACTTTTCAGAGGCGGGATTCCAGTGCTGCTCATGTCCATTCCATGCAAAATGAATGAATAAATAAATATTTTCTTTGAAAGTCACACAGATCTTAGGTACAGTACATGAAGTCAGTACTTAAGGAGCCCTGGTAGCACAGTGGTTAAATGTTGGTACTGCAGCCACAACGTTGTAAATTCAATCCTAGAGGAGGGCTCCAAGGCCCACATAGCCTTCCATCCTTTTGTAGGTCAGTAAAATGAGTACCCAGCTTGATTCTCAGTATTTTAACACTAAAACTCCCATCAGGCTCTATGGCTACACTCCTTATCTTTAGTGTCAAAGCTGCTGCCATCCTTCCTAACACACACACACACACACACACACACACACACACCAGATAGGGTTAAGAAGCTAAGGATCTGGTAGACCTTGCTTAACCTGGTCAAGGGCAATTCGGTTCTTCCTCCACTTCTCCAAACGAAGCATTCCTCCTTCTTCTCATTACTTTTCTTTCTCTTGTCTCCCTCTCTTCCCCATTATTTTAACAGTAAGGCCCATTGACCTCAACAAATCTTACATGTCTCAGTGTTTTACCTGGCTTTGACATTTTTAATAGCAGCTGTCCTACTGAGTTTAATGGGACTGATAGCATTACAATGCTGAGAATCATGCTAACATTTTTGTCACACAGGGAGTAAGGATTAAGTTATTTTCCCCAGCATTTTGTTATGAGTCCATTGGCCTCAATAATCCCATAGATCTCCCTGGTTTTCCTCTGATTGGCTTTGACCAGAAAGCTTCAGAAACCTTGGCATACTATTATTTTCATCTCATTTTCTTTTATTTCACATAATTTCTTTTCTAATTAAAAATGAAATGAATTTGATGAATTAATATTGCACACACACACACACACAGACACACTGTTCACACATGTTTAGGAGGAGGGAAGAGATCATAGGATGCTCGCAATGAAATATTTTATCATGTCCTCCCCCAGAATTCTGGGATTTTTAATTTGTTGTGGCACCAGAGTTCTCTGACTGAGACAGTTAAGCACCTCGTAAACCTACAATTCCTGGAGTTTTATAATACTGAGCCATGGTAATTAAAGCAATGTCAGGTTGGATTATTTCTGCACTGTGCATGCAGCCTTAATACTGCTAGATTTCTGCAGTGTGCTCTGCATTGGGCTACCCTTGTGCCTAGTTTGAAAATTGCAATTGATACAGAATATGGCGGCCAGGTTGATCACTGGATCATCTCGGAGTGATTATATAACACCAATATTAAAGTCACTCCGCTGGCTTCCTCTTAGTTTTTGGGCACAGTACAAGGTGTCGATTATTACCTTTAAAGCCCTACTTGGCTCAGGCCCAACTTATTTAAAGGATTGTCTACTTCCATACAATCCATCCTGTGCTCTCAGGTCCTCTGGGAGGAACTTACTGCAGCCTATAAAGACCAGATTGACTGCGACTTCCCAGAGGGCTTTTTCTGCAACTGCTTCCAGCCTGTGGAATGGCCTGCCAGAACAGATCTGTCAAATCACCAATCTAGATAGCTTCAAGAAAGCTGTTAAGATGGATCTCTTCCACCAGCCCTTCCCAGAATAAATTACTCGGCCATGTAGTAACACCTCACATATATCTGATGACTCTGCCCACCATTTTTGTTTTAATTGTTCATGTAATTTTAACCTTAAACTGATTCATTCTTTTTAAGGAGGGGGTGGATATTTTGTATATATGGTGTATTATTTTAACATTGTAAGCCGCTTTGATTTTTTTCACAAAAAGTGGGGTAGAAATAAAAGTGTTATTATTTATTATTTATTATTATTAGGCAAGAATTATGTCCCTGTTCTACTTTAATAAACTGTGGTATGCTCAGCTCCCAACTACTGGTAACTTTTATGATGTTAGGATGCGTAAAAGAAAGACAAATAAGTTTATAAATTTCTCTTCAGCATGTTACTCCAGAAATATCAAATTAATTACTGAATTAATGGGTTTCCATGAGTT
>NC_056526.1:131790354-131796310 GCF_019175285.1 Sceloporus undulatus | reverse complement strand
AGGCCTTCCTTCTTCCTCCTCACGTCTCCCCGTTACCATGGCAACACATGCCCCCGCCCCGCCGCACGCCTTCGGGTGACGTCACCAGCTCCGGGCTTCATCTCCCCTCCTCCTCAGAAGGGGAGGGAGCGGAGGCGGGCCCCCAGGGTTGCCATGGAGATGAGGTTAACTCTGGCTGGCTGCTGCAGCCTCCCTCTTGAGCTGTCCGCCAGGACTCCCGCGACTGGTCAGGTAAGAGCCAAGGGGAAGAAGGAGCCAGGAGAGGAGAGCCTTGGAAAGGCTGGGTGGAGGAGGCAGGCGAGCGGAGGGAGGAGGGAGGGAGGACCAAGCAGCTGCAAGGACAAATGAATGGGGGGCGGTTGGGAGTGTGGCTTGTGCCTCTGGGACTAAAGAGAGGGCCCTGGTGGTGGTGGTTCTGTCTTAGGGCGACCCTGTCAAGGGGTTTTCTTGGCAAGATTTGGTGCTTTGCCATGAGGCTGGAGAGTGTGACTCAGTGTGACGCCATCTCTGAGGCTGAGAGAGTGTGTCTTGTTCCTCTCCTCCCACAAGTCACCAAGTTGGTTTCTATGGCCGAGCCCGGATTTGAACCCAGGTCTCCAAAGTCATAGTCCAGCACTCAAACACTGTGCCACAGAGTTTGGAGGGATGAAATCTGATGGGGCTTGGGAACATCCCATTATACAAACAACATACAGTAGTTTGACACCACTTGGACTGCCAGGCTCCATCCTACAGGTCCTGGGGTGTAGTTGGTGATGCACCAGCATCTTTGGCAGAGACCTTGTAAAACTACAGATCCCAATGCAATGCTCCATAGGAGGAGCCACCAGACTCAATGGGTGTCAAGCTGCATTCTTTTCTACCATAACTGTTATTGCTACAGCCGTGTGGTTAAATGGTCTCAAACTGGATTCTGTCTGCAGTGTGTTCTGGAATTAGCCACTAGCTCTGTGTGGACTTGTTTTGTATCCTCTAGGAAATCTTTAAGTGCCAATTCGGGTCCTGCCAGGAAAGTTACTCATTATAGGACCAAGTTTTTGGCACGCGCAACGCTTTCAATGGATTCAATTTCTTCTTCGTTACAAGGGCATGGTCTATTCTCGTATGCCACTCTGTAATAGCATCCATCTAAAATGGCTCTTTAAAAAAATGTGCCGATTTTAGAATAGTCGAATTTGGGGATTCGAAGTCCAGCCAAAAGCGGGGGGGGGGGGGGCAGGTTTCATTGGCATTTGATAAGGAATATTGGAGATCTATGTCCTCCATGGCCCCCTGGTGTGTTTCATATCTGAGTCAAACCTTGGTCTCCAAAGTTGAAGTCCTATGCTCAAGCCACTATGCCACACTGGTGTCCCATGACCATGACTCTATTCTAGCTGGATCCATTAATTGGATTTAGCCCTTATTCTTTTTAAGCCTGAGGAAGTGCTGTTGCCTGCCTTTCTTTCACTCTTCTGTGGGTGGATGTGGGGACTAGTGTAATTGTAAATCCTCTTGTGCTTTTCACTTCCACCAGTTTACTCATCCCTTGGTCCTTTGTGTCCTTGCTCCTTGATCAAGGAGAAATAGAAGCAGAGGTCTTAGCAAGTGGTTACAATAAAATAAAACACCTACCTGCCCCTGTTAACTAGCTTAAATATCTTTTTCAGCCCCTCAAATAAAAAGACAGTTATATTAAATGCACGTGTTTCTGTGTACCTTTTGACAATGTGACACCTTGATCTTTCTTACTGCCTGGAGGAAGAATGAAGTGATGACTGTAACATTTTTGCTGTCTTAGGAAAAAAAGCCAGGCATAGTATTGAAATACTAGCCCTAACCTGCACATACAAATAAATACAGGTAACATACAGATAAATAGTTGTGTTAAATCATTCCACATCATAACATGCAGGTAAATAGCTGGGTTAAATTTAGCTATTCCATATCATACCGATAAATAGCTGTGTTAAATTAGCTCTGAATGAATGCCTGGAGAAGGTAATAGGCTGGATGAGGAAAAACAAATTGAAACTGAATCCAAACAAAACAGAGGTGCTTGCCATCAAGGGCCCTAATTTGGGAATGGAGGTGTGTCAAGCAGTTCTGGATGGGGTTACACTTCCCCTGAAGGACTGTGTTTGCAGCTTGGGAGTGCTCCTGGATTCGTCAGTCCAAATGTCAGCCCAGGTAGATGCATCGGTCAAGAGTGCTTAGTATCAGCTTCGGCTGATATGCAAGCTGCACCCCTCCCTACATCTGGACCTAAAGATAGTGGTGGACATGCTGGTAACCTCAAAGTTGGACTTCTGCAGTGCGCTTTACATTGGGCTAGCTCTGTGCCAAATTTGGAAATTTCAGTTCATTCAAAATATGGCAGCCAGATTGGTTACAGGAACATCCAGGAGTGAACATACTACACCCATACTCTCAAGTCAGTCCTTTGGCTGCCAAATAGTTTCCGGGCAAAGTACAAAGTGTTGGTTTTGACCTTTAAAGCCCTACATGGTTTGGGTCCAGGTTATCTCCTGTACAATCCACCCTGAATATTGAGGTCCTCTGGGGGGCAGCTGTTACCCAGAGGATCTTCTTTATGGCCTCCCCAAGACTGTGTTATAACCAGCCAGAAGACAGCTAAACCAGCTGTCGGAATATAAGACACATTTCAAGACCCATCTCTTCCGGCAGGCCTATCCAGGCAGTTTTTAATCATTAATTTTTAAACATAAATTTTATACTTTATTAATTATCATTCTATGAATTGTAATATAAATAGTGCATAGATCTCTTAATATGTGCATTTATGCAGCTTAATGTGTATATTTTATGTAATGATGGTGTTTTAACTATGTCTCAAGCTGTGAGGAGAGGCGGGTAAGAAACAGAATAATAATAATAATAATAATTATTATTATTATTATTATTATAACAAACAGTAGCAACAAAACAGCAAGGATGCCACATATAAATGGAAAAGCTGTTGAACAACAATACAGTAAGATAATTGCACAAAGAAACTAGAATATATTAATAGACTATTAAACCAAAAATGTGCCAAAGGAAAATTCAGACAACCATTTTCTTTTTTCTTATATACAGTATTATGAAACTTACAGACTGTGGAGTATCCCCTCCATGGAACTTGACAATCTAAAAGAAACAAATACGTGTTAGGTTATAGATGTATTTTTGAAAAGAGGTGAAACTTTTACTTACTAATAACATCTTGGTAATGGGGCCACTACATACTGGATCACTTCAGGGAATCAGCTTCTCTAATAACAGATTTCTTCACAAAGTTCATTTTAATTTAATAGAGAATTGAGTTTCTAAGATGAAGCTAACTTGTCACCTAAGGATTCATTTACACACTGTACAATATAGTAATGTTTAATTGCACAAAGATGTACCTAACCCACAGGAGCCAATGTTTTTGAACGTTAGAGTTAACTCTGCTCCTTCTCACTCTTCTGTCTGTGGTCCTCTAATATTCAGAACAGATTTCTTCTCTGTTCATCCTGACGGTCATACTTTGAACAAGCTTTTGCCTCTTACCCTGCAAGTTATTAATCTGCTTAAATGCATATTTAGTGCTTTAAACAAAAAGCTAGTCCAGTTTTTAAAATTTGAAAGTTGATTTTAAAAGAGTCTTGGCTTTGTGGTCAATGCACAGGTCAGTCAACCTCCTCTTTGTTAGCCACCTTGCTTGGTACATTGAATCCTATTGTCACTGAGGGGTTGGTTATTCAGATGGTGTAAATAATCCCGGTAGAATGTTGAATCTGTCTTGTTCGCATGGTTTTCGAATGTGTCAATTATTACATTTGGGGGGGGATACTCCCCAAAACCCAGATTAATTTATCTCAAGGGTCCCCCCATCTCAGTTTTCCTCAAGATTTGCATTGTCAGCTGGACCCGGGATAAAATTCTTTATGTCTTGAATGTGTGTTGAATATATCGGGATCATTGAATCCATCTTCATTTGTAGTGCTGACATGTGTGGACAACAGAACTTGCAGAGATTCAGAGATGTGGTTCCAATTAAAAAATAATAATGTTAACAAATCAGGAATATGTGAATGAGATTACAGTATTTGCAAAACTAAGTGTGTAGATAACCTCCAAATTAGATTCCCGGAGGAATTTTGTAATCCAATGATATACATTGTAATCCAGCCAAAGGGGGTGACGATGTCTCCCCAGAATGTCTTATTTTGTAAGGGGCACTTGATGTACATTTAAGGGAGCTTGAGAATAGTTTAGCTACAGATAGTTCTTCTTAGTTCAGTTGGATTCATGCAACCAGTTACTACTGAGCAACTACTTCAGCATTTACTATGGGAAGCTCAGTTGTTGTTAGCTGCCCTTGAGTTGACTTCGACTCATGGCAATGCCCTTTCCTCCACTGCTCTGCTTATTTCCTGCAGCTTCATGCCTGTGTCCTCCCTAACTGAATCTAGCCATCTGGTGTGTGATCTATCTCTCCTGGCTCTACCCTCAATGTTCCCCACCATTATTGCCTTTTCCAAAGCCATGCCTTCTCACGATGTGGCCAAAGTATTACAGCCTCAATTTAATCATCTTGGACTCCAGGGGTATTTCTGACTGATTCACTCAAGGATCCATTTGATTGTCTTTCTGGCTATCCACAGTATCCTCAGCACTCTTCTCCAACACCACATCTCAAATGAGTTCATTTTCTTTTTATCTGTTGTTGTTTTTTTACAGTCCAGCTCTCACATCCATACATGGTGATTGGGAATGCTATGGCTTGGACAATTCTAACTTTGGTGCTCAGTTGTATATCTTTACTCTTTAGGATCTTCTCTAGCTCTTTCATGGCTGACCTTCCCAGTCCTGGTCTTCTTGTTATCTCTTGGTTGCAGTCTCCTTTCTGGGTGATGCTTGATACCAGGAACAAGATATTTTTGATTATTTCAATTTCCTCATTGTCTGGTTTGAATTTATGTAGGTCCTCCATGGTCATTATTTTTGTTTTATGTTCAGCAGCAGGCCTGCCTTTGCACTTTCCTCCTTGACCTTCCTTAGTAATTGTTTTCCACTATTAATATTGTGTTGTCCACATACCTTAGATTGTTGACCTTCCTTCCTCCTTTCTTCGCTCTGCTCTTCGTATAATATTTTCAGCATACAAGCTGAACAAATACGGGGATAATATGCAGCATTGCCTGACTCCTTTGCCTATTGGGAACCATTTTGTTTTTTCATATTCTGGTCAGACAGCATATGATGTGATTTGTTAGACAACATATGAGGTGATAATAATCAGTCCCATGATGCCAGCTTTACAAGGTAGAACTTATAGACATGTAGAATCCCAGTCATAGAAAGTTGTACCATATCGGGCTGTTGCTTGGGATGCTTCTGTTTAAACAACACAAAATGTATTTGGAAATAGTGCATTCTTACCAGCCAACCAGTTTATCTGACTAACTGACACTGGTGTCTGGCAGTTCTCTCTTGGTTTATTATTTGCTGTTTATTTTCAGTAAATCTTCCTTGAAGGAGACACCAACAGTACAGTTGAGGGGGCGGGGTACAAATAACACTTTGCAGTAAGGTTTGTGGGGGACATCTCTTGTTCTTGGTATTCATCTACAGAAGTTTCTGTATACTATGTTAGAACATGTGTATAAATTAAGACAATAAATAGACTAAGAACTTTTAACCTTCTGAGAGTCTAAGCAGAAGCAATTATATTTCCATTTTCTTACCTTTGCAGAATCATTGTTACTTTTCATTTTCATGTTGTCTTTTCTCTCACATATCTTGTGGTCATTCACACTTATTTTTTTAAACAAAGAGATTCACATCTCCATGCTGATTCAGAACCGATTCAGAATCCATTTGGTGTTCCCACTATGTTTATCACATCTTTCTTTGCCATTTTAACCCTGCTACCATTCACATTTGCCACCAGATCGATTTAAAATGCAGGTGCCTCCATTTTTGGGAA
>NC_056526.1:131787274-131790254 GCF_019175285.1 Sceloporus undulatus | reverse complement strand
TATTGGGTGACTCAAGCAAGTCACACTCTGACTCTCTCAGCCTCCTCAGCAGAAAGCCATGACAAGCCCTATATGCAAGGCAATATTGTAAGGAATGCCTTTAACTGAGACTTGCAAAGTGTTTGACAAGCTATAAACAGTTCAGACAGCCTACTAGTCCAGTAAATATTTGCCTTGGAGAGTCTCAAATTCTTGAAGATTGCATCGTGTGAAGGATAGTTTTTTGTAACCTTAGCTTCATGATTTTTTTCAATATGCCTGCCATTTTCTGATTTATTTCTACTCCTAAATGGTGATTCTTATTCAAGAAATACCATAATAATTTTTTTTTTTTAAAATCCTGAATGGTGCTTTAAGCAATAGATGCTGCTGCTGTAGTATCTCTTTGCTGATTAGTTAAAAAATATCTGTGTGTGCTTAGTCTAGTCTGTATTTCTGTATTTTTTATATATCATGGAAATATGTGATAACTGGAAGTTAATTAATAAATCTAGTGTCTCCTTGTTAACATTATCAGATTAAATTTATCAAGTGATGAAACACCTTAAGAATTGCTTTTCCCTTGACAGAACAATGTGGCCTCAAATCAGTCACAGTGAAATATATATATATATATATATATATATATATATATATATTCCTAAAAGCAGACTAATATATATATATAGTGATATATTCAGAGTATTGAAACTATTAAAATGCATTGTGGAGCAAGCAAAATAGCTTTTGGGACACAGGAAAAAGTAGGACCAAGCTCTCAATGTATGGCTGTTTACATTGCGTTAGATCCAGATTTAGTCATACTTACAGTATTCTCTTTGAAATGCATCTGGTCTTTACTTATTACAGATCTTCATGGACTAAATACAATTACATTCCTCTCTCCATTTCTGCAGGGGTTCCATTCCAGACACACACCTCACAAAAATGGAAAACCATGCATATTCAAGCATATTTTAACCTTGTTGTGATCCTGCTTCGATCCAATGGGAGAGGCGGGCGATAGAAATTATTATTATTATTATTATTGGTTTAAATGAAGGCATGCCCCTGTGAGGGTGTGCAGGCATGCACTGCAGGGGTGCACCCCATTTTAACCCCCTCCGTTCGCCTGCCACGGAAAATCAAGGGATGCAGATCCCATGTCCGCAAGAAGGAAGGAAGACTGTATTAGTTGCAATTAAAAGTATTTACAGTGGTCCCTTGCCATTCCATTTATGAAAATAATGGGGCTTATGCATGTTGTGCGGCACGGTGTGCACTGTAGGCATGTGCACCATTGCCCTTTCCATCGCACAGCTTTCAGTGTGAGCTGAAAGCCATGCATAGCATGCCCACATGATGCAGGCATGCTGGTACTTGGTGAATTATTGAGAAGTTGATGTGAACACATTTATACAAGTTCCACTGATTGAATGGGTCTAGCAAGTATGGTGTAGTGGTTTGATCAATGGACTACAACTCTGGCAATCATGGTGAACTTGGCCATGTCACACACACTCAGTCTCAGAAAGCCCCGTGAAAGGTTTACCTTAGGGTAGGCATAAGTTGGAAACAACATTAAGGCACACAACAACACAATTTCTAGCTGTGATTAACGTTTTGAATCAATCCTTTGGGTCTATTCTATGTCATGCCCAAGTTTCTAAGGGCAACCTGTTTATCCTGAGAGCGTGTAATGAAAATTTCTCTCTCTGTGGACTTATTCAGAGCAGGATTGACACAGATATCAAGACACCAAATTTGGTTTTAAACACCATGCATGTAACATTTATTAAATCACAAAAGTAATACAAACATTGATTATCAAGAGCTCTTTCACTCACACATTCATACAATACTCACACACACTTTCCTTCCGCCGAACATTGATCAGATGTTCTCGAAGGTTGGGGATGACACCGTTGCCATGTGGTTGATGCCTATATCTGGCCATGGGTTCTTTTTTAAAAACTTTTAAGGATGTTTAATGTCAAATTTTAGTCTTCTTTTAGGATAACAGGTATGGGTGAAACAACTTACAGAAGGAGTTATCAATAACTGGTGTGCTAAAGCCTAATTAGGTTGAAGAGCCATATATTTTACCCAAAATATTTCTTATTCCAGCTTCAAAACAACACAAAACCAGTTAATCACTGGCGGGATACAAACCGCCGCTTTGCGGCGCTTCCCCGCCGCCGCCGTTTGCTCTGTGCGGGAGCCGCAGCAGCCAAACCGCGCGACTCCCGCGCGGAGCAAAAAAGAAGCTCCATTTCGGAGCTTCTTCTTGCGGCCCACTGATGACGTCGCGAAGTGCCGCCGGCGCATTCGCGACATCATAGGCGCTGCGACACGTCTGGACACTATGCGTCCAGTACTTAAAGATGGCGGCGCCCATGTAGAAGGGGCGCCGCCATCTTGTACGTATAGGATACGTACTAGGGTTAGGGGGGTGCGGAAGCACCACCCCTTCCTAACCCTAGTACGTATCCTATACGTACTATATGGCGGTTTGTATCCCGCCACTGTTTGCTATTCTTCCATCCTGACTCACCCTTTGATAGCATTTCCACCCATTCAGCTCCCCCTTGATCCAAGCATTTCTAAGCTCTTTAACTGCAAAAAGTAACTAAATATGAGAGACTTAATGTGTGTGTGAAAAGCTACAAGAACTCCAGGATCAGATGTGGTCAAACTGGAAAAAGAAAAGAAAATACCAGTATCTCCCCCCCCCCCCATTCCAGGAATGGAAGTCCTGTTCAGATTGGAAAACAGGAAAATCACACATTCAGGTTAAGTGCATATTAATGAAAGCTAAATCATATTACTGTATTTCTACTTATGTACAAACAAACAAATAAACAAGATCATCCCCAACTATCTCAAAAGGAAAATAAGCCAAGTCTTTATTCTAAATTGGTATTTTACTTTGTTTAAAACCCTGTCTATATTTATTTGGTGCCTCCATTGTTGCAATAGGAAAGATTTATTTAAAAAAAAA
>NC_056526.1:131782641-131787174 GCF_019175285.1 Sceloporus undulatus | reverse complement strand
CTCAGAGTGGGTTGCTTTGTGACCCCAGAGGGAGAGGCAAGGCCTAGTAGGCCTCACGGAGCCTCTGCTAGAGTAGTGGCAAGCGTTTTACCTCAGAGTGGGTTGCTTTGTGACCCCAGAGGGAGAGGCAAGGCCTAGTAGGCCTCACAGAGCCTTAAGAGTAGTGACGAGCATTTTACCTCAGAGTGGGTTGCTACTAGTGTGGATGGTGGATAGTGTCAATGTATATATTGTTGTACACAGTGGAACTTCTTCTAAGAATAAAAGCCTCATCTGAGAGGAGTTTACAGTGTCTCTTTGCTCATTGAGAAAGAGAGAGGAGTTTCTCCAGCTCACAAACTGCTGACTACAGCCACGAAGGTGGAAAATCTGGTGCCAAACGTTGACGTGTTGCCTCATATGCTGTGCAACATCAACAGCGTTTTAACAAGCCCAATGAGTGACATTATTATTATTATTATTATTATTATTATTATTATTATTATTAGTACAAGGACTCAAGGCGGCCCTAGGCAAGTCACACTCTCAGCCCCAGAGGAAGGCGAAGGCAAACCCCCTCTGAACAAACTTTGCCATGGAGCCCCTATGATAAGTTTGCCTTAGGGTTGCCGTAAATCAGAAATGACTTGAAGGCACACAATAATAAATAATATAATAATAAAATCTTTATTTGTATCTCGCCCTTCCAAACGATCAGGGCGGCTTACAATGATGCAGCAAGTGCAAGCAGAATACAAAGGTTAAAAACATATACACAACAACAACAATAATCTAAAAAACAACAATAAAAGCCCCTTAGCCCAACCTCATGGCCACGGAAGAGGAGGGAGGCCCACAGGATATTTAATCGGGGAATGCCTGCTTGAATAGGAAGGTTTTGAGGTCCTTCCTAAATTGGGCCAGGGTGGGAGATGAGCGGAGCTCCGTGGGCAGCGTGTTCCAAAGGGCTGGGGCAGCTGTGGAAAAGGCCCTTCTAGAAGTGGAAGCTAACCTGGCCCCAGGCACCTTCAGTAATTACTGTCTTCTTGATATTTAGCTGAAATCCTGCTTTTGCACTTTCTCTCTTAACTTTCATAAGTAGTCATTCCAAGTCGTTGTTGTCCCTGTGTCTGTCCAACTTTTATTTTATTTGGTCCTATAGCAGAAGGAAGCAACTATGCCCTCCAGTCTGGCCTACAATTACCACCAAATGCTCCCAACATAGCCAGTGTTGAGGAATTATAGGATTTTTTTGTTAAACAATATTAGGTGGCCACAGTTATCAGCATGTTTTCAATTTAGTTTTACCACTGACTTTAATATATTTAAAATAATATTTCTATGGGCTTTTTAAAATATGCTCTAAACTGTTTAGAAGGTTGCAACTTTCTGCAACTGATGGTTGCAGAAAGTCAATATAACAATACTAACAAAATAAAAAGTAAAATAAAATGTATGCCAAAAAGCAGGTTTGGGAATACAACATGGACAGAAAATCGTTCATTCCTTCATGCTATAGACAAAACTGAGTGCTCTAACCCTAGCTGTTTTCAGTTTAAAATCTATCACAGAATTCTATGTGATGCAGTAACTTCTTGTCATTTGCCAATTTTCCCTTCTAATTTTTAGGGACAGGAATTTTTCATTTGATGAGCAATCACTTGCAGAAATTGGTTTGGATTTTAAATTTTTCTGTTTTGTGCAGAATTCAAACAGGACTGATTTGCATAGAAAACAGATTTTTTTTGTGCACATTGAAATTTCTGCACTGAAATATTATTTTCCTGATTGATATATTATTTTCCACACAGAAAATGCTGTTCTCTGGGGGCAGAGGAATCAAATTATGAATAACTTTGAAAACTCCATGTTTTTTGAAGGCTTTCTTGCAGCAAGCAGAAAATTACTAAAAGTATTCATTGATACTTTTGAGAAGAAACTTAGCGAAGAGTTACATCCTGTAATATCAGCTTGGGCACATGTGTTACTGACGACTGTTATTTTCTCACCTGTGAAGCAGAAATAAATTGTACTTCACTATTATAGCATGTCTTTCAGTAAATCTCCAAAGTGTTAAAAGAGCTGTCGCTAAATGTTTTGAGAATTTAAATCTGTCCTGTGGAAATTTCCTATCTTTTTCATTCCATGTCCTTATCTTTGCTGTTAATATTTTTTACTTTAAAGATACATTTATACTGTGAAAGAAATGTTACATAATTCTAGTAAAAGTAAAACTTGGTTGATTATGATTAAGATAACCCATGTGATTTAACAAGCATACTTTTAAGATTAGACACACAAATTCTCATCTGAAAAAGACTGTTATAGAAAATATTTTAACTATTTCCATTTCATCATCAATTTTAGTTATATGAATCTTCTGTGGTCATGATGTTTAGCATAGATGGTTTTACAAGATCTTGGCCTATTCCAGTTCACTAAGGGAAGACTTACTTGAAAGAATCCATTAGTTTTGTGTCATAAGTTTTCTAGTACACAGTAGTTAGTATGCTCCCATGATTCAAGACCTAGGTTAAAGCTAGGATAGGGTTAAGGTGTTTCTAGCCCTTGTCCAGGAATGTTGAGCTTTCATTTACATTTTTACTAGGTCCTTGTTGTTGGCCTAAATTATACT
This sequence comes from Sceloporus undulatus, assembly GCF_019175285.1. Lineage (NCBI taxonomy): Eukaryota > Metazoa > Chordata > Lepidosauria > Squamata > Phrynosomatidae > Sceloporus > Sceloporus undulatus. The sequence goes on along the minus strand of NC_056526.1, from coordinate 131,784,560 downwards.
TTATTACAGGTGGGGCCATTTTAAGTTAATTAACAAGCATATTTCAAACATATGTCTAGAAGAAACATTACAGCAATGCAAAACTGAATTACATCCACTAGTGCATTATAAAACAAGTTCATGCAAACTGTATGCAATTCTTGGCTTAAAACTGCTGTGAAGTACTTTTAAGCTGAAAGATAATTAATTGCTGTAGCCCCCTCCGTCATTTAATGGCTGAGCAGATGCATGTTTTGCTCTCCACTCTCTACATGAAAACACAAGACAATAGTCTTCCCCCAAAAAATAACTTATTCATGTGAAACATCTATACCTCCCTTCAATATGGAAAAGCAGGAAACAATAAACAATAAAGCAATGCTTAAGTTGAAACCAGTTATCAAAGCCATCAGCAAAAACTCTGACAAACACCTAGTTCTGGTTCAGATTACAGCAGCCCATTATTCCTAGTCGCTAGAATCTATTTTTTTAAAAATCCTTCACTAGAAGCCTTGAATAACTTTGGGCACAGAATACAGAGTACCTGTACAAAGTTTATCTTTCACTTTGTGTAGACAGCAACATCAAAAATAATAAATATGTAACTCTTCCAACATATTCTTTCATTACAAAGCATTCAAATGTCATGTAGATAGTGAATGGGAAATGGTAAGAAAATGCAGGGACAAAAATGAAAAATATAAACCTAGTAAGGCAATGATTTCTATGGAACCAATATTATTAATTATTTTTATTATAGGTTTCTAACTTTGAAGTTTCAAAAAATTTCCCATCAAGTTTAAATAAATAAAATGTTCTCATTCAGGAAAGGATTATTAACTGGATAAATGTATTTGTATTTAAAAATTACTTCAAAATAAACTTTCCCTTGGAGTTATTATAGTTACCTCGAAACTGTAGTACATGAACTGGTAATCTCAAGACTTGATTTTTGCAACCGCTCTACATGGGGCTACCCTTGTGCCTAGTCCAAAAACTGCAACTGGTACAGAATATGGCGGCCAGGTTGATTACTGGAACATCGAGGAGTGATCACATAACACCGATACTAAAGTCACTCCACTGGCTACCTATTAGTTTTCGGGGACTGTACAAGGTGTTGGTTATTACCTTTAAAGCTCTACATGGCTTGGACCCAACTTCTCTACGGAATCACCTACTTCCATAATCTGTCCTGTTCCCTCAGGTCTTCTGGGAGGAACTTATTGCAACCTATAAAGACCAAGTTGACTTCAATCTCCCAGAAGGCTTTTTCCACAACTGCTCCCAGTCTGTGGAATGGTCTGCCGGACGAGATCCATCAAGTTACCAATCTAGATAAGCTTTAAGAAAGCCATTAAGACGGATCTCTTTCAGCAGGCCTTCCCAGAATAAACTACTCAGTCATGTAATGACGCACCACACATATCTGATGACTCTGCCCACCGCTATTGTTTTAGTTATGTGATTTTAATCTTAAACTGTTTAATTCTTTTTAAGAGGGGATATCTTGCTTATATTGTTCTATTCTTTTAATATTGTAAACCACTTTGATTTTTTTTTAACAAAAGGCAGGAAAGAAATAAAAGTTTCATTATTTTTTAATTATTTTTTTAGTTACTGATCATGTTCTGGAGGTTCTTTTCTTTCACCAAGTCAAAGCAAAAACTTCTTATAAAATTTAAAAGCTCTTAAAGTTCAGTGGAACTGACATACTATGAACACTGTTTATTTATTTGACACAATGCTATTGTTGACACAATGCATAACTTATGCACTATCATTGCCTTAACTTATGTTGTTAAGATGGTTTTAACATATGGCAATACTATGAATGAAAGACCTAAAAGCTTCTCAACAGCTTACTAGGTCTTGCAAACTAAGAGTCACAGCTCCCTTTTTTGAAATCAATCCATCTGTAATGAGGTCTTCTTTTTTTT
>NC_056526.1:131755756-131782541 GCF_019175285.1 Sceloporus undulatus | reverse complement strand
TCTTATAATCATGTATTTTTCAACTTCTGTATACTCCTATCATTTTTGTTCTGCATAATTTAGGCTGCAGGTGTGTACTCATGATGTGTGTGTGTATGTTTGTATAGGTGTCATTCATGGAAGCATCTGAGATTCAAATATGTTTTATGAAAAGAAATTTAAAGGTGTGTGTAGTACAGGTGTTGCATTAAGTACAATTTTCTTTGTGAGAAACAATGAATTCTGCATTAGCCAAAGAGTAACTTTGAAGACCTTAAATATTCATGAGGTGTAATAGTCTCACAACAAATCAAATTTAATTAAATGATGCATTTTCACCACTTACAAAAGGTTTATTAAAGGTTTATTTGCTCATGCAAATTAAAGCGTTAGAGTAAAAATCCACATGAAACTTGGCACTAACAATTAAAAAAAATTATTGAAAGATTTCTCGGCTCACTGCAGTACCTTGGCATGTTTAAACTGCTCAGCTTGTCATTTAGAATCTCTAATGAAACTGGGGAGGAGGCTGTTTATTTGCATAATAGGACATAATTTGCTGTGGTGAGGTTTTAATTATTTATAGCCTGTCTGAAATATTTAAAATGGCATCACTAAGGAGCATGAAGTGCTAGATAATGCCTTCATTTCAGGTTTCCTGCAGTTTTCTTTATGGGTCAAGCATTTTATTTCTAATTAGTGTACTAGGCTAGTAGCTCTCAAAACATAAGGAAAACAAACTACTTTTTGGTCTGTTTGCAGCTTGAGTAGTTCTAGGCTGCTAAGGGTCAGAGAGAGAGGGGGAGAAGGGAAAGGGTGGATGTTGGGGAAATAGGCAGCATTCTATTTCATTCTTATGACAAAAAGAGAATGAAAACTTGATTTATTATGAGCATATTCTTATTTAACGCATTGATTTACTCATTTTATAAAAAGTAAAATTATATTTATGCATTTACCTGTATATTTTCTCTGTCAAAGTGAAAGATTATATATGAAAAAGTAAATTGTTTGTTATCTTGCTCTCCATTCTGTTAGCTGATTAAAAAAGTAAGAAAGATGTGCATACCCAAGTTAAAATAATACTGCTTTACTTTGTGCATTTATACTTGACTCTAATACACCGTATGTGCATATTTTGTTACTTTCTGCAATATTTTAATATTTCAAGAGTAAAATTCTAAAGGAGAATGGATGATTTATCACAGATGACAACAGTGAGAAGCAACCTTTTCCCTCTCGGGACAACATGTTGTAAGTGTGATTGGAGCTGGTTGTAGATAAGGCTTTGGATTGTGCTAGGTGCTCCTAAAGCTGGCATTCCCCCTTGCTTCTAATTTTTGCCTTGCATTTTCACACACGTGAATCTCTTACCTCATTTTCTCCTTTCTTGCTTAATTATACACATGTTTACTTGGGGCTTGAGCAGGAGGAGAAGAGCCAGCTTACCTCTGAGGTTTCCCAGTTCGCAGGGAGAACATGCTCACCCTACCACCAGCTTCCAGAACAGGCCGAGCACTCATGCGCAGTTCACACCACTTCCCTTCTTCTGCCAGGATGGATTAACCAGAACAGAGCATTTGTGGGTACAAGCTTGCACCATACCATTATTTTTTTGTCCTCCTCCCCAAACATATGCATAGATGTGAAAAAATGCATCACCAACAACCACCAATCACCTCCCTCATCCCACCCACCTGCAGCCACACAACCAGCAGTGCAATTGCTTACTCATATGGCACATTGGTGTTCCCAGTAACACATTGGCACAGCATAATCATGAAGGGCCACCTCCCCCCCTCCTTTTCCAATGGCCCTGTTGGACTGGCCGGCTTGTTAATATTATAATTAAATCCATTGTATTGTTGGTGACACCCCACATTGTTCACCATTTTGCTTCATGGGTTTATGGTTTGATTATGCTGTTCACCACTCATGTGCATGTGTGATTTCATTGTGGGTGTATCCAGAACACAGCTTCAGCCTGGAATTCTCCTACGTTTGCCATGCGTATCATTTAAACAGTTAGGCTTCACAACAGGGAAGAACTGTGTTTCATTGCACATGTAAACAGCCCCATACCATCTCTATAAACACCTGCTAGTATATATATTCTCCTTTTTTATATGTATATTTGTGAGGATAACTGACACTTTGGGAGGCTTAGCTCATCTTCTCTGTGAATGGACCTCTGAACATACAAATTTGTAAGTAGAATATAATGTGGTATATATTTTTAGGAGTATTGTTTGTAAAAATTCCTCATGGAAATGAGAAAGAGTACACATAAAAAGCATACTTGGCCAAAGAGGTGGTTGTGTTTTGGGTTTGGGTTTTACACACACACACACACACACACACACACATACACACACCTATTCTGTTTGGTAACTAATTTGCTTGCAGATTTGTTTTAATGACTTCACAGAATATTTATCTATCAAAACAAATTTGTGTACATGTGTTCACATTCAGTTCTACATTTCATGTTTTAAACCCTAGTGTGAGTTTCATATCTGTTTTCAAGGAAGAGAAGACAAGATGTAAAAGACAGTGCAGAGAGAAAACTTGGTTGAACAGAGATACCAGGAGGACATTTGGGGACAATTGTACTATGAACTCTGTTGAGACCCTGCATCAGTTCCAAAACAACAATATGGTTGACAAAAGATATTGTAACATGATGTCTAAAACAAGGCATTTTCAGTATTGTTTATTATGGCTAGATTCACTGTGATTTTATAGCACATACTTTATGACTATTGATTTTATTCTAGATACATAACTTGATTATAAGTCACTGTTGGGATTTATGAAGCAAACAATGTGATAGATTTGTAATTATTAATAAGTAACAACCCCACCTTTTTTTTTAACAGGACAGCCTTTTATAGGGCAGTACTTACTTAAAACTCATTTCCTGATGCTCTTTCCTGCTACATGGTACATGTTTGTAAGGAGCAGAAGTAAATAATGACAAGAGGAGGTGAGACAAAGATGGATCCTCACAGAAATCACATACATTTATGCATGAGTCCCTGGGTTGGGAAAAAGAAGGGAAATAAATAAATAAATAAATAAATTCTTGCTGCTTCTAGATACACAAATAATAATAATAATAAAAAACACATATCTGTTTTTGGTCCCCAAGGTACTATATTATGTGATATTTCTTCTCACCAGTGGAAGTGTGTCTAGCTTCTCTGTCTGGGTTCTTGACAATGTATGGCATTAACGCTGCATACACTGGAACTGAAGTCTAAAACAATGAAGAATACTGATGAGGAAGAAATGTTTAACAAAAGGTAGAATCAGCCTTAAATTCCTTTGGCTGCTGTGGAAGAACATAAATGGGAATTTTAAAATTGCTCTTTCCATTTATAGTAAAGGTAGAAGCATAATTGCTGCAGTTTCACTGTGTTATGAGTACATGTCTAATGCAAAAGAAGTTGGCAAAGATGTCTAATAGGCAAGGCAGAATATAAAAGAGCATGCTGAAGAGTGTAGTGAAGTTAGCAAAAACTCTCCTCGAGGGCAGGCAGATGCATAGGCTTATTTCCTAAAGCTTTTAGCTGTAGCAATTGGAGCTCAAGCAAGCAACCATAAAATCTTTAGGAGCAGGTTGCAAGGACTCTAGTGTAGTCAGGAAATTAAGATTAAAGAACCCTCCCTGAGAATACAAGACATACTGTGTAACTTGTATGTGTTAATCTTTTCTCTCAGCTTCAAATATGGGTAGTAACTGGGTATTTCAAAAGGAATGCATAACTGAAATGTTTTGAGACAATGTTGCAACTGCTGAGTGATCATGTTTTGTTAATTTGTTCATGAATATTGAGGTAAGATCATGTCTTCTCAATGAGAATTAATTAGAAGAGATGTCTTTCTAAATGGGCAATTTACCAATAGGCTGAGCTTTTGCAGGAGCAGTATATACAGAGTGGGGAACAAATATTAATGTTAAATTTGGGGACAGACCAAGGTGAAGGATTTATGAGCTTTTTAGCTTCGATCAGCAAGTATACTACCTAGTGTAGGAGTGTCTATTAACTTTCACTGTATTCTGCTTGTACATTTGTAAGTAAAACAGTATCTCTTGTATCGAAAGAAAACAGCATGTCTTCTCAAGACATTCACTATTTTGGGAAGTTGAGAGCAAGTACCATAGTTGTTAGCTATTGGTGAATTTCAATGACAGTATCAAGAAAAAGGAAATAAGCATTCCAGCCACAATCCCAGAAGCAGATTAGGTGTATTAAAGCAAGCCTATGAAATCTGAAAATTATGGTCTGACTTCTTGCCATGGTGAAATGAGAATTCTTTCTTTAGGAGTTAGAAGATAGCAGAGCTGACCCAGAAGTCAGTTGCTTACATGTCAGTGAAGATGACATGACATTCTTAGACTAGAATGTTGCACTCAGTGTCTGAAAATTAAGAGTCATTGTTTGTCCTGGATCTTGCTAGTAGATCAAAGCTTGGAAACTAACTTCTATGAAGAAGGAATATAATGACTTCCTGAAGGCATTCCAGGGCTATGGCTGCTGTGGATAGCTTCAGCATGTCATAGAAGCATGGAATGGTAGAGTTGGAAGAAACCACAAGGCCCATCCAGTCCAACCTCTTGTCTTGCAGGAATACACAATCAAAACACTCCCAATAGATGGCCATCTGACCTCTATGTGAAAACCTCCAAAGGAGATTCTACCACTCTCCAAGGTAGCATATTGAACAGCTCTTTCTAATGTTTAGGTAAAATCTTTTTTTCCTGTAGTTTGAATCCATTCCTTTGAGTCCTAAGAATTTCCCAAGTGATGAGAGTCAAATGCTAGTGGAACATCTTGTGGAGCAAACGAATGCAGGCAGCAAGAGAAAATACAAGAGTGATAGCCTGGGTTGAAATCCACTCAGTAGATGCTTAATTTTTAAAACAGTGATCTCTAAACATTTTTGGGCTGCTGCCCTCTTTCTTCTTAGACAACAACACTAGTGCCCCCCCATGCCATTTTTTTAATATTAGGTCTAATGTTATACTTCACATTTAAAGCAGCCAATCTTGGTTCTGCTCCCTTTGCACTCAGTCACCTTGGGAGCAGCAACTGAGTAGCTGGCTAAGCAGTGACTGTCCCAAAATGATGCTGTAGCCACAGAAATGATGCCCTTGCCCAAGCTTCACAAGATTTCAGTTCACTACTAGTGAAAGATGTAGTTCAGAGAGTGAGCTTTCACGGGTAGGTGAAGAGTAGGAGACACTGCCACATGAAGTGAGGCTTCATGATGGTTTTAAGGAACCCAGAAAAGTAATTTCATACAACCCTCTTCCCCACCATAGTCCTGAAGCCAATTGGTTTCCCCTTGTCTTTCTTGCACACTGCTGCCCCCTTTTCCCCTCACTGCCCCCAGGTCCTGATCTTGGCATACTAAGATGGCAGCAAAGCCAAACAGGAGACTCTGGCAAAGGACCAGTTTTGGATTTTTTTTTCATGGAGGTTTTCATATTAGGAGGGAAAGGATTTTAGTGGATCTAACAGTCTCAATGGAAGTAGCCTCTTCACAGCACTAGCGACTCATGAAAATAAGTGCACATCATGTCAAAAATCAATTTATTTGTAAGGTCCTTGAGGTGTTTTATAGAAATAAAGTATACCAAAAACAATTCACACAACTCTTAGCCATTCACATTTAGAAATATACATAAATATGCATTAGTCATTGTAGAAAATCTATGCATTAGGTAAAATATTTAAATGTGTACATTATGTATAAAAAATGGGAAAAGCTTAGCATCCATAGCAAGAGAGCATTACACAGAGAGTTGTCCTCTTCTTCCCTGAGTACAGCTGAACAACAAAATAGTATTGCATGAGCATAAGTATAGCTTTTCGTTTTACTTGGCAGGCAACGGTTTGTTTCCAGTTGGGTTTTCTATATCTGGACTACTTACTGTAACACATTTTTTGATTACTGAAATATGCTCTACTTGGGGCTGCCTTTGAAGAGTGTTCAGAAACTTTAGCTGGTCCAAAGAGTCGTGGCCAGGCTGCTGATGGGGGCAGGTTATAGAGATCACACAACACCCCTATTGAAACAGCTGCACTGGCTGCCAGTTTGTTTCCGGGCACAATTCAAAGTGTTGGTTATGACCTATAAAGCCCTATATGGCTCAGGTCCAGGCGATTTGACAGACTGTTTCTCCATGTATGAATCAGCCTGCATTCTGAGATCATCAGAAGAGGTCCTTCTCTCCACCACCACCCCGTCCCCACCATCACAAGCATGGTTGGAAACAAGAGAGGGCCTTTTCTGTGGCTGCCTCTAGAATCTGGAACTCTATTCCCAGGGAGGCCAGAATGGCCCCCTCTTTGTTGTCCTTCTGTTGGAAGGATAAGACCTTCCTGTTCAGGGAGGTGTTTAAAACAGAAGGTTTTTAAAGAACAGGTTGGATGGTGCATTCTTTTAAATGTATTTTAAGCCTTTTTATCTTTTAAACTATATTTTATTCATTTAAATGCAATCTGTTTTAATATTGTAATACTTTGATTCTGTTTTAATGTAACATTTTTCTATATTTTTAATTGTACTGTTTTTAATCTTGTAAGGCACTCTGAGTCCCAGTTTTGGGAAGAGGGATAATAATAATAATAATAATAATAATAATAAGAATCAAAGAAAATAATCTGTAAATTACTTATTACAAAGACACTACAAATTTCCAATGTGCTTTCTATTGCAAAATAAACTAGGCACTATACTTCTGGATATCTCACTGCTAGGAGAAATTGAATATATGTGACAATTTTTAAAATCTATTTATCAGAGGAAAAAATGAAATGCACATTCAAACGGAATAATTAATAGGTCAGCACCAATAATGCAAGCAGTGTTATTCAGCAGCAACATGTTCATAATGGGTAAAAGCGTTATATAGTTGATTCATGTGAAACTGAATGCAGTTAAACAAGTACAAAAATAATGTAAAACATGCACTGTACAAATATTTTAGTTATAGACATTTTAAGTTACAGTTTTCTGTAAAGTGGGCATTTCTTTGACATTTGAAGAAGAGGAAGCCAGCTTGATACAACAATTTTGAAAGACATGGTGAAATAACTCAGGTGGTTACTGATAGAAAATTCAATGAATACCTAAAGCAAAGCCTTTTAACTTGCTTCTCTGTGGAGATTAATGGAATATGTCTGAAAATGTAAAAGATCAATGTGTCACTTGACATAAGTTCAGTTGTGGTGTGGAGAGTGTGATAGTGAGTGTGTGTGAGAGAGGCAGATTGATTGGGATTATTTATGAGTACGAAATGATAAAAGTAAGGTGTGTGTGTACCTTATGTTGGAGACAGGTCTGTAGGTGCAACTGTGCACATATAGAAGAGAACTTGTATATGTTCACAGGCTGAGAGTATACAGTATGTGAGTAAGTAGAGGACAATGAATAAGAACAGTTTATAACTGCCATCTTGCTCAGAAGTCCATCACTTTTGGCCTTAACATGGGTATGCACTTCTCTATTGGTGCTTTAAAATAGAGAATGATAAAATAGAGAATGATGGTAGGGGTGAGGATGAGAACTGTATGATAAAATCTATGTGCAGGCAGGGCAAGGCATTAATTGAGAGCACTTCATGAATGCCCTCTATGATTTATGAAAAAGTTTTCATTCAACACTAATAAAAATGCTCATTCCTTTGCAAGCATTTGGTTGTAAAAAATGGTGGTTACTTGCTGTGTTGCTATTGCTTGAGTTGGCCCAAAGGACCTCATTTCCAGTCTTTGTTGAAGTTCTGTAGATGTGGGTTTGCTCAATACCTGGGTTACTTGAAAACCCCATTAAAGCTGCATTGAATGAAAGGCGCATGATATGATTTCAATTAATGAAGAAGTAAATTGGATATGACCAGATTATATTCCTTTTACAAATTATTTTTCCCCATGCAATCTAAGCATAATCTCTGACTTAACTGTATGGTTATAAATTGAGAAGGTGGGTAGAATCAGTTAATCAGGAGCTCGTGTAATTTTATGAAGGGGGCTACAGGGTAAGGAGCTATAACTTAGGGGCTTGTCTGTAAAAGAGTTGGTTAAATCAGTCAGAGATAGAATAAAGATCTGTTAGGAACAAAGGAATGGATAAGATCTGGATAGAGTTTCAGGAACTGGGAATGTCAAAGAGTTCAGAGAGTTCATGTTTAACTTAGTTGTTATATAGTTAACTTTTACTGGTTTTATTTCCTACAACTGTGGTGCATTACAGACCGCCCAAAACGGGTGGTCTCGCGCCGCTGCCGGTTGCTGCATCCGGGAACCACAGCAGCCAAACCGTGCGGTTCCCGGGTGCAGCAACAAAGAAGCATCAAAATGGCGCTTCTTTCTGCGTCCTAGAAGAGGTGCCGCAAGGCGCGAGGCGCACACTCGCGGCACCACTTCTGGTGTGCAACGTCAGACGCTGTGCGTCTGCGATGTCAAAATGGCCGCCATTTTGATATAGTCATTACGCATGAGGGGCAAGGCACGTCAGGAAGTGCCGCCCCTCGTGCGTAATGATGGCGCCCCTTAGGGCTCATCCGGAACGCGCCCGTGTCTGACTTTTTCATGTAGAAATTGAAAGGGCTGGTTATGTTGCATTACTTGAATCCAATGGTCAACACATCTGTTTGTCCAGTGCAGAAGCCATCTTAAGACCTGAGTACTAGATCCAAAGAGGGATCCTGGGGGTTAAAGAACCAGTTGAGTGACAGGAGTTTGGGATTGTCCAATATCATTATAGTACTTTCTGCAGTAAGAGGAAACTCCAGGAACACCTGCATAGGAGAGCAGATGGAAAACAAGCATCATTCCATCCACTTTATCCAGCTACTGCAGCTGCTATATTTGGAACCTTGAGGAAAAGATCTACCCCTTTGTTGGGGAGAGAGCTATCATATCTGCCATGACAACCATGGGCCTGCCCCAAGTGATATCTGACCCTACTGCTAGGAACACTGTAAGTTTTTTGTACTGGATAGGTGGTGGTGATCTGGCGCTGGAAGAACTATCCATAAGTCCATTGCCATAGACTACCTGGTGGGGTTTAGACTTACTGGGTCTCATAACCCAGGGGTGGAGGACTCTTTTCAGTGGTCCATTCCAGGAAGCTTCTGTATCTGGATGGATTACATATATGGCTTAAGGGGATGCCTTGGAAGGTGATTCTGTTGAAGTCTTGGTCATGACTGGATATGAGTGTCCCCTGTCTTGAAGCAGATCGAAACTGGCCTTCTGGTTTTCCAAGGAGCTCTGTGAAGCCAGTAAAAGATTAATTACAGTTATGTTGGTAGAAAACTGAAAGATTAAACACATGCAGCAGAGCTGTATGGAGTAGTCAGGGGTATTTTACATGCTGGTCCAGGAGAAGAAAATCCAGGCCACTTGACAGCTTCCTGTGAACAACTTGGGGTTACTGTTTTACAGTGACCTCATTCCTTCCTGGAAGGGTGAATCCAGATGATGCTACTAGACCATTGGCCTCTGGAGTCCCTCAGGGCTTGGTTGTTTCCCATGCTATTTAACATATACTGTATATGAAACTATTGGGAGAAGTCATCTGGAGTTTTGGAATTTTGTGCCATCCATGGATGACACTCAACTCTACTAAACTTTGTACTAAATTCTGTACTAAACCAGTGTCAGTTGCCAGTAATTGACTGGATGAGAGCAAATAAAATGAAACTTAATCCAGACAATATACAGGTACTCCTGGTCAGTTTTCAGGCAGATCAGGGAATAGGAATTTAGCCTGTGCTTGTTGGGGTTAGAATCCCTCTGAAGATGCAAGAAGGGTGTACTCCTGGATTCCAACCTGGACCTGGAAGCTTGGGTTTTGGTGGTGACCTGTGGTATATTTGCACCATTAAGCCTTGTGTGCCAGCTACACCCATTCCTTGAGACAAGTGATCTGACCATGGTGACACATGCCTTAGCTACATCCCAGTTGGATTACTGTTAACACATTGTGTGGGGCTGCCTTTGAAAAGAGCTCAGAAACTTCCCTTTGTCCAGAGAAATGCAGCCAGATTGCTATAGGAAGCACACAACTCCCTTTTGCAACAGCACCACTTACTGCTGGCTTGTTTCCAGATGCAATTCAGAGTGCTGGTTTTTCCCTATAAAGCCCCAAATTGGGGGAAAGGCAGGATATAACTAACTAACTAACTAACTAACTAAATAAATAAATAAATTAAGAGGAGGAGGTAGTATTACAATGGCTTGCAAATACATTTTGAAATATTTTAAAAACCATTTTAGTTGAGTTCTTGTTGCTGTGTTGTTATCAACATTATAAATACATTCTTATAGCATATGTGTGTGTGTGTGTGTTTCTTTTGTGCAGTATAGGACAGGTGCAGCTCCCATCATCCCTTATTTTTGGTGAGAGCTGGGGTCCAGAGGACATGTGGAATAGACAGTTTGTTCACCTTAATGGGAAAGTAATATTTTGTCCTCAGTCCACAGCTAGCTAAAATGTTGCTGCACTATTATTGAAGATAACTAAGGCTGACATTTTTCAGAGTTTATTTAAAAAAAAAAAATTCCAAAGAGCCTTGTTTGATCTGCTGCATAGAATGATTTTTGAATTGCCTACCCAAACAATGAGTGAGTCATGAATAATCATTTAAAATATATCTCTTTGCTCCTGAATAAATGCTAGGATAGTCACTTCCATATTATTAGCTTAAACAGGTTATATAAATGATAGGAATTATTAGAATTTTCTCAAAAAGCGTGTACTATTACTATTATCATTTCAGCAACTCTGTCAATAACCATAACAGTGAATTTCAGTGTACATTTCTGAAGTTGAACTACACAGTAGGTTTAGCATGTGCTTTTAAAAGAATGTTTTCAATTCTACTCTCTTTTTTAAAGAAAAATGTATGTTTCTTAATCTAGACCAGGAGTTTAGCATTGGATAGCTAGGATAACATGTCTCACCTGGCATTTCCCCATAGAATATTTTCCACTGATGGGGTGCAGGATTATTAGAGGGAAAATGTCTCACTGGTGTTATTTTAAAATGTTGAAGTTCTATGAACCCGCATGCATGGAGATGGGATATTTTAGTTCTCCGGATTCATGTTCCATATAGAACTAGAATACAGCGCAGGCATTCTGCAGCATTTTCATTTGAACTAATTCCCCATATTTCAGCTATTTGACATAAGTGCTGTTTTTAACAAATAAAATGTTGCCCCCCACCCTTTTTACCAGAGGTGGGAATCATGTTTCCCAGCAGCTTGGCCCTGGCCTCTTTTTATTTTTAATGCCAAACTTCAAAACTTGAGATCTCAAACCTCCTTTAAAATATCTCCAAATAGGTATGCAAATATTGATTTTGGGGCTCACACTAAAACAATGCAAAAATAAGTCTGACAGTGATCAGAATTGAGATTTTGAAAAGACTTTGACACCATTTTGCCCACACACCATGATTCAGTGGAGCAGAACTGACATGCTCTGATTCATTATCACCATCGAATCATAGAATTGGAAGAGACCATATCCAGTCCAATCCCATGTTATGCAGGAACTCACAATCAAAGCACCTTCAACAGATTGCCATCCAGCCTCTATTTAAAGACCTACAAAGAAAGAGACTCCACCACGCTCCAAGGGAATGTGTTCTTCTGTCAAACAGATTGACAGTATATTGTCCACATGGAGTCTAGAGGAAAGAATGATACTCAAATTCTCATTGGGGTCAGGAAATACAAGAGCACATTGGATCCTAACCACATCCTAATCCTGATTCTAACCATCAGTACTTGACCCTAACCCTCAGTACATAATTTGGCATGCATACCCATCAAGCCAATTAATGGCCACTTTGGCTACTGACAAGGTTCCTTTGAGTCTAAGCTTTTCTCCTACTACTGCGTGTATCTGTTTGTGTTTGGTCATCCATGGGCCAGTTTAGGATGTAAGTTTTCATATATGATGGTACGAGCTTTAGTTAACAAGCACTTATGCTATAATCAATGCATTCATCTTTACATAGCCATTAATTGTTGCTGATATTTTTCTGTTATCTTGCGATTCAGGAAACATGTTTAGGGCTAGTTATGTTGACCATGCAACAAAATATAGTAAAATACAAAATCCACAAAATGATACCCTTATGGGGCCAGCTAGAATAGTCAAATACATCATGCAAGCTTTCCAAGCTTCACTGTCTTCTTCATCAGATATATATGCTTTATGATTTTAATGTCTTTGCTTAATGTATAAGCCAGTGAAGCTTCAAAAGCTTGCATGATGCATTTTATACATTTTAGATGTTCCAATAAATGTATCACTGTTTTTGTGGATTTTGGATTTTGTTCATTTTGCTATTTTTCTGTGTCAACAGATTAGCTTGTGGTGGGGCTTCACACTTGCCCACTTTTCCAAACCCAATGCAACATAGGTAGGAGTACAACATAGCCTGTGTGCTAAATCTGTCTGTATGTGTGCATACTCAGAGATCTTGATAAAAGTGTTTTGGGCTCAACCATTGGTTAGGGACAAAAATAAAGTATTTATTAAAAATAATGAATACACTACCTTATGGCACAGAGTAAATGAGAATGAGAATAGTTTCATGCAAAAAGCCTGCCCAGATGTTATGAAAGATGGAGAATGACCTGATTTGGATGGTCAATTGACAGTAGGAGTATTGATTAGCCAAATAATTGTTTCAGTGATAATTTCTTACATAAATAGAGTACTTCATTTGTTCTATCTGGCCAGTGCAAGTTCAAGCATAAATAACTTAAATGAATTTCAAATAATAATTTATGTGGAAATGGAATTTAATAGAAGAAGAGACTGGATAGTTAGCTTTGTCATCAAAAGCTCCATTTCACTGATCATTCTGTTCTCCTTGTTACATCTAATTCTTTGAAAGGGAAGATTAAAGGTAGCAGTATGGTCTATTACCTTGCTGAGCTATAAAACTAGTATGCACTGTATTTGACCTTTTAAATTAATTCACTACTACCATAGTTGATTTGTTCATATGATTGTTCATAATAACAACAACTGATGCTTCTTTTGCTAAAATTCTAATGGTGAGGGTTGGGAATTCTAATGGATAGTGCCACTGTCATCTTTTAAGCCAGCAGAAGCATCAGTTCTATGCTCATTTTGCTTAATGTATTCTGGTATTCAAGGAGAAGTCTCATCCACAGGGTCAACAGGAATCAAGATCAATGCAAGTGCAGTTAACAACAACATTCTTGTTCTAGTAATGGGGATGGGACCTGTTCTGGTAGTGGTATAGTGGGACAGATTCTATGCATTGTCATGAAACAATGAAGTCTGAGAAAAATGGCCTCAAGGCCAGAATCGTGTGTCCCTTTGCAAACTGATCCTTCAACGAGAGGGCTGAATGCATGGTCCAAAATGTCTGTGTTCATCCAGCCTGGTGACATTCTGCAGAGATGACAGAAGCCCATAGCCCCAGGCCAGGACCAGCAAGACCAGATGCTGATGTGACCCATAAGGTTCTTAATGCAATCTTAAAAGGCTGGTTGTTTGTGGTGGAGCTTCCTGGAAACCCATCTGCGACAGATAGCCAACTACACAGGCACATGCCTCTTCACCTGACACTATCACCGCATTCACTCTGAAGGTTTACTCAGTAATTGATCAAGTGGTTATTACTTACTATTGTAACTGCAGTCACAAAGTTATATTTCAGAGTGACTCAATAGATTACTGTTACTATACTGTTTTTGTGCCACTGAAAAATACAAGGAATATTGGAAAATACTCTCTAGTTTCCCAAGGGTTCAATTCATAGTTTGATCATTCTAAGAAAAATACAAAGATACAAAGTTGTTGTTGTTATCGTTGTCGTCGTCGTTGTTCTGTTGCCTATCTAGATTTTTTTGGTGGTGGTTGTGTACCTTCAAGGCATTTCTGACCTATGGTGACCTTAAGGCAAAGTTTTCATGAGGTTTTCTTAGCAAGATTTGTTCAGAAAAGATTTGCCATTGCCTTCCCGTGAGACTGAGAGAATGTGACTTGCCCAAGGTCACTCAATGGGTTTCATGACACAGCTGGGAATCGAACCCTGGCCTCTATGCCATGCAACCCCATGATAGGTTTACATTAGGACTGCCATTGGTCAGAAGCAATTTGCAGGCACACAACACACACACACACACACACACACACACAGACAGACATGGTGATAACTATAGCACAAAATCTAATTGAGGATGATATATCAGTCTTTCTAAAATAAGAAGTTTTTGTTGGACTTGCCATTTTCTTCTGATTTTAGAGCCTGCTGTTTTTCAGGAGCCAATGCAGCTCTACAGCCCTCTCCTCTCCATCCACACCCACACTGTTCACACTGACTCTAGCATTAGCACAATCTCTCTTGTTCAAGGAGACGTTTTTTAAAAAAAATAATAATAAAAATATTACTCAATTAGCATGGCTCCCTAATAAAGCTCATTGTGTCTCCTCCATAACCCCTCTTCTGTTCTTGTTGCTTGCTAGAGTCATCTTCTGCTCATTGTTTTTGCACAGTAAGGTTCACAGAGGCAGCATAAGGCAGTCATCCATGTGATCCTTTTCTTTCACCCTCCCATTGTACAGAACAAGTAATAAGTAAGAGGCACAAACTCCATTACATTCCACTCAAAGGTAGTGAATTACAGCCCTGGCATTGCAGGCAAATATAGTACTACAGTTTCATCCCAAAGGCATTCTCTGTGTTGGGGTTTTCTGACATTCAGATCCCCTGCTTTTCCCCCATGAGTCTTTGAATATTCTTTCTGTCCATACTCGTTAATGTAAAAATTAACTAGTTATTTCCTATTCTGCAACTTGCCACCTCTAAACAATTAAAAAAATATTTTGTGTGACTTGTACCTGAAAGTGTGGACAAGTTCAATACCACAATAATCTAAAATAATTTTACCATGCATAGTGGATGCACTTGCTCCACTATAGTTATATGTGAAATTCATTAGCATGAGATGTACACATAGCCATCAATTTATATGGCTCTCAAAGAGGATTAGACATATTTTTGCAGGATAAAGTTGTCAGTAGATTTTTGTTTTGTTGTTGTGTACCTTCAAGCCATTTCCAACTTACGACAACCCTAAAGCGAACATATCCTGAGGTTTTCTGAGGCTGAAAGAGTGTTAATCATCCAAGGTTACCCAGCAGGTGACCAAGTGGCCAAGTGGGGAATTCAACCCCAGTCTCCAGAGTCCTAACCCCTAGCTTACACTCAGCCCACTACACCATGCTGTCAATAGATGCTAGCTGTGGGCCCATACAGACAGGCCATAATAAAGCTGCTTCGGGTCACTGTTAATGGAGTTAATGGATCCTAAGAGGCCAGAAGCTGCACCAAAGCTACACTGCAGTTCTTAGGACCGGAGCTTGGCTTTGACATGGCTTCCAGCTTCTTAGGATGCATGCACCATTTAAACAGCATACCTCCAAAGTGACCTGAAGCAGCTTTATTTTGGCCTGTCTGTATGGGCCCTGTGATATCTATATATTATTTCCAGCACCAGAAGCAATAAGCCTTTCAATAAAATTTGTTGAGGACACAAACAGAAGGGTGCTGCTGTACGCATGTCCTGCTTGTAAGATTTGTATGGACTAAATAGGTGTTAGGTCTGAAATGGTAAGGTTCTTTTTGTTTCTTCTTCATTCTTCTTATTGATTTCAGATAACTAATGACTCTTGTCCTACCTACCAATAGTTCTGACTATTCATTGATTTGTTGATGTCAATGGCTCTTCATAACAATAAAAAATACTTTTTATGGATTGGGAAGCAGATTGGTAGCACTTGACCTCTTCTCTTGAATAAGCTAATTTTTTGGCTTTGAGTGGAATGTTGTCTAATCTTTTAAAATGATGCATTTGAACTCTGGCATCCTGCAAAAAAACATATAACATTTGGAAAGGAGTTCTTTCATACTGTTTCTCCATTTTTAAAGGCTATTTTATTCCACATCTAAAATGACACAGTCATTAATTTGGGATCCACAAGGTTTTCCATAAATATCAAACTATTTAGGTGCCAGACTTATGTGAGCTTAACACCTGGCAAAAAAATAAAAAAGGAACCATTCTGGCAATTTACAAAGAGCTTCTTTCCCCTGATGAACTGGTGAACTTTAATGTGTGTTCAGCTTCCAATGTCTCCAACAGAGAGCACTTTAATAAATCATAGTGGTTCACCATGTTGCTAGTATGAAAGTGGATCAATTTTAAAATTGTAAACCTAATTATGGGGGTTTTGCATCTCAAAATAACGTGTAAATGAGGGGGTACTAGTCTTGATTGTTTAGATACAGTGCCCATTATTTAAAACCAAATATTTGTTATATTATTTATCAGCAGAATACCTGATAATATGACAATAGCTGCAAATCTCCAAATAAGCATAGAATATTGTAAAGGCAACATAATGTTCATGCATCATACTTTATTTTTCCAAGTATTCCTCTTTATTTTTCTCCCCAGTGCTTGTGTTGCAAGGTAGCAAAAGGTCTCATCCTGAATTGATGTATTATACATTAGAACAAATGGGTTTCACACCATATTCATTGTTTATGATTCCATAAATGATCTTCAGAACAATATGTTTAAAATTGATCACAGTAAGGTGTGAGGTATGAGCCCTCCAGATGTTAGACTGCAGTTCCCAGCAGCACTAGCCAGCATAGTTAATAGTAAGGAATGCCTGCAGTTACATTTCAAGAACATCTGGAGAAATGCACAAGTTCTGTTCTTGAATCAAAGCAACATGATTTCTTGATTGAAAAATGACACAGCAAGTGAAGGATTCCTAGTACTGACCTCATAAAAGTCCGGAGGGCAAATGATTTTGAAACTGAGGATACATTCTTGCCACAGACAATATGTTTTCTGCAATAAAATAGATTTACATTGTAATGCACATTCACCTTTTGGAAGGCTACGGGCTTCTTCATGCATGTGAGACAGCCACTATTTATCAGCACTCTTTTCTGTGCTGACATTGACAACTTCATTTATAAAATGTTACAAGCCTACAGAAAACCTATTCATCAGTGAGTCATTTCTTTATGTATTGAGGAATGTTATGTCAGTAATATGAAGAATAAAGTTGTTTTTCATCCTCCATAAGAAATTGTATCCTGACACGTTGAGACACCCTATAAAAATATTATAATGTGACATAAGATTTCCCCCGCCCCCATTTTGGGCCCTTGAAGAAGAAAATCAGCATGTGCTTTATTAATTACAGCAGTGCCATTGACTGCTTAGATTATGAAAAGTTATAGAGAGAATGGTTCCCAGTCGGTAAAGGGTTAAACTAGGCTGCATTTTATCATGATATTTTTGAATCTGTATGCAGAAAATATAATAACAGAGTAGGTTAAGACTCAGAGGAAGGTGGAGAGAAGGTAGGAAGAAGGAACATCTTCAACTTAAGATATGCAGGCAACCCACAGAAAAGAATAAATGAAGAAACACAGAATTAAAGCAGCCCCAACAGATGGTCATCCAACCTCTGTTTAAAAACCTCCAAAGAAGGAGACTCCACCACAGTTTGAGTGAGCATGTTCTATTATTGAACAGCTCTTACTGACAGGACGTTATTCCTAATGTTGAGGTGGAATCTCTTTTCCTGTAGTTTGAACCCCTTGTTCTGTGTCCTATTCTCTGAAGCTGCAAAAAACAAATTTGTTGCATCTTCACACTGTGTTCATGTTTAATTTGTGGTCTACTAGGTTGAAGTAAACCACAAATTGAAATTTATCTTGTTAATTTTGGCCCCAGCTTTCTAATCTATTAAAGTCATTTTGAATTTTGATCCTCTCCTCTAGAATATTAGCTACTTCTTCTAATTTGATGCCATCTGCACATTTGGTAAACCTGTCATCTATTCCTTCATCCAAATCACTGATAAAGATGTTGAAAAGTACTGGGCCCATATACTGTATACTGTAAAATGCTATTACATATGCTTTATTTTGTTATGCATTCAATCCTATTTTTCTGATAAACTTATCTTTATTAATATACCTTATTGGCTTGAAATATACCTCTCAGCAAAACAAATTTCAAAAATTGTACTTTACTAGCAACAAACCTATGACTGACTCTACATTTAATTTATTACTTTCATTTGGTCTCTCATCCTCCTTCTTCCTCAACCCTAATAACACACTTTCATCCTCTCTTGGTATTGCTGATCTGCTCCAGCAACCTAGATCCTCTTTTCCTTTCCACACCTGCATCAGAAAAAACAAACAAAACCATTATAGCAACAGTCTTCTCCACAGCCCTTTGCAGCAGCAATAATAAATCTGTTGAACTAGAGGCAGTGGATGATACAACTACAGGTTTTATGGCTCAAAATAGAGAACATTTTGCAATTCCTCCTGGATGTCTGGACATAAGGCTGAAATGTAGGACATGTCTGGGAAAAGGAGAACTACTGGCCACCCTGGCCATGACTTTTTAGAAAAGTCAATTATACTAGGAAAAGTGGAAGGTAGTACTGTAGAGAGAAAGATTGCACACCAGATGGCTAGACTCAATCAGAGAGACCACGGGCCTGAACCTGCAGGACTTGAGGAGAGTGTAGAGCAGTGATTCTCAAAGTGGGTGGTATGCCCCCCAAGGCTGGTGGAAAGATCCAGGGGGGTGGTTAGGAGAAAAGAGGGCAGCAGGGGGTGTGTTGAGGGAAAAGGGAAAGACAAGGGGACCCAGTAGACTTTAGAACCATGATGGTGATGAAACATCTTTTCAGGGATTGTTTAAACCACCAGGATACCTCACTGATTGTGAAGAAGAAACATATGTATGTAGTGGGGGAATCCGTGAAGCTGTGTGGGGAAGGCATGTGTCTGGGGAAGAAGGGAGAGGAGTATCTACAGTTGATTCTTGGAAATGGTCCTTCAGCTTGGAGTGGTTCCTGCAGTTCAAATATCTCCTTTTCACTGTCCATGCCATTCTCCAGTCCAGAGGATATCGCCTCTCTAAACAGCCCGTACACACACCAGAACTGCTCAATTGCTGTTCTTAAGGTGACTGCGTATAAAGCAAGCAGCAACCAAGTTGGTTGTTCTAAATGTGTAGTAGAACAGTAGACCTAATATCAGAAAAAAGGTATTTGGGGGTGCTATTGTTATCTTTTAAAAGAAAAGGGGGCGGTAGCCCAAAAAAGTTAGAGGGCTACTGCCATAAAAGACAGAGGATCTTAGAGATGTCTCATACACAGGATCATCATGAATCGAAACTTGAAGGCAGTTAGCAGCAGCAGCAACAACAACAACATAAAATTCTGTTAATGCAAAAATGTATTTTCCCTGCCCCACATTGCAATATTTTCTGTACAAAGGTCTCAAAAAGTGAAAATATTGAAAAGGTACACAAAAGGTTGCGTAGTTTTGCCCGCTGAGGAGATTTTTAAATATATATCTTGTGTGAGAGAACAAAGTAAGGGAGAATTTAAATCCCTAATTAAAAAAAAACAGCTTTTAAAAGAGTAAATGGGTTGATACCAAAGAAATGGAAACAAGAATAAAATGGTGACTATAAACCTTTCTTCTAAAATCATTCACAGTACTGTGATGTGTAGATTCTGTAGTCATTCTGATTTGCAAGAAGGTTATCATCCTTTAGTTTAGCTCCTCTTTTCCACACAACTTCCTACTGCAAACTATTAAGCATTCCAGCTAAGTAGAAAATTCCTTCTATTATTGTGGAAGGGCACCTTTCACTTTAACACTAATGTGTTTGTAAATAATGTGTGAATCTAAGCAATGCAAGTAACAGATTGCAATTAAATTGCACATTTTTAGCAGAACTGACGCATGTGTGAAAGCTTTAAAAAACTTTCGTATTTTATTTTGACAATAGGTAATATTGATCATAAAAAAATATTGGCAGCCACTACTTAAATCTGTTTTTCTACTCTGCACTGATTTAAAGATAACTTTCAGATGGATAAATGTCTCAAGGTTGCAAAATACGCATTTGAAACACTGCTTTGGAGTAGAATAACAGTCGATGAGGAAAGGATTAAACATATATTCCTGACACTTAGTTCTGTAATCTTTGACTGATTTGGTGAGTTTTACTATTCTGAAGGACCATTCAGCTACCATTACAAGCAGATGCGAATAAAAAATACTGTTTGCCCCGCAGGACATTGAAATCCTTGCAAGAAAGTAGTTGTGGCCAACTTTATGTCCAATTGCCTAACTTTATTTTCAACTATGAGAGAAAAGACTCCTTTAGATATTTATCAGCAGAGATATCAGTCTAGGCTGTCCAGTACAGATTTCTCATAGAAGGAACAATATGACCGGAAGGTGAAACTACCAAACGTCATCTGTGGGATACACACTGAACAAGGACGAGAAGAAATTTCATTACACTCAAGTGTTCTGAAATAAGTAGCATTTTTACATCTTCAGGATATATTTTGAGAAAATTTACACTCATCTTGAGTATATGCACATTTGTGAAGCTTACACAGCATTTCATGATATAAACTATGTACATATGATTCTAAATATATGAATATTTAAAAAAATGGCAGAACACACTTTAGTTGATGGGGAGAGCTATGTAAATGAGTTAAGTTGCTCAAATTGGAAGGATGCTTTGAAAACGTGTGGATTACAGTGTGGAAAGAAAACACAAAAGCTTAGATTCTTTGCTTCTGCTGATGTAGCTGAGGTGGATCTGGCAGTAACAGTAAGATGAAGAAAAAGGAGAGACAGCAGTCATCCCGATAGTCTGTGATAAGAGATCAAGGTGGGTTACAAACCGCCACTTTGCGGCAGTCTCCCAGCACTGCTGTTTGCTCCGTGAGGGAGTTGCAGCAGCCAAACCGCGCGACTCCCTCGCGGAGCAAAAAAGGAGCTCCAAAATGGAGCTCCTTCTCGCGGCGCGGCTATGACGCCGTGAAGCGCCGCTGGCGCACTCGTGGTGTCATAGCCGCCATGACACGTTTGGAAGCACAGCGTCCGCTACGTAAAAATGGCAGCGGCCGTCTGGAAGCACCGCACCTCCCTAACCCTAGTACGCGCTCTGCGCGTACTTTAATGGCGGTGTGTAACCCGCCCAAGACACTATGAAAAGGAGTGGCTTAGAAAATCAGCTGTTCTGTGACCATGGAACAGGCAATTTTCTAACCATTTCTTACATAGCCAGGCAATGTGAGTATGCTTAGCCTTAGATTGGTCCATGGATTAGGCAACAGCACTATGTAACCCAATTGGTCAAATTCTGAAATAAATTGGGCCAGTTCAGTCAGATTTGTGCCAGCTTCAGATTGAATCGTATTGGCCCAGTTCAGTTCCATGGTGGAATGCCAGCCTCTAATGATACAGGCCAGTACAGAGATCTTGATATTAAAAAAACTCAAAACAACAACAACAACAAGGCAATGTATCTCTAACAGGACTATATATGGAAAACGCCAAGATATTGAAATGTGTGGGTAGAGGAATGGACCTGGACTTTGCTCATTCTCAACTATATCATCTAGTCTGGGACTGGAATCTCACCATCACTGTTCAGTCATTGTGCTTATGGGAATACATTCTGTGAGTTTACTAAAGTTACATTGTCAGTAATCTATTGTATCTCTCAATCAAGTTTCTAGATTTAGCTATTAGTAGAAGATAATTGGGCCCGAACAGACAGGCCAAAATAAAGCTGCTTCTGGTCACTTTTGAGGTAAACTGTTTAAATGATCCATGTGTCCTAAGAGGCCGGAAGCTGCACCAAAGCCATGCTCCAGTCCTAAGGACTGGAGTGCAGCTTTGACACAGCTTTGGGTCTCTTAAGATGCATGTGTCATTTAAACAACATACCTCTAAAGTGGCCTGAAGCAGCTTTATTTTGGCCTGTCTGTTCAGGCCTAATTGAAAGACTTCGGTGATGGTTTGGGTGGACAGTGATTGTCTTCTGAGTTTGGTCTTTCTGTTTTTTAATTTGCCAACCCTTTATCTTGTTGACTTTGCCAGCTTCATATTGACTTTGCCTTTCCTGTTAATTTGAATAATAATCTGTTTATGAGTGTTTCTGTGTTTTAGCCTGATACTTAAACTTATTGTGATGGGGGAAGGAAAGTCATACAAACAAGAAAATAAAAGTAAGGCTTATTAGACAAGAATAAAGAGTACTGAATCCCCTAGTGGCAGCTGGTCTTTGTCTTAAATGTAAGATGTAACTGTGGAATAGATGGGATGGGGGAATATAAAGCCATTAGATGGAAGTTTTCCAACACCTACACAGGTTACCCAGTTCCTCAAGGATGATCCGGGAGATCTTTGAAGTATTCTCAGTAGTTGATCTGCTAGTAAAATATCATTGGAAGTGACTTGAAGGCACACAGCAGCAGCAGCAGCAGCAACAACAACAGCTGATTGGAGCATCCATTATGCTGCTTTGTTGAATTTTACCAGTTTGACTGTTACTGGAATGAAGCAAAAGGATCCTCTCAACAAGTGAGCAGTTATTCCATTATGATATCACTATGATTGGGTTCTTCATTCAAAAAATGAGATCTGGACTGAAATCCAAATCCAAATCTGATTGCACTCTGAACTTAATTGGAGAACCCATGGTCAGTAATAATAGACATCTTCTCCTTTTGATTATCTTCTGCTACTGTCACTTCTGCTGCTTGCTGTATGGGAGTTATGGCATGATTTGCTTCACAAATGATTTGCTGCAAAAGAATCTTTGTCTGAAGTCTCACAGCTTTGTTAAAAACATGGACAGGGAATCAAAGCAAGTTGTGGGTTGGAGGAACTTGGTGAAATTAAGGCAGAAGTATTTTCATATCCCTAACCTTGAAAATTAGATGGAACGAGGGTGTATAACTCTTTGAACTTGAGGTTCAGACCTAGAAATATTGAGATAAAATGGAACCACAGCAGATTTTGTAGACAGTGAAATGCTCTCTAAAGATAGTGCTCTTGTTCTCTCTTTCTGTCACGTAGGCCTGGAACAGATGGGCCAAAAGAAGTGGCATCCAAGAGAGACCAGGTAAAACAATAGAACTGTTTTTGTTAACAATGAGATTGGGATAAAATATAGATGAGGTCAGGAAACGAGAAAGCCACAAAAACATCACAGCACCATGAGATTTGTCACCTTTAATCTACAGAACAAAAACCACAACAGATAATAACAAAAAGAATAAGAAGGAAAAACAATTAAGAAGGAAAAGAAAGGGAGATCAAATTAAGGTAAATTCACTAGAAATCGCTTGATTTCCACTGAATATAGCCTGCAGCATCATAAAAGAGGCAGGAAAAGGAAGAAAAAAGAGGGAGGAGGAGGATAAAGAAGCACAACTACCAGCAACAACCTATAGGGGGAGCAAAGAGCTATAAAGCTGCTCCAAGGAAGTGAAACTGAAAGGACAGAAGCATCCACATGGTGCATTAACGGTACAAAACTAAGTCCAAACTGAGGCCTCAATATTAAGAATGAAAAGGAAAAGAAAAAAAAGGGGGGGAATGGTCTATAACTGACCCAAGTTCGAAGTTAACTAGAAGGGGAAATAATATGGATTTAATATACTCCCACAATGCCAGAGAAGCAACTCAATATTTCTGTAAATAGTTTGCTCTCAACCTCCTCTGAGGCTGGGAAAGTGTGACCTGTTGAAAGTGTGACACAAACAAACCCAGGTCTATAGTTACAATCAAACACTGAAATACTAAGGCACATGGGGCTCCCTAAAAACAAGCCCCTAAACCTCAAGGGGAGGCAGGCTTGCAATTCCTGGAGCTAGGGCCTCCACATTAAGAACAAATGGGGGTACAGAGAATTCTTACCCTCACGCCGCATATAACAGACACTATAGTACATGGGGCTCCAAAACACAATCCCCAATCCCCAAGGGAGATGGGCTGTAAACTGTAGGGGCTAGAGCCTCTCTGTAACAATCAAATGAAGGGGGAGTGGAGGACTGTGGTAGCCCTTAACTTGAAAGAAAACCAAAAGGGGGGCTGCTATTTAAACCACCCAAATGGTTCCAATATATGCCACGGAATGCTTGGCGGTCTGAATGGACTGATAATCAAAGCAAGAACAAGCATCCCTGCCCCTCAACTCCCCTAATACTCAAGCAAACGGGAAGCCGCTGTCGCTCCTGTTACCCTGTGATTGGTTTCTCCCGCTATTCAGTGCTGCCACTATTCAGGAAGGCTCAACCAAGCCAACCTCTTCTAAATGTCAGAGAGACTGCACAGTGCCAGAGAAGCAACCCAACAACAAAAGCTCAAGCCACCGAACAACTTGAGCAAGAAACTCTAGAGAGGGAGAAGGGCGAGGGTGCCAGCCATATAAAGGCTTGGCTCTGCCCCCAACCCTCTACTTGCCTCTTACAAGAGGCCAGAAAATGCACATTCTGGGCTAGCCAGCCTACCCGGGACATGAATTGTCCATAGCTTAAATGCTGTTAAGGGTTTTTAGGTTTTTATATTAATGTTCTGTAAGTACATACTAGGCCTTGCATTACTGGGAAGGAGGCAAGTCAGTTGTATTTTTTATGCCGCTTCTAAAAGCCAGAACAAATTGGTAGTAGAATATATATATATATATATATATATATATATATCTTTGAGTCAATACCAAATGAACCAAAGTAGTATGAATGTTCTGGTTGTCAAAATCACTTAGGATGGCTTCTGGAATTAGATTATTTGAAATTCCCTGACCTCCCAGATTTAGCACTGTGGCTTACTTGTCTTGTCACAGAGTAATAGGGATGCATTTGTTTGCATTTCTAGAGTCTCCGTAAGACAGCTACAATGGTCAGCATCAATGTGATTTAACTGCTTTTACAAAAATAGTTCCTTTTCCATAATAGAATATTTGTATATTAGAAGCTTTTTTCATAATAAAATGTCACTTTGCAAACTAACATGTTTGTCTTTTCAACAGTAACAAATGCCCTTTGGGCTGGTCAGGGAAGTAAGAAGTATGCCAGTGAGATGCTGCAAGGTTTGGTCTCCTGCTAACTGTGTGTGTGAGGGATAAAATAATGACAATTATTTCTTTTAAATGGGACCTAATTCTGAAATTAGTTATAAAATGTTTTTCAGAAACTCTTGGGAGAGAGTCATAAAAAATTGGGACAAGTCAGTTTACAAAAGATAATTCATCATAACCTATTTACAATACATCAGTGTACTATAAAATGTGAGTCTTAAATTTGAATCTTAAATAAATTTATTTGTTTATTTTTATTTATTTCATTTTACTTTTTTGAATTGAATTAATCTTGCCTTTCTCCCAACATGGGATTCTATTTCATCAAGTTTTCTAAGATATGATTTTCTGGTGCATATTTAGCTGAAGTTCAGATCAGATTGATCCCAGTGGCATTACATCTCAGTGTCGTTCTCTACTGGTAAGACTGGTAAGAACTTTTTTTAGGATCTTAAGTGAGATGTTACTGTACCCAAATAAATTGTGCTGCATACTAGACATTTACAATATCTCCCAACTTGTTTTCCTGAATAGCTTTGACATTTAATGAACATTGGTGACCATTTGGAACTGGAATGTTCAGTTTGCTTTGTATTAATTATATTTACTGTACATAACAGATGTTTCTATGCCATCCTTAACAACTAGTCCTAAAGAATCTGGAAAGGATACTTAATTCAGGTCTGAGAGTTTGAGACAATCTTGTATTAGTTATCAGCAATAATAAGTTGTGAGTTGTAAGAGAAATGATATAACCTATTTCACCTCCACCTGAGTGAATTATTGATCCCGTATTTATGCTTCCTGGTTCAGTGCGCCCGTGCCATATGCAGCTTCAAGCTTACGCTGAAGCCGCACAGCAATTAAACAAATGGTGCAGACTCGCCCCATTGTTTGCAATGGAGCGCAAGCATACGTGGAATTCCCCTTACTTGGGGGCATCCGAATCAGATCCCCCCACGTAAGGGAAAGGTCCACTGTACTACCTCATTTCACTGTAATCTAAAAACCTACCTTTGTTCTCATCACTAAGTTGAGGAGCAGAAGCAAATATTTACACTGCCAAAATATACACATGCATCTAGGTAACCATAAAGGTTTGTTATCAGGTGCAAGAAAAAAGGCTTTTAAGTCTTGCATGCACAGAGGTTTTTATGGAGAGAAGCTGGCACAACAGATACAAGGTGTATTCGAGACTTTGGAAGTTAAGTTAATGTGGCTAATTTGACTCTAAGTTATAAATGTGGCTATGTCTGTATCAAACCCTTGATAGCAACCATATACATTGTATCATATAAATAAAAATTATAAATGGTAGTGTGCCAAAGAAATACTGTGGGCTACCAAAAAAGACTATGGCCTGTTACAGACTGCCAAAATAAACTGCTTCGGGTCTCTTTGGAGGTATGCTATTTAAATGATGCATGCATCCTAAGAATCCGGAAGCTGCACCAAAAGCTGCACTCGGTTGCTTAGGAATGGAGTGTGGCTTTGGTGCGACCTCCGGACTCTTAGGACCCATGCATCATTTAAACAGCATACCTCTAAAGAGACCCGAAGCAGCTTTATTTTGGCAGTCTGTAACAGGCCAAAGACATGAATCTGAGAGCAAATTAAGCCTGGAATCTCACTGGAAGTCAAATTGTTTAAACTTGAGGCTATCATACTTCAGCTGTATTTTAAGAAAACATGATTCACTGGAAAAGATTATGAGACTCAGTATAGTTGAAGGCAGCAGAAAAAAAAGAAGACCTCATTACAGATGGATTGATTTCAAAAAAGGGA